>NC_142826.1:7968474-8292707 GCF_057945365.1 Rhopilema esculentum | reverse complement strand
AAAAATAAACCTCAACATGCATCAGTACATAATTATAAGTTATGAGTTATAGATAATCATTTCTTTCGACATGTGGTTGTAGTTCAAATGCTGTGGGTTCACTGGCCCTAACGATTATGGAGCTGGCAACAAGACACATTCCAGTACCAAATCCCCACTCACAACAACTGATAAGAAAACAACTACTACTCCAATGCCTGCAGGTGTTCAGACAACAACAGTAGGCAATACTATCACTACTGCTCAAGTCACCAATGCTACAACTGTTGTAACTACCACAGCAAGTCAAGTAACTACCACTAATTTTATCAACTCTTCTCCAACTAAAAATTCTACTCTGCCACCAACAACCAGTACTAAACCGCCCACTACCACTACCAAGCCTTCAACTACAACAACTAAGCCCCCAACTACCACAACAGAACCCCCCACTACCACTACTAAGCCCCCCACTACCACAACAGAACCCCCCACTACCACTACTAAGTCCCCCACTACCACAACAGAACCTCCCACTACCACTACTAAGCCCCCAACTACCACAACAGAACCCCCCACTACCACAACTAAGCCCCCAACTACCACAACAGAACCTCCCACTACCACTACTAAGCCCCCCACTACCACAACAGAACCCCCCACTACCACAACAAAACCCCCCACTACCACTACTAAGTCCCCCACTACCACAACCAAGCCCCCCACCACCACAACAAAACCCCCCACTACCACTACTAAGCCCCCCACTACCACAACAGAACTCCCCACTACCACTTCTAAGCCCCCCACTACCACAACAAAACCCCCCACTACCACTACTAAGCCCCCCACTACCACAACAGAACCCCCCACTACCACAACAGAACCTCCCACTACCACTACTAAGCCCCCCACTACCACAACTAAAGCCCCCACTACCACTTCTAAGCCATCTACTACCACAACCAAACCTCCAACTACTACCACTCAACCTCCAGCCACAACACAAACTACCACAACTCCTAAAGCAACTACAACAATGACAAAGAATATAGTAAATGCAGCTGGAGACAGTTTCAACTTCAAGTCCCAAGGTGAATTGCCGGAAAGCTGTTGTCAAGAAACAAAGCTTGCTGTGACCTGCATTAATCGCCCATATGACATTTACAAGAGAGTGAGTAATGTGCTTAGCCTTTCTTTATTAAAATATCATGTTCATAATGGACAGGCATATTTTGATGGTTTCCCTAAAGTCCAGACAAAGGTTAATGCTTTGCTGCAATTTTTTGAATTTCTTTTTCACTACAAATGACCAGTTTTTTGTAGAATGGCGAAAACCTCTGCCTGTGCATGCCTAATTTGCCAAGCAACAAGATGCAGATCAACGGGCAGATTAAGGGCCTTCATGCTGGTAGCTGCATGCCTTAAAATCTAATTTCCATCTAAACACTGACAGAATCCTTCCATTTACATCACATCTTTACATCAAATCAACTTAAAGGTGGAAAATACTCACAGATGCAGCTCTTGCAAAAAAAATTTCCTTCTCTAATGGAGGCAAACACATTTTCAAGTTTCTGGGCCTTTGTAAAATAGGTTCTTGAAACTTAAAGTTGTAGCTCTGTGGTGTTTACTACTAGGTTTTGTCTAGCTTTATCTGTCAATTTTGTTAAAAAATGTTAGATAATCCAGCTATTTGCATCATCATCACACTTTCAAGGATAAGAATAACCTTATTTCAATTTTAACCAATTTTACATGGTCTGTTAATTGGATGGATTGAAATGTATTTTGATATTCTTCTTTCAGGGATGTGGTGAGAAATTTAGCGGCTTCTTAAAGAAAATAATGTGTGCTATTGGCTCTATTGCCTTTGTCATGATATTCTTTGATGTAAGTTGAATAACCTTTTTCAAAGTAGATTGTTGTAAATTGAATCAAAGTCCTTAACCATGAACAAAGATAGAAAAATCCATGAATAATGTTGAGACAGACATCTTTTATTGCCGATTGGTGTGAATAAAGACTAAAAAATGCTGGAAAATTCTTCAACTCCTTCTGCTTTGTAGTAGCAATTCAGTGTGTAGTAATAATAATGATTTTCCGTACATATACATATGAAGACATGTTTTCAACTAAAGTTAAAAATTAATTAATTTTACGTACATATTCTAGTATAACATCACAATCTAGCTACTGTTTTAATAAAATTAAACGAAAAACTTTAGTTTATGATACTGTGATAGATGTTGATATTATTTTGTATGATGTTCCTCGTCAGAATAACTTTGTCCTCTTTTCAGTTACTTCACTTGATCACAGCTGCCCTTTGTTCCAAAATGATAAAGGAGGAAGCTACATACACAAAACTCTAGTGACAAAGCTCGCTATTGATCTGTTCAACTAATTATCTACATCAAGGCTCTGGATCTAGCATTTATGCAAATATGTTCCTGGTTCCTTTGCTATGAAAATAAAGTTATTCGATAACTATATATTCAGCACCTTGATGTACTGAATTTAATTTTGGTGTTATCTAAGTGGCAATTCATATATCCATTAAACAAAGCAATAGCATTGACAATTTTATGGATTAAAGAAACACAGTGTATTTGAAAGTCAGGTGCAAAATGGAGGGAAGGCTGTCGGAAAGATTTTTCTCACTTAAATTTGAAATCTGATATGGTATTGTTTAATCTGAAAACCTTGACTTATTTAGCCTGAATCTAATCACATCCATGGATAAACATGAATTGATCTGTAGCAGTTTTGTTCTGCCTATTTTTCATATTCAATTAAATAAGTGGCAAACCTTTGCTATCAGATAAGTTGGACCTTACGTTAAGTTGGACATGTCAATTAATATATATTTAGCTGATAACTATTGTTTTCTTTTATACATTCATATTTCACTTTACAATTCTTAACAGCTTATAAAACAAGTTTGAAGCGATTTTAGTAGACAGTTCACTAGCTTGATATTAGCACAGGGCTTATAATTCAGTTGTTGTACCAAGGAGCAGCCTGCTGGATCAGATATGCTCCATATTTTGATTTGAAGCAATATTTGATGTGATGTCCCGAAAATGTGCTTGCTATTGTTTTCCTGACGTTTATAAAATGTGTGGTATTGTTGAGCCACTAGTTATTTGTTCGACCAACAGCATGTCGTTAAATAAACATTTAGCTGATAACTATTGTTTTATTTTATACATTTCATATTTCACTTTTCAGTTTTTAACAGTTTATGAAACAAGTTTGAAGCAATTTTAGTAGACAGTTCACTAGTTTTATATTAGCACTAATGAATGCTTGTATTTTTGCCTAGTCATCATTCAACATATTTATATGTTTTGTAGCTTATTGTTAGCATTTATTTAAATTAAAGTATTTAAAAGCTTAAACATCTATACAAATTTGTAGTAGAATTAAAATGAATGAATGCTATTGCTTAATTATTGATGTCTTGTTTGGAATACTCAGTTTGTTTCAATCAACGTTGATATATTTCCCTAGTCCACCACACACCGGATATTCTAAAGTATTTGTCGCTCATTAATTGTGTTGTTTGTATCGATTTTTGGGCATTACAATGTATTGCTTTGTTTTAATGATTTAAAAAATTACCAAATCATGACCAGATATAAGTAACGTACAGTTAACCTGTTCCGAAAAAACATTGTAAGCAATCAGTCTTGTCCTCAAAGCTCGATTTATAGAGCAATCATTTGCCCTGGCAACAAAATTCTTCTAATGGATGATCTGCCACTGTCACCGTTCTAGCGGGGACCAGAGCGGGGACGTAGCATGTCCAAAAGTTCTTAAATGCATTGTTCGCACACTGCGGCAGCAAGAGCAGGAAATAGTTCATTCATTAGAAGATGTATGCCTCAACAAGGAAACGGCTATTCAAAAACAACATCTCTGAATCCTTTGATATTAATTATATTTATCCCAAAATTTCAATATATATAGTCAACGAGGTAGTCGTCGTCAACGTTTACGTGTTCTTGCATCATAGTGTTCGCTATATTCAAGGCATCAAAGTTCCGTATGAGCTTTTTCTGTAGAGTTGCCTACAAACCGCTTTGTGGCACTGAATGGGGGTCAGTTAATTGCTTTGCAGCTGACTGAGAGATCCTCCCCCTTGTAGAATGTCGACAATAAACCTGGTCTGCCAATACCAGTAGACCAAAACGACTCCTCCATGCTACATTTCCCTGATGCATAATACGTTAATGTGATTCTAGTCCTGCATGTTGCATTTAAGATTACAGATTATTCAGTATCGTGGTGTAGTGGACAGGCCGCTATCTTTTTTCTGTTTTTGCTCTTCTTTTTTCAAGGCATCCATTTTAAATGTCCTTCCTCCTGGAGCTGCTACACATTTTACACCCTTCCACATTTGAGCTATCATCAATATAGTCTTTTAGTCGTTTGTTCTTTGCCTATGACTCTGGTCATCGCCTTTAAGTCCAGTACACCTTTTCTTTGTCATTCCTCTAAAACATTTAGAAATAGAATTGAGAATAAGATCTTTAAGGAAAAATGGTCACTAAATGTTTTTATTCACATGCTATAGAACCATTCTCTGATTCCTTCCTAATTTTGAAACGATTTCATGCCGTTCAGAAAACAGCAAACAAGTTTTATCCACATAAGAATTAACACACACCAACGAAGAGCCGTCGCTAGATATTGCTCCCAAGTGGGTCCCATCTGCCGATAAAGTGGATAAGTCATTTTTCAAAAAAGGACCAGGAGAGCACAAAGAAATGGATGCTACCAAGGATATAATTTCGGATTTTATGCTACCGTTTGAGGGTTTTCGTCCAGAATTCTACCATTTGAGGGAAATTCCTTAAAAGTTTGGCATTGGCTCTCTTCGTCCCTGACCGGACCCCGTGTCAGGCCATAATGGGAGTACCCCCCCCCCAGGTGTCATGGTGACTCGTTAGAATAAAATTTTCCACCAATATCTCCGATTCATTTTAAAACATCTCGGAGGGGTACCTTAACATGTTTGAAGGTACGGGGATGTGCCATTATTTTGGGGTACTTTTTTCTGAAAAGTGCGGAATTATCGGTACTAATTTTTTAAATTTGTGCGGAACTATGCGTACCATTTTAAGAAACATGCAGAATTATGGGTTCCATTTTGTGGAAATATTGCAAAATTATTTGGAGGGAGATATAGCATTGACGAATGTCCAGTTAGAAATAAAAGTATGAATTATGTGCAATATAGAGATTTTGGGGCATAGGACAAGCAAAATCTGGTTAATGGTTTTTATGTGCTTTAAAAATTTTATTTGCTCTGCAGAAAAATGGGTACAGTTTCCATCATGTCTGCAGAATTATGGGTCACATTTTTTCAGACATTTGCGAAATTGTGGGTCCAAAATTATAACCAAAATGACACGTCCCCGTCCAAAACTAGGCAAAGTTTATCCCACCCAACCCCCCAACCCCCCCCCCCCCCCCCGCCCCGAGTAAAACATTTTCAACACTTTTGACGTAGAGTTGCCTACTGAAGTAGAGTTGAATTGAATGATATCGAAACGTTGGTTGTATTGAAGTACGAGATCAACTCTACCCCCCTCCCAGTGAAAAGTGCATAATTTATGCAAGGTTAATAAGTTATGGTCTATAATTATGAAAGTTCAAAGTCCTTCAATGTCTGACCCTTCTTGTTCGTAAATGAACCTTGTAATCTTATTTGTGTAATACCCAAACACGCAAAGAAATGAGCACGATAATAACATAGAAATTTCTATGGAAAATAAGCACCACATGAATGAAATATTTCCTTTCTGAGTTGAATGGAATAATTCTTTTGTCTGAGGTTTGAGGAATCTAGGATTCAACTTCAACCAGTATGGCAATGAAAACATTGTATAAACCAGCAATTTTGTTATGCTTACATTATATTGATCACTATGCTTAATTTTATATCTAGATCAGTTATCAAGTCATTCTCATTTCTGCAATGTAAACAGACCCCACCGTATGCGAACTCACATATCCAAGGCTGTGATATGATTCTTGTGAATGTTGGCGTGGAGTGCATGAAAACAGAAAATGGGCCAACCTGATTTAGGATTTAAAACAGGATAGAAAACGAAGAAGGTCATTCTAAAACTACATAATTCTGGCGTCCTTTTTTCCTTTGCTGATCAATTTTTTATCTTACATCAACTCCCTTTTCACTACATTTCACAATGAACCGATCTTTCTTCTCCGTTCAGGACAATTGCTCGTGAATTTAAACTTAATCAAAATGTCACATGCCTTAGCCAACCAATAGTTCCTGATTTGGCTTGAAGAAAGTAAACACTTATCATTTTGTGGAACACCTTTACGAATCCTTTTGGCAAACAGGAATTTTTTCACATTTGCTGTGGAGGCGGTGCATTTTAAGTAGAAGCGTTAATTGATAGAAGAGAGGTTTATCTTTGAAACTTGATAGAGTATGAAGTTAAAAAAATGGTTTTTCTTCAGTACAATTATAATTTGGAGGACCAATTACAATACAATTATAATTTGAATAACGCGTCTAGTTTTCGCACCTAGCCGCGCTTGTGTACAGACCTCTCCTACGTCATCATAGAGACTGTTATTCACAACTGTAAATCACCAATTTCAGTTTCGAAAGTTTAAGTTCAAAATAAGATATTCTTATATCCTTCCTTGCTTTTTCTGGTAGTTAAAAAAGTAATGATTTTTCTTCAACCTCACTGAATTGTATCCTCACCATTTTTCTGACTATATAAATATCTTCAACCATCTTAGAAGCTGAAGGTTTTCTGCGGCCTAAAAAATTAGCAATGAAATAATAAAATTAGATGAAAAGTAATTGGAGAAAAAATACAACTGGAAAGAGAAGGGCTCAGAATTTCAAGGACATCTTTCAACGCAAATTGGTCTTGCAAATCTCGTTAATATTCCTTCCTTTCCTGCAATCCTCCTTCGATTTATAATTGATGCTTGGGCTGTGATGGTTATGCTGAATACATGAATGAGTCAAAACTTACATCGAAGCAGTTTTGCACATGTAGGACATATGCATCTTTACTTTAAACTTAGGGGCTTGCCCCAGATGCCCTTATGCTAACAATTGAGCTTTGAATAGCTAGCCAGTATTCCAGACCCCTAACATTCATGACGCAGAGGCTATGACTAGCATTCATACACTTCTCACCCCATGGCTATGTTGTTTCTAGAAAATCTCCAATATAGTATTTTTCTGCATATTCATTCGTCTAAGAATACAACCAATAGTTTTTTTAGCTGTTAAGAAAGATGATAAATTGCTTACCTCTTCTGGTATAGAGTCATTTTCTTCTTGAATGTCTAGAAAAAACAATTTGGTTAATCTAATCAATAAAGTCACATTTTCATAATTTTGGTCTTTGATTTTCAGTTTGCGACCTGACCTGTCACTACAAACAATTTTACGTTTTAGTCGTATCATTACATTTCGTTTTCTCCGTTTTGTACAGAATACGATACATTGTAACAATTGTCGCCATCATTATCTGTCCATGACAATGGCATTTATAGACTCCAGAGATAACAACCCAACTCAGGTCTAGCTTGATGTCATCTATCCAGCGACGTTTTCAGTGCTTGACAATAAATACTGACAAAATAATAATTTTGGCCTCACGCCTTTTAGACAGAATAGATAATTCATGGGCTCAATGTTTGTTTTACTTCAAGTTGAGAAGAGCCCCAAAGCGACGATCAAATGTTTGTCCTAAGGGTGATAAAAATACTGAAAGTTGAATTTGTAATGTTAGATTACAATGTCGAAATTATAATGCTTTCAAGACTGTTATTCAACTAAGCTGTTTGTTACAGCAAAATTGGATTTATGCATGTGTTATGAGAACTTCATTAAAGATAAACCACAGTTCAAATCCATAACCACAGAAACAAAAAATTAAAGCTAGAGTGATTTTAAATACTTCCTATTTGATTGTCATTTCTTGGATTCTACGTCATACTTCCACTCAGTGCCGCGTGTTTAGCCAGCGAGGTTTTTCATTATCAAATTCAACTCATTTTCGTCCTTTTTTGTATTTTACTTTTTGACCCGAGGCCCAACATTAACATTTGCTTGGACATTTATTTTCAGTGTTTAGATTCTGAGTGAATGGTATTAAGACGTATTTCAAAATCTTTTAGAAACCCTTGCTCCTTCTGGTATGTAAATAAATTGCTCTGTATTTTTTCTAGGAATACTAAGATCCCTACAGTACCATACCATGTTGCATTGTTTGCTTGCTAGGATCTTTGCTGAAAGTTACCCCCAAAGGCTTTCTGGGTATGATCTTATATGTAATATTATTTTTCATGAACGCTCACCAGTTACAAAACCAGTTGCCCTTAAATCTATCGCTTTTGATTATTGATCGAGCACGGTCCTGTAGACATTAAAGGGTATCAAGTTTAGTTTTTTGAAGGTTGGCCCAAATAACATTAGCATACCGTAGGTGACTTTCGACAGTGGCGTAGTAGTGACTGCCAGTATTTGCATTGCTTATCCCATTTTATAGACGTTCATCGACAATTACTCCTAGAGCTTATGTCTTCGTGTCACGCCTAGCATCAGTGCCACTCAGTTTGAGCGCACTAGAGATTTTCAATGAGTTTGCTTTTCGAAAATGGCCTATTATCGTAACCACAGTCTTTGCAGTGTTAGGATCTACTTGACAAGTGAACTTGCTGGAAAACTGGCACGCCAGCTTTTGAACAAGTACACTTGTCAAGTAAGATATTGTCATTTTTCCTCAATCCACCCCAATCTACACAAGCAAAATAATCTTCTCAAAGAAAAATTGTCAAGGAAAACTTGCTCGTGTTAATGCGGCTTAGAACTATGTTCAAGTTTAATTTTTTGGAATCGATATCTTCATAACAGTAATCAGTCAGTGCTGAATACTAAAGGTGTTGTTGTTGAGTACAGTTTACGAAAAGCTGACTGATTCTTGGTGATTACGTTATTTCCCAGAAGCAAGGCAAATAGCTTTTCGTGAATTGTCATCTCCAGAATCATGAAAAAATTGAAATAACTAAATTTGACCTTTAATTGTTTACATCTTTTGTTAAACTGATTTGAGTATTGAAGGTACTCCTGTATGTTCTTATGTCTGGGAATTCATTGCTAGTTAAAGATGAGTTTAATATCATCGACAAAGACTTTGACACAAGGTCTGCCATATCTTTGACAATAGTTATGGGGGCCTTATCAGTAGACTACCAATAGGATTAAACAGTCAAAAGTATGAACTACCGACAAAAATTCAGAAATCACCTGCAGATCTTTTGCTTATATGGCCACGAACGTATGTTAAAACTGGAGTAACTTCGTCGAAAATTGCCGTCGCAGGTGCAATGCCACACAGGCTGGTGCTGTAGCATTTCACATTAAAGCACTCCTTCCCAAGCATAAGTGCTACGTCACAGCGTCTGTTCCTGCAGCAAGAATTCACGCATGCGTGTTGGTTGCTGACTATGCCAACAGTCTTGAAATCCCCTGCCAAAATCCCCCCACGAAGAGTTGCACCTCGGATCGTCACGCCTCTTCTGCACTTAGTATTTTCTCTTGGAACATTTAATAGCTGGTCTGAAAAGTGACAGTTGGTTATAAGCATTTCATAGGTATAATAGTTACTAGTAGGTCTTACTGATATCCTTGGATATTAATGAAAAATAATCAGATTACGATATTTTCTTGTATCTGGGTTTTAATAGCTGCTCAGAACTCGTGTTTATTCCAATGAGGGAATAGTAACTGGTGGAATGTATTTCATTTGTTTGCTTAAACTAGAGGACATTTCCATAATGTTGCTACGTAAGGGATTAGCTAGACTATGTCATGACACTAGGCACCTTTTGAGTGTCTATTTTAAATTCAATATTTCTGTTACAAGATCTTTGTAACTAATGAGGATTTGTAAATCTTAAATTCTATCGGTGAGTTCAAACTATGGCTTTTACTATCGAATTCAATAGAAGAAATTCAAGGAAATGAGTGCTAAATAAAGGTCAATATGAAGTTGTCATATAAAAAGGAAGGAAGAAACCTTTATTCTAATTTAGGTTTTGCAAAACTATGAGACAAACAAGAGCAGCGGTGTTTCCATCCTTGTTTTAGTTTTATCGCCTTTTGATATAGATGATGGCGTTATAAAGCATACACTGCTGTCTACCATGCTCGGAAAACACAGATTACACCCAAAACTTCTTGGTTCAAAATGCTATCCGTTACTAGCTTTGGATTGGAAAATCCCAATATTAACTTTCATAATGTCACCATTACAGGATCGCTAAAGAATTATTCATTTCCTACTTAATCAAGATAAATAAGATAGATAAATACCATTTCATTTACTAAAGGAACGGGACAATTTCTAAAGAAAGATTCTGATTTTATATATTCTTAACTTTAATAGAAACAATGGAAATCTTAGAATATAATGTCTTTTCGTTAGTTTTGTAATTTTATTTGTATTTCTTTAAATAGAAGGTCCACATCAGCTTGCATAGCTGCCAGTATTTTAACCTCCTCATAAAATGAATTTGTATGTATGTATGTATGTATGTATGTATATATGTATCACATTTGGGTATTTTTCAGTCGTGGAGGCAAAGTGTATAAGTGAACGATTACTGTCATAATAACCAATCGCGATGTAGGCTTTTTTGTTGCTCGAAGAAAACCAATGCCTACACAGTCACCTTGTAATTCACATAACACTAGCAATTAGAATAGTTAGTAAGTTATTAGGCAGTTTATACCTCTCTTCCAGCCATGCCATTCATTAAATCTGTGAATTACAAATTTTACTTTGTCCCTCTCAGACTTCTTTGCGTACAAGAGAGCTAAAATTTGGATTAGTTTGTTATTGGTTAATTTGTTGAAGTTTATTTGAACAGTTAGAATGCATTAAACAATCGATAATTAACTGAAGTTACTGAGCTGTGGGACAATGTAGTAAGTGATTATGTTATACCTGATATTGATCAAAAAGTATTTTTTCTCTCCTTATTTGCTTGGGAGAGAAAAAATCTTAGAGAAAATCTGTCCCAAAGGCAAACTATTGAAATAGAGACCATTTATTTTGAAACCATTCATCATCGTAGCTACTATTGCTAAAAATATTTCAACAATAGTTGCATTATGGAAATAAGATGAAGCAAATTGATTGCCTTTCACTTGTAGGTATCACAAGGACTGCCGATAGAATGTGCCGTGGGAAAGGCCACCAATGCAAAACGCACAAATGCAATAGAGGTGAGATGTTAAATACATGCAGAAGATTATATTTCTGAGCAAGTGCAATATAAGAGAATGTATTTTAATGCCAATCCTATAGGTTTTTGAATTGATGATTTTTCATTTCATCCTATAGAAAATTCGTATGATACCATACTTACATAGCGAATTCTGGCCCTTTCCATGGTGCCTATTTCGGTCTCTTTGTCGCTGCAATCGCTGTATCTTTTCAAATTCTGATTTTTTGCTAGGCTTTTTCAATGATCTTGCAATGGGCATGAAGTTTTTTGCATTCTTAGAAAACAATGTTGACAGCTGCTTCTGTAACGGTGTGACTTGCTCTTTCTTCTTAAGCACTGAACTTTTTGTGCCTCTTACAGAAAACTTTCCACTTTTCGACCTTCTTTCAACTGTGTTTGCCTTTTTAGCTACATTTACATTTTTAAGTGATGCCTTATTTCTTAGCCCACTTATTGTCCCTCTTGTAACACTATTGTAATCTTTTAAAGTATTGGTATTTTGCAATGTCTTTTTCACTGTCTCATCTGTTCCCTCAGCGTTTTCTGTATCAGAGCCTACAACTTCAACAGATTGCTTTCTTGTTTTTTTCAAGCCCGAGCCTAAATCCGTCTCGTCGTTTGTATTTCCGTGGCCATTCTCAGAATTACTGATCAATGCCAAGCTTGCATTTTTACCCGTCCTCACTTTGTTGCTACCACTGCGAGAATTAGGTTTTTCTACAGTTGTTTTGCCTTGCCCTTTTTTAGACTTATCAAGCTCTACCGTGTCCGAAACAGCATTTTTCAAGTCATTTAATATAGTGTTTGCCGTGTCATGTTTCAAATTTTCATTATTGATGTATTTTACATCGTCATTTTCCTTCAGAATCTCCTCTGTTTTCTGAATTTTATCTAGTTTGCCTTTTTTAAATGACATTAGCATGCTGTCCTGTTTTTCGTCTTTATCAGCATTAGTAGCTTTTCCATTCGCTTTATATTCAATGCTTGTTTTAGCTTTCAACTTTTCATCATTATTTTCATCCTTGTCTTCATGATCGTCCTGGCCCAGCGATTCTTCGCTTTTGTTATCTCTGTCCTCGTTGTCCTGGTCTTCTTCCATAAATGAGTAGCTTTTCAATGATTGCACCAGATTGGTGCCAAACTGTCCTTGCTTTGAAGGAGTAGGAATAGCAGACCTGCTAGCAGATGGCAATTTTGCAAGTGTCGCTTCAGGTGAAGCATTATCCGTATCAATGCTTGGTCCTAATCCAAGCAGGTTATTTTCGTCGGTCTCTTTGACCGTAGTATGTACCTTAGTAGTAGCTCCGAGCGCTTCTTCGATGTCATCTGTTACTAGTCCTGATCCGGAAATTCTGTCCTCCTCTTCTAGCGATCCGGACGCCGATCCAGAGCCGGAAGCTGCAGCTTCTGTTTGCTCATCATTTTGTTTAACTGCTGGTTGTAATAAAGGGACAAATTTAGTTACCCTCGGAGTGGTTTTAGGTGTGTTTCCCTGAGCTGCAAAAGTTGGTTTCTTGTTGATAATGCTTTGCTGAAAGTTTACCTTCTGCTTTTCAAGTGAAGGTTTACGAGTTTTTGCTGTAGCCACTTCTTTGACGACTTCCCCTAAAGTTAGATAATGGAAATGTGAAACATATTTTCAGGAAAGCTGGAACTTAGAATCAAATCTTAATTATCGTGACAAAAACCAACGTGAATGCAAATTGAGCGGAAGTCGTACAACACCAAATATAATTTTGATAAATTAAAGTAAATCTACTGACACTTACTGACATAAAACATTTCATCTATGCAATACATTTATGCAAAGATGTTTCTGTGTGAAATAGATTCTGACCCATTCTTTAAAATGAATGATTTCACCAACAAGTTCACTAACGTAGTTTTACAAGTAAGCTTTGACCGTTGGTTTCTTCAGCATTTGCTTTATGACATGGTACCATTATTCAGAACTGAAGAATTTGTCTGTTTTTTTTCAAATCCAAAGAGGATTATTCATTATTCTCAGATTTTATGAGCATCAAACATTATTCAACATACTGTTACAGTCCAGCAACCCATGAAGCATTGTGCTAAGTCAAAAAGCCTCTTTCTACTCTGTTGACTTTTCACTTTTCTACTTTATCAAGGTAGGCCTAATGTAAGACGCTGCTTTTGAATATATAGCCAGGCCCCAGAATACATGTCGAACACATGGTCAGTAGCCATGAAAATGGCTAATGAAAAAAATCAAACCCTTCTTCTAAAGCCCGTCTTCTTTCGTGTTTTTCCTGCGAAGCAATTCAGAGCTCAAGAGATTTTTCAAGTAGTGTCACATGACAATCACATGACATTCTTAATCGCCTTGATTAATCGCTTTGACATTCTTAACGACCTCACTGCTGAGTTATGCTAGTTTTTCGTGTAAATGCTTGCAGGTTATGTATATATTTCGCTACTAAACACACTGTCTCTTCTCTGGCTACTCAACAGATTTGTTGGGAGGATAGATCAATCATATAGGAAAGCATGTCCCTGTTTCTTCGATTCTCTAAGTCCAGCCGTTAGGAGCTTATACTTACCAAAAAAGCGCTTACCTTAGCATTAATAGATCAATTGACTAGGCTATAGAGTTTTAAAGTGTGGCGTCACACCAAAAACTATTTTTAGAATTTTCGAATTTTGACCACATAGCATGAAACAACACCATAAAACACTCCCATATATGGAAAATTAGTTAAATTTGTCAAAAATCGGGTGAGCTATGGCCAATAGAAGATTTGAAGTTTGCTGATGGACTACTGTTATTTTGGCTCAGTTCATAAATTTATGAACTGAGACCAAATTACAGGGGTTGATGGGGGCAAAAGCTTGTGCTCATTTGGTCATATCTCGGTCAATTCGTAATATTTTCACTGATTTAGCAGATTTAGAAATATTTCATGATGCTCTTTCAGGTTAAAGGAAAAAATTTCAAAATCCTAAGAATATATTTTTGTGACGTCATCACTTGACAACTTTATTATTGATAACTTAGATGTCATTAACGGCGAGAATGGACATTTGAGCTTTTATTATTCGTTCGTGAAGGTTATTGGGAAGCGAATAACATGAGCTAAAATCCACATTCACTTGATAAAGATATACAAGATGATAAGCTAAGGTCTTCTGTTTTTTTTAAAGATCAAGTTAAGTCCTGTTTTTATGCCCTTTTGCATATACAACGACATCATATATTGGAAAAAATAGAGTCAAAAGGTAGTTTGTACGTCTTTACGAAGAAAAGATTTAAAGATATCACGGAGTAGCCGAAACATTGCATAGAATGTGGCAAAAGAACACGAGGAGATTATCACGTGACAAGATGCAGACTAAGTTGTTGTCTTTTAACAAAAAAGTTGGTGACTACCTTTCGTTATGAATGAGATTTCTGCTCTAAGCTCTGTCCCTTTCTTTTTGTGTGAGATTTGACAGGAATCGTCATCTTGGCAATTGACAGCGTGGCAAACACTGCCAACTTTCATTGCCAAATCACACTTGCTCGTTCGGCAGCATTTCTCGATGCATGCCTCCATGCTTGGTATGTTTGAGAAAATTGTGTCATTCCGCGACTGTATGCCACCATGAAGGAAAACTCCATTTAGAATTCCACCATGTGTACATTTGTTTTCATGATCTTCTGAAAGAATCAATATGCTTCTATTTACATAATAGCATGCTTCTCTTGAACATGTATGCAACTCAATCAGTTGACCAGTTTAAACTATAAACATGCAGTTTGTTCGTAAACTTCAAAAGCTGAAGACTATTTTTTGGGATCACTTCACAATTCCTGTTAAAATCTTTGCCGCTGGAAGGAATTTATGCAGTAACAGCCGAAACCAAATTTTACAATGCTTACAAAGTTAAATTTTCAATCAGTTTTTTTTGCCTTTTTGAAAGAACCTCTTTGATTTCCATTTTCCTTCGGGGATGTTAGAGCTTTGTGCAGCGTAGGTCAAGGTAAAGTGATTTTCTTTTTGTGGTACAAAAATTTAAAATGGCTTTGAAAAGATATTTCATTTTCATAATAATTAAACATTAAGAATCACAGATAGGCTGCTATATGTTTGCAACAGTTGAGTTTTTGTGAATTTCAGTTTAGAAAGCAGTAGACCCAAGTGACATAAACAGATAAACAGTAAAAAGACACAAAATAAACAGTGACATTAAATCATGCACGTATCTATGCGATGCTTGCGATCAAAGTTTGGAAAATCATATTTCATTCAGCCATTTTATTCAAGTGTGTCAGGAGAAGTTTTGCTAGGCCTATGCTATATCCCAAGTATCTTCGGTCAGGCCAATTAAGATGTCTGACCGTCGCTATACTAATAAAATACAAAGAAATTCTGACTTTTTCTTATTTTGTACTTTAACAGCTTTTTAATTAGATATCAAAGAATGGTATATAAAGAAGATCGTCTTCACAGCGCAATTACTTTTTCGCTAACTTTTTCGCAGTATTTGAAAATCTAAAGACTTGATAATTTGTTACATCAAAGCATTTCTTCAGGTAATTTAATTTCAACTGGTTTCAGCCACCCAGAATTTAAATACAAAGAAGCAAATGAACCGTTGTATAATTCACTGAATGCTTACCCAGCCGAAGGCTTCTAGCAGACGTCGCGAACGCTAAGCAAAAACAAATTAATTCCAAAAGTATTGAAGTTTTATGCCAAAACATTTCATCTTCTTCATATTCCACTATGATTTTGCATTTCAACGCCGAAGCTGGCTTTGTATATCATCTTAAACATATTGCAAACACTTTTCGCTTATAGTAATCAAATTACGAGGTCGAAAATTCGGCGTCGCTGCGTCGATGATCTTCTGACATCGCAAACAATTCGTTACAGGTAAAGCGCCGGGGGGTCTACGTGCTGCAAAACGTACCTTATTCTTGTTGCTCTTGGAATATATGTTATGGCCGGTTATGGCGTAGGTAGGGAGTGCTCACAATAAAATGCTTTCTGAGGATGAGGGGGAGCTACCGTTAAAAGTTGGCGCCAATTTCTGGTTGAATTACTAAACTAATATCTGGGCTTATGAACAGCCCTTTGCAAGAAAACCAAAGTTCGAAAAAAAGTAATATTGAAAAGATAATTTGAATAATTCAAAAAGGTTTACTAGAAGTGGAAAATTTAGCTGAATGTTTTTCAAAATCTTCAACAAATTCGATGCAAGTACAAATGATTTCTTGTCTAGCCATTTTAAATATTGCCATATTTTCATGTTTGTTTTGATACATAAAATGCATAAAACTTCAGAGCTCTGGTAGTTTATTCACTCGAGGCTGCATCGTGAACTTTTCATTAATAAACGGTTTTCTTTAATATTGAAAAGCGTGATCATTTTTTACAGTTATGTCGGATCCAAGATATTTTTAGCGTCTTCAATGCGTCAGGTATTCATTCTCAGATGTTTACAAATATTTACGCTTAATAAGAATGCAAAAATACAATAAAAGTAACTATGCTACCAATCAACTGAAAAGAGTAGAACCCCCGTCTACTTGTTGACAGATAAGATGCAGGTGACCTTTCTGGGCATTCGAGGCTTGCATTGGTTTAAGTCTGTTTCCCATCTTTCGCGTAGAGTTCTAGTGTGAAAAATAGTCTTAAAAATATTGAAAAACAAAATACTTTTTATAAGACTTTGCAAGAATTCCATTTTATTTGCTTTCTTCAGTTTGTTCAAGCATGATGTTATGAGGATAAAGGCCATGTTAGTGGCTGTGTCATGGCCTTGTTTTTCCTGAAACCACTGATGCGTGACGAAGGGCTTTTCCGAAAGTGTACACATTTTAAATTTAAAACCCACTTATTTCTTCATTCACATTTTCACAGATCATGCTGCTGAAGTTACAGCTTTGTTGCAAATGATTTGTTACAATGCGAGAAAATTTTCGGTTACTTGAAAAGATGTCGCAAAGGAACGGCACTCACAAACCTCGGTTTCAAATGCAAATGTTAATCAACTAAAGATGGAGCCTTCTGATTCCAACTCGTCTCAAGGTATCCTGCTTTCTAGGTTTAGCCGCCAAACATTTTGAAAAAAGTACCCGCTCAATGTGCAGATGCAGGGCCTATTTTATTGTGCAGTATTGCACATTTTGTGCAGTATTAATTTAACAACATGCAGTATTGATTTGGAAAATGTACAGTATTGAATTTTGGGATTTGTGAAAATGTCTATTTGCGGCTATCCCAGATTCCTGCTTTGTTCACAAAATGTGAATTTTCCTCGTCAGTTCGATATAGAGTTCATGTATTGTAAATCTCGCATGACCATCGGAAAGACTCTCCTATCAAAACTTACAACAAAACGAAATGCCCAGAACCAAAAACAAAACATCTACTTGTAAATGTCAGCATTGCTGTAAATTTCTTAATTTCTTATTTTGAACATTCAGTAACAATTTATCAGTTGCCCTATCATGCTCTTGGCGTCTAGCAGAAGCTCACTTAACAAAACAAAAAGAAACAACTTAACAAAAAGAAAGATAAAGAGCCTAATAAAACTTTTTAGTTGTACTGTCCAGACAAAACACGAGATAGTGACCCCGTTTATAAGTGATGAATGACTATGTTTCTACTCAAGTTTTGTAGCTACTGTTTGTTTTGTTGCTGTTTTGAAGTGTTATTGTTGATTGTGTATATCATCGTCTGTCTGTTTGTGATTTCTGCGTCATGGCCTATACACGTGTTCAAAGTTCGGGGAATTTTCTCGCTACGCTTGCATTGCTAAGGCACCTGGGGTTTGCAGTGGTTAACACTAATTGCAACAGAAAAATTTCCTATAAGAAAATATGATAATAAATGTGCAGTATTGAGAATTTCTTAAAATAGGCCCTGTGCAGATGGAAGCGCATTCTAGAGAGTCCAATCAAACACCTCATAATTTGAGTGCAGGACAGGATTTGAGACTTGCTCGCATTTTCTATACGATGTTTGGACGCACTGGATACCAAAATAAAACTGTTAAACATTTACAAGTTTTTTTCTTGCCAGTTCAATGAGAAAAATTCAACAAAATTTCCCACTAAATATCATCGTTTGAAACAAATGACCAGTTTATAATAGGGAACGCAAATGAGCAGTGTTTCTTTTGAAAGAGAAGACTTTGTTTTCTAATCTTTCTAAATGCTGTTATAACGCTTAAAATAACAGTTTCTAATATAATTGTCACAGTTCATTGTGTTCCGGTATTATTCTTCTGTTTCTATGCATCTGCCCGCATACAGAGGAACGATGGCAGTTCTCTTGTTACAGGCTGCTGCCATCATGTGACAAGCTGTTGGGTATGTCACTCTGTCATTGCCACACCAAGACAGTTCCAGTGGCAACGGATCTTCACAAACTGGACACCTATAAGGCAAGCAAAGAACAGACTCTCCTCTAGACTTGTTAACCAACAAAGCAACAATCTAAAGCAAGCAGATATCAGCATTAAATATGTGCATTAGCAACAGATTACTGCCTTCGACCCTGATCCTAGAAAGCAAGCTGTGGAAATAATTTTTTCAACAAAGAAAGGCAAATTGATCATCCCCCGTTATTTTTTAATAATGTCCAAGTACTGAAAGTGGTTGAGCATAAGCATCTTGAGCTTACACTCGACCCAAGGCTTTCTTTCATAAATCACATAAATGCAGCTATTGCAAAATCAAGAAAGGCAATAGGAATGTTGCAGTTTCTTTCAAAATATCTTCCTCGGGAAACCTTGAATATGCTTTACAAATTTTATGTCAGATCGTACTTAGACTATGGAGATGTGATTTACCACATTCCATGCAAGGAACTCAGTCCAAAAAGCCGCGGAAATATCCTGATGCAAAAAATCGAATCGGTTCAATATTCTGCAGCATTAGCAGTAACACGGAAAGGGACCTCTTATGAAAAGCTGTATCAAGAGTTAGGGTGGGAATCCCTGCACTCGAGAAGATGGAGTAGACGACTTTTCATGATCTACAATATAATCAACAATCTGATGCCAGATAATACAAGAGATCCTATTCCACTGCTGAATCTTCTGAATTATCCTTTTTGCAATCAACCAGTTGTTGGACAAATTAGAGCAAGAACTGAAAAACATAAGTCAAGCCTTTTTCCCAACAGTTTGCATAAATGGAGTAAACTCGACCCTGAAATCAGAGAATCGCCTTCCATTGATATATTCAAGAACAGATTGCTGTCGATCATTAGGCCACTTCCTAACTCTGTTTCTGGTATCTATGACCCACGAGGGCTTTCTTTATTAACTCAACTTAGGGTAGGGTTGAGCAAACCGAATTTCCACAAATTCATTCATAATTTTAGTGACACAATCAACCCGATGTGTCCGATCAACGATGGTCTTGAGGATACGGAGCACTTTATATTGCCATGCCAGTCTTCTGAAGAACAAAGACGTGACCTCGTCGCTTGTGTCAGTCCGGCACTGTATTCATATGAATTTGCCAACGTCCCAAATCCTGTCCTTTTACAGATTCTTTTGTACGGTGACAAAAATTGCCATTTAAACTGAATAAATTCATTCTGGAACCTACTATCCTGTTTATTTCAAGAACAGAACGCTTTGAATGATAATATAATCATTTTTATCAAATATCCCTAAATCTTGTGCCTCACCCACTTATTTTTTATTTTCACTTTTTAAAACGTATCAACTTGCAACTGTAATTTCCTATATATATGTTTCTTTTTTTTGTAACTTTCATTATGTGTACGTGTAGCGTTTGTATTTGTTTGTCTAGTTGCATGTCATGGCCATTGGGTTGTCATTGTTCTTTGCTCTCCCATGGTATCTCACCTGTAGTATCGTAGAGAAATTAGCAAGTATAGTAAACGTATTTTGTATTGTAATATTTCATCTGGATATAAAAAAACAGCTTACTCGAAGACTGCATAATCTGCATCTCAAAGCTAAAAAGGTACCAGCGGATAACTACATAACATAGCGTTCGTTTCTGGTGCTGAATAGTATTCTTATATTCTAGATACAAACTTCGCTATCTATCATTTGTTATTCAGAAAGCATTTTCATGAAAACTATGTCACTACTTGCCATTGTGATGCTATGATCATCGGTGAATGATTTGAATTCATTTCCAATAACCATCATAGTATAAAACATAAACACCATTGCCTAAGCATGCGGCAATGCTTTTACATGCATGCATTATTAGCCAATCAATAAGAAGGATACCGCCCAGACGATTTTTGATTGGCCAATAATTGACTGACAGATAGCTTTAGCCACATTATTATCTTTTGACTGCTTTTAATGTCGAACATACCTAAGGTCAGAGCATTCTCCGAAATGTGTCCTTGGAACATCCATGACTTTGACGATGGGTGTTCTTGAAAAGCATGCTCGTTTGTTGAGATTGCATGGGTTGCTGTACCTCTGGAGGTCGCTACCGCAAACAGGCTCATGCCGGTAGTTGCATTTGATTCTGATGCACCCAAATCTGTCTCCAGTACCGTCCTCTCGTATTGTGCCTGTAGAAAATTGAAAGAAAAAACATTTGTTTTTAGAACATCTCATTTATAAAACCATAGACGCTTAATTTTTGTCTAAAAACAATTTTCTGTGATTTGTTGTGTATGTAGTAGAAACGTCATCCTGATATAGTTCAAGCATTTTTTTAGATGTAAAATCTAAGAGGGCTGGGATACGGTCAGTGAAGAGGTTTCTGCTGTTTCTTATTCTAGATTTTGATCTAAATGTTCAAATAATTTTATCTCAGTAAATATCTTTCAACTTTCTTTGTTACATTTCAAAGTTGTCAAAATTTTGGTCGTGCGACATTTTTCTAAAACTATAACAACATGAAACACAGTTTGTGCTGATGTGCACAACAATGTTTCTTAATATTTCCTCAGCCGTCCTGTCCTTACCTCTAAGCGTGGACCTGCATCGGCCTTTGTATACAGAAATCAACGGTGTGCTTGTACGGCAGGCCTCCTTCCTCAGCTCGCACTCACTCTCGTATGTCTTCCAATCATTGCCGCAGACAGGTTCTGTCTCACTGTCTGTGCAAATTGTTTCACAGTGAGTATCAGTGGTTTTCGGGACAGGCCCTTGGAATAATATGTCTACAATAGAAATATAATAATTGCATTAAAATTAGGATATTAAATTAGGAATATATATTTGAATAATCCTTCGCCCTAATAAGCAAATTTTGATAATCCATTATTTCTGTCCCTGGTCAATCACATAATCAGGAGATAATGGAAATCTCAAAAAAACGAGTGAACTTGTAAAAAATTAAAATGTTTTGAAAATGAGCTATTTGCATGGCCATCATTCAGATAAAGCTTACAGGTATCAAGTAGATAAGCTTCACGAAGGGGCAATTTGAGTATCTATGGTTTATGCCACTCACTTGTAGCGGACAGCAGCCCGAATGTCAGCAATGCAAGCACAGGATGCATGTTGGTATGATTTGATCTGCATACAGAAACAGCGAACATTAAATTAACATCAAGATAACAAGCAGCATTTGCGGAAGCAAATTTTACATGTTCCGGAATCAAGTTCTACATTATTGCATTCTACCTTCATTTCGATTCTTTAAAGAATTAGTCACTAAAGTTTTGAATTTTACACTTCAATTGATAAATATATTACTTGTGTAGATACATAACTTTTTCTAGTAGATACGATGTGAATTTAACAAGTAAAATGGGTCCTACCTTTTCCAACAGGCCACAACTCTGAACTCAGATGAAGATTCAATATACTTGAACAGCCGTTCTGCTTTAAATACATTACTCTCAGCATGAGGTCAAATGAAATCAAACTTGAAATGAAAAAGGTCGCTGTGAAGGTGAAATGTTTGCAGTTCATTTTTGCTGAAAACTGTGCCAGAAATCTGCAAAGAGTAAACGAAGGCAAAATTTTTTAAGCATCTGTGCTGCAAACTACATACTTCAAGCTAGGCAAATTTCCTCTGTTTTAGACAATAGCAAATTTTCCTTACATCTTTGAATAAAGAAAATTTTCAATACATTCTGTTGATACCAAAAGCAGTGTTATTCCAGCCAATTCATTTACATCAAACCCATTTCAGAGCACACTTGTTTCTTAATGCATTATGAGCCAAACTTTTCTACTCTTGATGAAACTCTGCTATCAACTTCTGCATTTTATCTAACTTCTACACCTTAAAAACTGTCTTCTCTTTCTTAGCAAAGAAACTACAGAGTATGAGGGTAGCTGTCGCTTAATCAAATGCTAGCCACACTGTTAGGGCATTACAACGAACCTTTTTACTTCGCCTTTTATATCCATGAAGACTGCTCTGTGAACCAGGTGGTTCAAGCAAAAGAGCAGGACTCACACTATTGGGGCAGTGGGGGAAGTGGGGTGTGACTTTCTCTGGAAAGATTTCTGATTAAAAAACGATGGGTTGTGCCATCTATGGATGTGTCGTCGGCAAATTTTAAACTTATGCTTCACCAAAAACAGAAAAGGGGCGTTCACAAACTTTGCTGACAAATGGGACCTGGACACCCCCTTTAGTGCTACAGGTAGCGACGGCCAAGAACAGGAGCCTATCTACCAGGCAACTGCCGTTTTAAATTTATGTGTAAGTGATTGATTGAAAGTAGCAACAAAGAAATCCTTCAAAAAGAAAATAAGACCATTCAACATAACGCTTATTTTAGGCAACCAAACTGATTAAAACAAAATGCTAACAGCATACTTGACTTATGTTCAAATGCATTCTTAATAACAGCTTTTAGAGAGTGAATATTCGGTTCATCGTTTTTTACTTTGTAACGTTTCTTTTCTTTCAAATGAGTTTCTTTTGTCCAAGGTCCTGTAAATGAAATAGATTGTAGTACAAAAGCAGGAAATAATTTATTTTGATACTTGGTAGAATTGCAAAAAAATTGAAGATCTGCAATGTAACCATACATTGCTCATAAGACTTTGATACGTCAGGTTATAAATTATGACGATAGAAAGATACTCATAGCTATTACATGAGGACTAGGCCTTTTTAAAGGATTCTTAGACTACACTTGTACGACTATGATGTGATTTTTAAGGCATTACTAAGTATTCCTTGGCCTTGAAATTGACAACATCAATTAGATGCAAACAATATATAACTGCTTGCTACCAGACTCCATACTCAAACAAACATTGATATCTTTTCCAGCATTACAATACCTTTCAAAAGCTTTCCAAATGTAATGTGATTACATGTATTCTTTTACATGATTTTGCACGCTCCATCATAGAGTTTGATTATAGCGATTCTTTGACGGCATGCCTCTGCTCTCATGACACACTCGTTCGAATATGTCTTCTGATCTGAGCCACAAACTGCTTTGAAGTCGCTTCGTAGGCAAGGAATTTCGCAGGTTTCTTTCCTGTTTAAGAAGGTAAAAACTGGTTAAGCGTTCACGGCCGCGTTCAGGGCCTAAACATTTGACATTACAGCTGCAATGCAAGAAAATTAAAGTTTTAGAGAGTTTCCTTGCATGGAAAAGTGGGATCATTTTTCCGAGGATGCGAGAGTCCTGGGAACTAGTGACGTACGTTACTGAGACACAGAATCCCTATTATGTGACTGAGAACTACTTGGAGTTTTAATCAAAGCCAGAATTGGCACGTTTTTTGTAGGCTTTAAATTTCGTTTTGGTCAAAATGTAAGACAATAGGAGATTCATGTTGTTTTTGCAAAACATTTTCCGATTTCTTCGGTGCACTTTTCATCAAGGCCATTTTATCACTGGCTCGTCAATCTTGTAATGTTTACAAATTAATCAACAGGGCTATCGTTCATTTTCATCATGGAAAAATTTTCTTCAATTCAATGCACTTTAGAAGATACTCGTTGATTTTATAAGATCATTTTTGCATAATGGGGGCTGGGGGGCTATGTTACAGTTTGTGTATCTTCCAATATTTTGTGTATCTTTTACAACACTCAAAGAAATACGGGTAACAATTTTTTTGATCAGTTATGATCAGTTTTGATATGATACATGTCTGATGTTAGTTCAGCTGAAAAGGCTTCATATGTTTTCCTTTGAGATATTTCAGAAGACCAATCTTTACAAACCTTCCGCATTTGTTGTGAATTGCAAATGATGAGTTCCTCACAATGGTTATCGCCTTTCTTTCTTTGCAAGCTGCGAATCTCAGGTGGCATTCGCTGGAATATTTTGCTCCGTCACTTCCACAAACTGGCCTGTAGATCTCAGGACAGGCAAAAGCGCAATAGTTTTCTGAAAGACAGGCATGTGTGAAGATTAATTACGCACTAAACAGGGAGTCGAAATAAGAAAGGGGATTGGGGAATTGACCTTTTCTGAAAGGAAATTTTTGATGAAATTGCCTGCAAGGAATTTTGAATTTCGAAATTTTAGTTGAATGTTTCCGTCCTTGTCTGTTGCAAGCAGCTTTGCGCATTTCACATTCGTTTGAGTACGTTTTCAAGTCATTCCCACAGACCGGCAGATAAATGAAATGGCAGGGGAACTTGCATGCTGGGTATGATACAGGGACCACGGCACTGCCAACAACTGTAAACGAAACATTAAAACTAACAAGTATGAATATAAGCACAAAGATGTCTTTTTCTATCATCACCCCTACGACATATTTGCTGTGCCTCACTATATTGTCGACTTTCTTTCTCGATGTTTTTATCAACATAACATGAGGATGCGCAGGGGAAGGGAGCATCATCGCCCCATCTTTTTAAAAGCTAATTCAAGAACGCCGGAACAGGTCTTGGAGTAGAGGGGAGGGGGGAATTAGACAAGTCGACAAACTCTTACGGTGGTTTGCCAACATTACCTTTGACGACACAACCTTACTATCATACTTCAGCAAAAAGGTTGGGGGGGCTACTGAGCCGCCCGGCTCTGGCATGCCTGTGGTTGGCGTAAATAAATTAAGAAAAATTGCCTAGAATAAGGAAATGATTTCTCCAGGACAGTAGTTGCAGACTACATTTCTTTCAAAATTTTTGGGCTGGTTTGGGAGGTGCAAGGATACTTCTAGCTACCTTCATTACATAGGGAAAAGTCAACGTATCAATGTTTCTACTTCATGCATCTGCTTCACGAAGAAGTGCTGCAAGCTCATCGTGTTTGATGTCCTGCTACTTCAAACCTGCTGCTTCTTGCACATCAAACCAAGGACAAAGGGTACGGTAACTGACATCCCAGGAAGCCCTGGTCCAGCGTTGGCATTTGGTGTTCAGTTCCCTGAATAACTAGCAACCCATAGATGTAGTGCTTTGAAACCATACAATGGGCAGCCCCCCCCCCCCCCCTATATGAATTTCATTCCGATGGCACTGTAGAATATTGCAGAATGAAAGGGTGTTGTAGGCGAACGTCATATCAAATCAGATAAATCCTAGCTTTATTTTAAATCGCATAAGCAACAAATATGATTAGAATATAACTATAAACACAATGCAAAAACCTGATAAAGCTGCAAATAAGAAACACAACATAGCTGGCAAGATATGCGATCTTCGGTCTGTAGTTTCTTTCAATGCTGCTGTACCAGTCTCTTATGTGTTCCTGTCTGCAGTTCTTATAACTACAGCTTGTCGTTAAGTGTTTTGGCAAACTAACGACCTCTGAGGATACGTATGCAATTATCCATAATTAGAGTGACAGAGATAGATCTATTATTTTAATAATCGAACAATTTTCTAATAATGACAGTATCATTCATGTAATGGTGCTATTAAGCAAGTCAAACTTAGAGATAATTAAGTCAAAGTTTTGAAACTCGATTTCAGACATATGTTTTGGAAAAAAGCACCAGTGCGTACCGTAAACATTCAATAACATCTTTCATTAGGATTGAATTTCTACGGAATTAAAATCATGAAAACTGAAAATTACAAGATGTAAAATTTGTGTATGTGAAGAATGTCCGTTTGGTTGTAGAATACGAAAAGTTCTTTTATTCTAAAATTGCATTTTCAGTGCAATCAATAAAATTCCGTTGCTATGATGTAATTTGTCGAGAAATCTTACCTTTCTTGGCAACTGACGCTAAAGGAGAGCATCTACGCAATATTCAAACTGTTCGTACTTGACCTTTCTGATATAACGCGAGCACTGGGCATCCGGGTGATTTGGCCCAGGATAGGCTGGAGACGCAATGAGATTGTGAGTTTTGCAGCGGATTTTCCAAAGTGTGACAGTAAGTTTATGGCATCACAGTTAATGTTTGCAAACCACCGTAAAAGTTTGTCGACTTGTCTAATGCCCCCCCCCCCTAGGAAAGTAGGCTGTGCTGTAGGCAGATTCAAGAGACCAAACCCTTGACCACACCCTTATCACGCCCATGTTGCATTTGTGTTAAAGACTCTCAGTTGTGTGTAGATAAACTACTTACTGACAGAAAAATTTGATAAAAAATTGCTCATCTACAGTACAATTGAGGATTGCCAACACAGAATTCTTCCAACGAAATATGAAATTACTTGTTAACGGGGCCTGAGATACTTTATGTAGAATATTAACAAATTTTTCAACATTTGAAACTACAACAATTTAATTTTTTGAATAGAACAGTAAAACAAGGAAAAATCTATTTCAAAATCTCTTGACTTCAGATTTTTTCTGGGACACCTAGCGGTGACGGATTTCCTGATAATTTGAAAAGCATGCACAGTCTATAGCATTGTTACCCTAACCAGTATCGTAAACACGTGGCTTAATCAGAACTGCAGTTTTAATCAGTTGCTGCGAATCCACGAGAACATTTTTTGGCGCGCTGAATGTATTTACGCTAAGCCATCTTCGTCGTTTCTTTGTTTGCAGTAGCCGTTCTGTCATACCTTAATTGTTTGTCCAACTGAAGTGTGGTCCCATCACCACTTGGCTATCATTGTAAACAAAGAGATGCTTTTTCACATATAAATATGAGCTTTTTTCTGTTGTAATTACTACAAAATTCATCAAGGTATCCTCAAGCACGATAGCTGAGTATTTTGGTGGGTATGAATTTTCTTCGAAATTTAATTTGCTGGTTTATAGTCCTGTTCTTTGTTATATACCATTTTCTAAAGTCGTTTGTAACCTTAAACCATGTTGGAAAATTGAACAGAAAAAGGTTTTAGTAAAACTTTAAACCAAGCTTATTTTCCTTTTTTAGAAATCAGATCTTCAACAAAATGAGTTTCATTGCAGTTTTTGGATTCATCGTAGCTTGCACTGCTGGTAAGATTCACCTTAAACCTGCAGATTTCTAGCTGTTGCAGAGGTCATTATTTTTGTAGAAAACATTCTATTAGAGACCTAGTATTGGGGCTAGTGAGCTGTTGTAATTCAATTCTGGTTACAAAATCAAAAACATTTCATATATCAGATGTATTTGTGTGTTCATTATTGTTCACAGCTAGCCCCAAAATTGAAGCATCTTCTAAAAAGGAACTATAAACATTCATTTTGCCAGAAATACAAATTTTACTACTCAGTGACTACAAAATATCTTATAAAATACGAGAGTATATAATGATTTTTACAAAGAAATCTATATACAGAGAATCGTAATACCAACTTTCAGTAAAATTGGGCTCAGTAAAATACAGTAATCGTGTTTCTATAGTTGGGCTTGGAGCACAAATTCGTCTCAATATGTATGCCCTTGATAGCTTGCTGGAATAATGCAACGCTTTCTGACAAATGTTGTTATTCTTTAGGCGCCTTGGCTCGGCTAGACTGCAGTTTTCCTTGCACGGCTGACTATCGACCAGTGTGCGGGAGTGATCTCAAAACATACCCCAACGAATGCGCGATGAGATGGGCGGCCTGTAAACAAGGACAGGCCATCATAGCTGTATACCGACAAGCATGCAAGGAGCAACGTATGTGTTTGATGTTCTCTATTGGAGAATCTGATGCACTTGTACCAAATTTTGCAGTTATCATAATAAATAATAATCTTAAACAATTGGCATATTGAAAGAGCTACTATATTAGAATTCTCAGAGTCATAGCACCTTTGGGGGCTGGAGACCATATGTAAATTGTGAGATAATATTGGATAGCATTTCGATATGTTATGTACGATAAGGTATTCTAAGAGCATTTTATAGGGCTGGTTATCAAGCATAGTCTTTTGAGAATACACCCCTAAACCCACCTATTGTTGTCTCCTTTTTCAATAATTTTCCTCTCGCTATGACTGGTTGTAAACCATTTTTCGTGATTGCCCTGTTTATCAATGAAGTATATTTGTAGATTTAGCATTTTAGTGAACAAGAATTTAGTCTGATAATTGCGTCATCAGTTTGCACAGAGAACAAAGATATTAACGACTTTAACGAGTCCAAAATATGTTCTAAAACAATATAAAAACGTCTAAGAGATGTCTAGGCGTAGCCCAATCCATGAACCACATCACATGCAACAGGCCACTCAACCACCACCCTTCCCATAACCATAGAACACACCTTGAGCTTTTAAACGGGAGTGCCAAAAAGCTTGTACTAGTTTTCATATGTATGAGCTCAAACTACTTTGAACTGCTGGTATTGGTATTTCATCAAGCTTATCTTTTCAAATCATTTTGATAATGTGACTGCATTAATTTCTATCTAAGCAAACGAGTGCAGTTTTGGATGCACACGGGAGTACTTACCCGTCTGTGGAAGTGATGGGAACAAATACTCGAACGAATGCACCCTAAGAATGAACGCCTGCACATCTAGAACGGCCATCAGCGTAGTCAGCAGATTTGCTTTTGAGCACACTGATTGCGAAAGGTTGGTGCTCCAAATACTTTCAGAGTTTATAATGCAGCTTTTGTGATTGCATTTATAGTCTTGTTTTTGCATCAACAGTGATTCTTTTTCCATTTTTGTTTGTAAAATACTTTAAAATCTGTACACATTGAGCCAGGCAGAGAATTCAATTCCACTACGATATAAAATTCATGTATAGCAGATTTTTCCAAGCTTTGAAGAATTCTTGAACACGTCCCTTAATTGAACATACGACTTGGATCAGTTGCATAACAGGTGAAATGTATTAAGAGACATATTGGGGAGAATTCAAAGAAGGAATGAGTATTGATTTTCAAAACGGTTCAATCTGCTCTTGCTCATTCTTAAAGAAAGATTTTCGAAATGAAATAGAACAAACTGTAGCTTGTAACTTGGCTCTTAGTTTAAGTTCTATTCTTGTTGGTCTTGCAGTGAATCTGTTGCTTGTAACTTGTAATAAACTGTTGCTTGTAGAATAAAATAGAATAGAATAAACTGTTGCTTGTAACTTGGCTCTTAGTTTGAATTCTATTCTTGTTGGTCTTGCAGTGAATCTGCTTGCAACCTCGCCTGCACATTCAACTACAGTCCTGTGTGTGGCTCGGACGGCCAAACCCACAGCAACGAATGCGTAATGGCCATGAATGCTTGCAGGGCCAAAACAGCGATTGTCAGACTGTATGAAGGGGAATGCAAATACGTCGATGAATGTAAGTTTTGTCAGTTGTATCCACCTAGATTCATCTATTGCAAGGAAAAACAATGAT
The DNA here is from genome assembly GCF_057945365.1 of Rhopilema esculentum. Lineage (NCBI taxonomy): Eukaryota > Metazoa > Cnidaria > Scyphozoa > Rhizostomeae > Rhizostomatidae > Rhopilema > Rhopilema esculentum. The sequence continues at coordinate 8,262,869 of NC_142826.1, read as the reverse complement.
CGTGTGACGAAGGAGAATGAGGACTAGTCACCAGTGCTTTAATTTGTATACAAATCAAGACAATTTTTTACTGGATTCATTTAGAACAACGTTAATTTCCTCTCCGGGAAAAAACATTAGCAAAGAAAGTTATTTGCCATATCCCTCATCAAATCAGTTCTATCCTGGGTACCAGACTCACCCAGAGGAACATTCCCTCAGCATAAAAAGCGACCATTGCCCGTTGTTGCATCCGCACTGGTCACTCTACCTAGCCCATATAATCCCAACCGTAAAAATAACTTGATGGACAAAGCAATTTAAATCTGGGCGGGGATTGAGAAGAACATTTTACTTCCCCATTGAGTCAATGCACTAGCAGTACCTTGGATACCTAAGGTATGAGAGGGGTAGACAGAAATAACTTAAAGAGTCGAGTTTATTCTGAAGTAAGATATAAAGAGCAGTGAAAAGAACCCTGCGATGTAAATAAGCCCTAGTCCAAAAAACTGTTCCTTGATTGTTTCTCTTGGTCACGCATACACGCGACAGGCCACATTTGTACGAGCTGATATCGTAAGAGTAGATTGTAACTTAAAAAAGGGATTTTTCATTTTAAGCACTGAGATGAAAAGATACTTTACAATACACGAAATTGCATGGTAAAAATATTTGAAGGCATACAGTTTATAGGTCTTCATGCTGTTATCTATTACCTTTGTAGAAGAAGAATCAAAAGCAAGAAGCAGGAAAAGACAACATTAGAAATTAAACATTAATTGAGATAAAGTATAAAGCCATTGAAAAAATCTGATATCATTTCGTGTCCTCTTCGTGTTTCTTCATACCTTCTCTTCCTTGCACAGTTTGGTCATAGCAAAACAAATCAAATTAATAAAATCTCTAACAATTTCGGTACGAATCCTACTGTACTATCTGAAAGTCCCTGAAAATTCCTTTGCTTTCGTGAAATCACGTACATTATTTACAGAAGCGAATTACCACATTTTTGAATCCCACTATGTTGAGATTTTTATACAGAAAGAAATTTTGTTTTGAAGAATCCCAAACAAAAAGAGGTCGGTACGGCGGCGTAACTTTATCAATGTTGTAATGCCAGAGGAATGGTTGGACAGTCTTACGAATTTATGTTATGAGTGAAGCCAAACAGTTATTGAGAACGGTGGATAGCGGACAATATTTTCGCTCCTCGCAGATGATAACTTTCAAACATTTATTGCTTACAAATTTTAGCGCACTCATAAATCGGGCCTGGTGTAAAAAGAATGCACAAGTGCATCAAAAGTTGCCCGTAGCAACCGTAGCAGTGTAAACTGAGCCTGAGAGCTGGGGCTTAGGCACTGGGCTTAGGACATATACAAGTGGTGCCTGTTGTGCCACTTTTTAGCCCTTTCATCTTCTTTCGAAATAAATTGACTCATTCAGAGGATTTGTTGTTCTTGAATGGGTATTAGGCGGACGACCTATTGGAAACAACTACCCACGAACAATAGACTTCTCAAGGGGAAAGCTCTCTTTGAAATGGGACAGAAAAGATTTTGTGAAAACATTTCTATTCTATGTCATCATGCGCCCCATTGAACTCTACGTCTACGTACATTTTTTTAAGTAATTCAATTAATCTTTTATTCTACCCTTTTTGTTGACTTGTTCTGTAAATATCGGTATCCCAGGGGGTCACTTAAACGTTATTTTTACGGCTGTGTCCATCCGATAATTATGGGTAAGGTTTTTTCTTGTTATGTGAGACTTTGGGTACCTGATTTAACAATATACATTTTTGATATTTAAAAGTTCAGCCAACACATAACTAACAAATCAAAGAAGTGAATAAAATAGTGAGTACTTTCCATCAAATCTTTACCAATCGAATGCATCACTGCCTACTGGTGTGTAAATTAATAATTGTAGGGCACAGTCTAAATTACTGATAATAGAAGCTTCATCTGAGCAGCAACGTTTTGTACTTTGATACTTTTGGTCTCGTTAAACTTCTTAGCTGATGCTTTTTGGTCTGCTTCTAGGTGAATTTGATAATGTTGGACCCCCGTATGTGAAAAGTACAAGTGGCCCCGCTGGGATCGGTATAACCTAAGACTAGCCATATTTGGTCATCGCTAGACCTTGTGTACGTGTGACGACCCTTTTTGTATCGTTAACTTCAGTTCAGTTCAGTTGATTTTTGTAGCCGAACGTAGAAGGACTGGTGCAATAGTCGATTTGCTGTCGTCTTCTCAACTAACAAAGAATAGAACTGGTACTTTTTCAAGGTGACTTTCTATTGCTATTTCTATCTGATGGAAATCAACTTAACAATTGGTAGGCAATCTATTTACTTGGGGTCCAAATATACGAAATTTCATATCAGATTGGGCTTATGTGGGTTTCAGTTATTGCCTCATCAACTTTGAACCGCATGATTTCTGGATTAGATATTTTTTCCAATTTTGAAATGATTTTCGATGCCGTGGACCAGTTTTTGACGATATGATGAATTTACCACATTATATGCAATTATATTGAGCCTATCCAGATGACTGAGCCAATGTTTTGACTTTATTTCTTTGAAAAGTTGTGTAAAATTTGCAAAATACAGAACCTTGTTGTAGCACCAAAAATTTTTAGTTAGACTTAGTACGGAAATCACCGCAATGGCGCTGGCAAAAAAAACCGAAAAAGATTATTCTACAAATAAGAATGAGTCTGTAAAGTTTCCTGAATATAAACTTTATATTTAAAAAAGAACTGCTTCAAAATTAAAGAGCTTCTTGCGGAGCTGTTCCTTTGTGCACGAGTTGACTGGCCACTCCCTAGACCAAACAATCACTTTTTATTGTATTTTGTACCCAATACGTGCAGAAAAAACATCGTGTACCATCTCACAAAGGACTGTTCTGCTTAGTTTGAATATAGTCATAGGAAAAAACTATGGTTTGTAGGCAATGTCGACTCATCAAGGGACTAGGGAGAGCAATGGACAAGGGAAGAAAGGCTCTGCCTAAAGAGGCTTCTCCCGTCAATACACGCGGGGATATTTTGTAAAGGTTGGATGTCTCCCTGATACCGTATATCCTCGAATAAACCCCGCAGGCTTGTTGATTTATGCACTTTTCATATGAGGTATATTTGAGGTGTTGGCTTATTAAAGAAGTTTACTGTAAGGGTGGGGCTTATTCGAGTGAGACTTATACGACGGGGCCATTTTTAGGATTAATGGTACAAACCCAATTATCCTACCCCTAACATTGATGAAGCCTACAATCCTGGACAAAATGGTTGAGACAAAGTGTAGATTTAGAAATTTTCAATTTTAGGTTGCCTTTGTAAATTCAAATCCTTCCTTGCTCCTCGATTCATTGTTGGATTAGCAATTCTATCTTTTCTTTTGTGCTTCGAAAACATACATTCAACCAGGAATCAGGGGATTGGGGAGAATTTATTTTTCGAAGGAAAGAGAAAACATAAACTTTTCTTGAAAAGTCGAAACTATTTGAACATTTGTTAAGCATGTTGCAGCTCTGCATTTCCAGTTATAGTAAGTATAGCAAAATTCTAATTTATTTCGATGTTCATGCTCGTTGACTCCCAAGAAGGACATTGGCTCAAATAACCAAAGAAGGTACTTGTTCATTTGGGTAAGTGTGATTAATCTAATTGATTTGTTGATAATGTGATTGATAATGTGATTGATTTTTAATTGTATTTCCCAACTTTGCTAATGTTAATCTGCTCCATACTTATCAACGTATAGAAAATATATTTTTAAACACGTTTTGTTTTTCAGGTTACAAGATGAGTCTGTACGCTTCCATATGTTTGGCGATGGCTCTTTCGGCATCAGGTAGATTCAATTAATTATAAACATTTGTTGTTGATTATTCCCACTTCCTTAGTGATGATGTCAAAAATTGACAACGCAATATAAATTTTCATTTCAGACTCTAGTTTAATCTGTCCCCAAGAAAACTAAAGCCGTATATTGCGTCGGCTTGTGAAAAGTTGAATAATAGCTAAAGCAGGGGTGTAGCACTAGAGGGCTCAGGCAATGGTGGAAATTGTGGGTGGTTTAGGGGGGCAAGTGCCACCTTGGTTTTGTTAAATTGTCGGTTAGGACATGCTTTATTCTGTGAATTATTTTTTGTTGGCATTGCCCCCCCCCCCAACCTGAAAAATGATTTTCCGCCACTGGGCGCAGGGGGCTAAGCCTCACTTGTCAACGCCAACAATTACCCAATTTCTACCTTTGCTTTGTTTTAGCAGCATTTTTTATTGCAACATTTTTGTCTGCGACACGCAAAATGGTATTGTCTGCATATTTCACAATGCTTGAATACTCTAAGACTTGCACAGTCAGATTAGAAACAATTATGATTAGAAACAATAGAGGGCTAAGTATTGAGCCTTGACGAGCCCCTGTTGAAAAATCCTTCTTATCCGAAATGTCTACTAGAAAATGTCTTCAAAAAATATATGCTCGTATTTTTGTTCACTTTCAGTTTATGCTCTCGACTGCGATACAATTTGTAAACCAAATGCCCTCGAAATGAATTTTCGCGTGTGTGGAAGTGATGGCAAAACTTACGCCTCTGAGTGTGACCTAAAGAAAGCTGTTTGCAAATCTCGACAAACGGTTTCAATTGTATCTCCTGGTAAGCATGCCTTACTCTCCACATCTTATTTTTAAAAGCTTTTCTCCCATGCTTTAGTTCCATGCTTATAACAATTGTTACCAGCATAGTTAATATGTTACCACGAATGAATCAGGTTTTTCTTTAACTTTCTCTTCGAGATTTTTCATGACATTTAAGATATTTTGATTAAACACTAAGAGCATGTTCCAAAATGCAAAGATCTCATTAACGGACCCGTCGTTATTTAGGCAATTGCAAAAAGCAATTTTCAACTAACTGCGTATGCTTGAGAGACGGAAAAGATTTATAAAGTAGCAATGAATACAACATTGTTGACCAAAAGAGAAGAAGATGTTTCATGGAAATCACGCGAATAAAACATGTTTACACCGATGTTTGATATGTCTGGCAAGGGGTTTAGAACCATTTGTGTAACGAAGAATAACTTTTTTCATACCAGGAGCTTGTAAAGGCAAAGGGTGGGAAGCCTGTAAAACTAACATCTTTTGTGGTACAATAAAGGCTGGAATATGCGCCAGTGATGGAAAGCCGTATTACAACGAATGTGCCATGAGAAGGCATGCCTGTAAGGAGGGAAAAGCAAAAGTTGCAGTTCATGAAAGTAGCAGCATGACATGCTCAAAATCAAGGTATAGAGTTCTTGTTAGTGACGTCATCAAATATTTTTTATAACATTTTTCATTATTTTTAAGTTGAATCAAGAGAAAATGGTAAAATCTTTTGGAGTAGCATTCCACTCTGCCATTTGTGTCATGAAGATCTTCCACTTAGTTGCTATGCCATAAGGCTCTTTTCACCCGTACCAAATAGCCTCTTTGAATCTGTTACGCAATACATCTGATAAGGACAGGATAGAATGCTTGGCCTAAAATACTAGGCCTAAAAAGAGGCAACGATGGTTATAGGACAGGACAGTATGGGCGGCCTACCAAGAGCATTGTGGTAAAAAGCCAAAAAAATCCAGATTAGATATATCAAAAGTTGTCAGAACATTTTTGCAGTTTCTTTCTACGCAAGCATAAAAAATGCATGCTTAAAGTAAAATGAAGTTATTGCCCGATATTGCACTGTTCACTGATTATCATGACTAAAAATATTTGCTACTTTTCACCATCCTTTTTTTAAAAAAATAACCTTTTGAAAACCCCCTGGAAATGATGGAGCAGTGGGTCAAATGGGTAAACCACCAACCCCCTAGATTAAAGTCACTTCTCTGGTAGACAGTGTTTCTCAGCTTGGATTTGATGGATTTCACGCCCTTCTTGGAGTTCTAATAATATTTGTTCTTTCCTTATTTGGTAAAGTAGATATAGGTATAACCAATCAAGGCCTGACTGTCCTGGGAAGCAAGCGTTTTCTTTTTAAGATTAAAACCCAGCTTGTAACTTTGGTCGGTAATTTGATATACATTCTTCGCCAGTTACGTAGTCATCAACGGATATGCTTTCATTCTTTTCTGTGATACTTCTCCACCGTTGAAATACAGCCCGTGTTTGCTTCTGATGATCACATTTCGTCTCGTGTTGTTTTCATACTTTGAAAGATGTTGCCAACAGTGGCATAACGGAGGCACCTGGGAATCTAAGGAAAACACAGATGGGACCCTTTTTTAAGGACTGCAAGAAAGTCCTATCCAACGCTGCATAGCATGTCAAAAAGTAGCAGAACGTAAAAAAGAAAACTTTTTCTCGTTAACTAGGGAAGGCTTGATTTATAGAAGCTTCAGTTGACGAAATTTGAAAGTTTTTGAAATAAGATGAACTTGAGCGAAATCTTAAAAACCTGGATATAAATGAATACAAAGATCATATTGGGCACTTTTTGGTCAAGGCCCTTAGTTATCGAACAAAGGTGTCCTAAACTGCGTTACGCAACTGGTTGTTATATAATGGGTTCGTCAAATATACCCAGATGATATAGAAATATAAAAATCTTTTGGATTTATGATTAAGTTGAAAGCCACGTCTCATTAACTTTTAACAGATTTTACAATTAAGGAAAGTTTTTAAGCAATGATCATGAATATCTATTTGTTTCAGCTGTCCAACATGTGCAACGGAAGACAGCCCTGTTTGTGGAAGTGACCATAAGACGTATAGTTCGATATGCAAGCTACGAGCTACTGCCTGTCAGCAGGCAAAAGCAATAATTGTTCTGAAAAAAGGTCCTTGCGATGATAAGGATCGAGAAGGTAACACTGACAGCGAAGAATTCAATTTGGATGAAGCAGATGAAGCTGAGGAGGAGTTGTTTTACTAGAACGGATATTGAGCACCTCACAAAACGACTCTCCATTTTTATATCACCTTAACTTTAATATTTAAGCCATGATGCATATTTTGATACAAGTTATCTTTGATTAAGCGTCTGAAGAGCTGACATTGGATTTTCTTGCTTTTTTTAAAAAAATACGCTGTTCATTTATCTACATTTTCCCATTTCGAAGCTCATTGAGATTCGGCAGCAGGCAGGATAGAATTGATAAGGACACTATTGTTCGATAGAAATAAGAACAATAGGTATTGTTCGTTGTAAACAAAGGGTTGTTATAATGTTGAATTAACAAGAACATTAGCTATTAAGGGTATAATATGAAGACCGTTTTTATCATAATTATTTATAGGCAGTATACTTTCAAAATTTTGATTCTGAGAGGCTTGCCTTTTTTCATCTAAATTGTTGACCTTTCAATTTCTTCGGAATCACAGCCTGTTCCACCAATTTTTCTTTGGCAAACAGTTTATACTGCTTTGGTATTTTCATAGCCAAGGATAAGGCCTTGTCGATGTTTTTTGGAGCAGGAATATGAAAAAAGGCGAATGGTAGAGATTGCCCTTTGATACTGGGCCCATTAAATGGTTTCTAATTTTACTATATATTATCAAGAAAACCAAAAATTTATCGTTTTTGATATTCTTCAAAATCATACTCGATGCTCGTTTATCACCAACTATCTTCGAACTATTTTCTCTATTCTTCTGCAGGCATAAATTTCAGTTCTGATGAAGTTAAAACTAATACTCCCGTGCATTAGATTAGAAAATTCCCTCTAGGAAAGCAAGCCTCTTTAACAGTTGCTTTTTAGAAACAAAACAAAACACTAAATGCTGCTGCTATAGCAACAGGTTTTAGACTCATGCCTGACCCCCTGGGCATTTGACCCCCTTGACATTAGCCAGAACAGAGTCATGTTATTATGTAATATTTTATTGATACAAAAAATCTCACAGTTTGTTTCTAAAATCCGCGTATAGGTGCGTGACTCAATTTTTCGGTGTTTCTTTTTGAATCTTTGTTTGTGGAAAAAGTAAATGCTTGTGTTGAATTGCAGCTGGCATAAGCATTACCTGCCGTGTGGATTCTCTTGCATTGGTATGAATATTGAACAATAGAAACTCAATTTCATAAATGACTAGTTTTTCTGAATATTCGAAAAAGATAGTGAGACCGATTTAGTCCATAATGCTGTCTTCTGTGCAGATAATTAAAAATAAACATGCTTTATCAGCAATTCTCAGGTGATAAAGCGGTTTTTCATTGTTTGTAACCATGTTGATTATAACGCTATACTCAAAGCTCTGCCTGTATATTGATTAACAATAGGGGTTCCAAGAAGCTCTGCTTTGAGGAGAGATGATTTCCATTGAGAAGGATGCTTAAAGCAAATTTTACACCTAGCAAATGCCTATGACTTACTTTTGATTACGTAAAGAAAATTTCAAAATCACTGGATTACTTCACAAAAAATATGTCGCAATAATATTACACCTCCCCAAACATTTTCTCGTCGAATTTAGACGAATAACGAAACTGATCCTGCAGAGAACTATGGGACGTGCCCCCCCCCCCAGTTCTCCCGGTGGCACCACTATTGTTATCGCCCTTTTGATTATTGTTATCGCATTGCTCCGAGTATAATCATTTGGTATATTACTAAGCCTCTTTTTATTCTCGATTAAATAGCTCTTATCTTATACATGTAGCTTTGTATCAGTACCACAGTAGGAAACATTTCACTACACCATCGTGCCCCGGTGTCCCCGGAAGTTGATGAGAAGCGGTAGATGGGAACAATAGTCCCTACGAAACATTTGCTAGAGAAAGGTGAGTTTACGATGATCTTTATTGCTACATATTTTGCAATGTTTTGAAATAGGTAATACGAAAACATGTGTTTGTGGTACAGAAAAAGTACTTTCACTGTCGGGTGCTGTCGTTTTCTATAGATGGCTGAATTTACTCTAATACTTTACGTTATTCGAATATCTAAACGCTTAGGGGCCTCAAGGTTCTTATTCTGTATTTTCTTATGCGGGCTCTAACAGCACGAATAAAACATTGCGTCTCACATGGACTTGGCCCATGGTTGAAAGTTGTCCCCAACTCTTTATGTTTTCCGTGCTCTAGGCCTGGGGGTTGATCAAGACAAAGTTGTTCTCAATAAAATATATACAGTTGATTTCAAGAGATTACCAGGTGCATGAATTGTACTATTTGTTGCCAGGCAACAAATGTACCATATTCTTTGGTGTATTATAGATATGCTAAGAGTTTCATGCATGAGAAATTGCCTTGCCTTGCCAGCTGCTGTCAAGAGAAGCAGTTGTCCAAGGCATAGGTCTTTTTATTTTAGAAATTCTGGTATTGATTGACAGAGTTTCAAATGAATGCTAGTCTTTTATTTGCCAGTAGAACCTGCATTGTTTACCCATTTCAAAGCAGTACATTTGTTGCATCTAGAAACACCTGGTTGACGTAACGAAACCTGACGGGCTTTCATATATGACGACTTCACGTTACGATCCGGCAGGTCAAGCGTAATAACAAACTATCTTCTCGCTGTAGATAAACTAAAGGAACAACACCTACAGGATAACCGAGAACTTTTCAAGAAGAGGTTTGGTCATTCAAGATAATTTCCCAACAGTTGCCCGGTTCAAAGGTAAGCTATGTTTATTCAACAAATACTGCTTTAAAACTTGGCTTCTAAAAAGCAAACACTTGACTGCCCTTTTCTAGAAATATGGGCAGCACTGGCTATGCTTAGATTAGAAATTCTAATACCAAACTTGGAATAAAGCGTTGAAATTTTTTCGCAGTATTGATAGTCACAGAAATTAACCGATGCAAAAATTTCGTATAATGGCATAGAACTTACATCAATTTGAAAATGCTATAAACGCACAGCTATTCGAGCATATCAAACAATTTAACCATTACGGGAAGACATTTTTGCAATCATGAATTTACTGCTAAAAATACACATGTTTGACACCAAGATATATGGCTTTGAAAAAAGCAAACATTTAGTAAACTAAAGCTTTTCGTCTGACACTCTTCAGAGTTTAAAACATCAGAACATAGACCGAAAACTCTACGCTAGTAAATATATATACCCAGTTGTGAATCGAAATAGGCCAATCAGAAACACGAGCACATGACTGTTTAGTTCCGTTGTATATTAATTTACGTGCCAGTGTGATGCTGGCTACGTAGGACGCACTACCCAAAGATTGGAGGATAGAATAAAACAACATGTTCTGCCTAGTATTAGAAACAAAACTCATCCCCAAAGAGAGCAGCCACCTCGGTCTTGCAAATCTAAAATTACAACTAAAACCTGCGATTCTGCTATCGGGAAGCATTTACGGAAAACCCAGATTGTGCAAAAAACTATAATGGCGACATGTTTCGGATTTCTGGTAAAGCCCGATCGTCGTTCCACCTAGCAGTTTTGGAATTTATCTACATAAGCACGAAAAAACCGCTACTGTGTAGACAAAAGGAGTTCGTTTTCACTTTAGGACTCCATTGGTAACATTCTTAATAGGCAAGCGGCACTGATTGGTCAACCTCAACAGTCATGTGCTTGTGTTTCTGATTGGCCTATTTCGATCCACAACTGGGTATATATATTTCCTAACGTAGAGTTTTCGGTCTATGTTCTGGCGTTTTATTCTCTGAAGAGTGTCAGACGAGAAGCTTTAGTTTACTAAATGTTTGCTTTTTTTCAAAGCCATTTTCAAGTTTTGTACTACCAAAAGATTGTTTACCAAGATATATTGTCTGTTATTGGCTGAAAAAAGGGGTTTTGAAAATTCAAAGAACCATATTCTACTCTTGTTGTAAGAAATATTATAGCAAGAAACAGTTTTTGTAGCTACTATGCAAAGCCGTTGTATTCGTTATCATTTGCTTTAGATAGTTTTTTCTCGAAAATTTAGTCTTGTCTTTGGGTGAGCTATTTGTCTCCTATGACATTAGTGTTAAGTAAAACGAGAAGGTCCACGTAGGACGATACCAGGAAAAGTCATCAACATAAAACGACATGATTGTCGCCAAGCAAGTTGTTCCTGCTTCCAGTTGAGCTCCAACCTCCTGTTACCATTTACCTCAATTTTGTCTTTCTTCCTTTTCTGCTTAAAAATATTTTGTAATGATTCCAATTATTCTTTGAAGCTCCTTATTGAGTAATAAGGAGAAGTCTCGATTGGTTTTTTTTCAAACGGAATTTCATTAAACATTTTCAGTACAACAATAAAACCAATAGAGTGATGTAGTTAGTTGACAAAATAAGAAACTGATCTAAATGTGTAAGTACCATGTCTCTAAAATTCTAACAGAAAACCCCTTTACCAAGCTAAACAAGGAGATTTCCCTGGACTCAAGAAGACTGAAACTGACCATCTCTTCTCAATAAACTAAATCCAAAAGGGAGGCGATAGTTTTTATGATGCTTATTGTCCGCCAAAATTCAACTTGCCCAAGCATTGTGATTTGCGTAAAATAATGATTGAATTATTTATGAAAAAGGGGCAAGCCTCACCAGTGCTCGACCGTCAAGGAGAAGAAAATTGCAATCGGTTTTACCCTCTACATGTACCACTGCTTTTCACCTTTGATTGTAAAGTGGTAAACCTGGGGCAGGAAAATCTCGTGGAAATCTCAAAATATCCAAAAGCTGCCTGACTTAGATGATACCTGCTGTGCAAATGCTGAAACATCTGCACACATTTTTAAAGAATGTAAGTCAATGCTGTTACCATCGAAAATGTTTCAATGATATTCGTCCCTTAAGAAGCTACTTTCAATGGTATGGCAAAAACCTTGTTAGGCTGATTAAGAATAGATAAAAAAGCAAATCATTGTCGAAAATAACACTGCAAAATAAAAAAAGAACATGCTTATAAAACTTAACAATGTTAATGTTAATCAGAAAATACTGTTCTTTCTAAGATCTCTTTTTATCGTAATTTCACAGAAGTCAGAACCTGTAACGACTCGCGCAGGATCGTACAACAAAGAAGGCTAGCAATCGAATAGTTTGATTGGGAAAATCACCAAGATGAGAGTCATGGCTACTTAGAATCGTTCAGAAATCATAAAATGTCCTAAGAAATAGAAGGTTCTGAAGTACGACAAAAGTGTCTGCAATAAGTTGTTTGCATCACTCAGTTTCTCTTTTCGATAATCAGGGGCGTAGCGTGCGAAGGGGGGAGGGGTGTAGGGGGTGTACACCCCCAACTTTCAGAGAACTCGTAGGTAGAATCAAATTTATAGCAAAATATTAATGTAACGAAAGAATTTCTGTCCGAAAGAATTATGGTTTTTGCATCTCTTACACCCACCCCCAGCGAGAATGGTCACGCGACACCACTATCGATAATACAGTCACTGGGTAGCATATTCTGAAGTTAATGCCATACATCGCTCCTTGTAACTGCCAACAAAACATGTCCCCGTGGCCTCTACAGAGCAGACAGGCTTTTCATCGCGGTATAACAATCGTAATTGCTTTCTGATGGGATCCTTTTGAAAGCAAAAACCTTATCTTGCTTCCATTATAGTTTATGGATTTTCCAAATATTAATTAATGGCTTCCCTCTCTAGACAGTAGAATGATCACTGCAATAATAATTTCTTTCTCTATCTTTATTATCATATAATAATAAGCAATTTTTCCTTCAATTTTTCTCTTGCTTTCTTCTCTCTAATTTTTTCTAATGTCTTTCTTTCTTCATTAGTAAAGAAGAATTATCTGAATTAGTAAAAGTCTTTGACATCTAATCGAGAGAAATTATTCTTTTCTCTTCGGTTGTCGGCACGTTCAAAGACATCATATGATCATTATTGAATTGATAAAACCAGAATGATTCTCAGAGAAATTTATATTTTCCTAATTCTCTTGCAAGTGTACAAATAAACTTCTCATCAAATGCACTTCCTACCAGGTGGCTAGTTTGCACCTGCTTGTGCGTACTAGAAACAGGCATTATCAAAGCTATTATATAAACATCCATCTTTAGTTTTCTGTATTGAGTTAGCTCATAACTTTTATTCGTTTCGATTGCTTTGCAACAAAACGCCCGCTGTTGCCGTTTGCAAATACGGCGAAGTGTTTGAAAAAGATATACTTCCAAAGTTCTTACAACACTTAACGCTAGTTTGTTGAGAAAGCTGTGTTAAAAAGGCATTTCTTGTTTCTCAAAGATTTGCTCATGCACGCTGACAAGTTGCATACGTTATATAACGCCTAAATCCTTCATCATTCTGTAGCCCAACGTGACATAGAAACAATAATGGGATAATACGAGTATTGCAGGTGTATCGTAGATGCTCTCGCTGACCACCTGGGTAACAGAGTCTCGTAAAGAATTTTCGATCACTGAAGCTCTAGTACGCAGGGTACTGTCCACCACGCCCTTTAAAAATCATAACAGTTTTTTGTCTGTTTATTTGCTCATAATTTGTATTGAAAGATATGTTTAGCACGCTGCATAATTAGCAGTGCTATTTTGCTGTCTCTCGATGTCACTAAAGGACAAGACATAATAGGAGTTAACTTTGTGGGGTGAAACAACAGGGGTGCAGAGCTAAAGGGCTCACGCAGCTTTCCTTGTAGGAGTGGCAGAAATTAGCCTTCTTTTCATTTAGCTATTGCTATTTGAGAAATATCTCGAATGGGCCCTCCTTTTCTTTTCTCTGCAATAAAACTAATTTTTTCCAAAAACGGTTGTAATAGTAGATTTTATAAAATTTGTGTGTTCTCTGCTCTCCACGTACCAAACCCGTTGATGTGACCAAGAAGAAGCAAGGAAAATTTGTAAAACTTAAAGAGAATGCTTTTGCTCGTCCTTTTGATAGAAAATGCTAATGATTTTCGTTATCTAGGGCAGCAATGAAGGAAAAAAATTAATGATTTTATTTACTAAATACCCAACCAAACTTTTTTAAATAAAAACATATAAAGTTACAAACAAATCAGACTGGAAAGATGGACAAAAAGTTCTAATTTCAGGGCCTGAGATTCTTCAGTTCTAGACCCGTTAGATTAATGAGAGCTGATGACTTTTCTACTCTTTGTATATGCCAGTTAAAACCATTGGCCTGAGACTCTAGCATTAGCACTTTGCCTTCTTCACCTGAATCTAATTGGCTGTTACTTGCCACCCTGTTATTTCAAACTTGATGTCGGAAATTATTAGAGATGCTCTGTTACCATCTGGGGGCAAGAGAGTAGATTTTGGTTCTAGGCGACTCTGCGCCTTTTGACATCAGCATCTTTTAATTTGCAAGGCAGTTGGTATGGCTTTACATAACACTGATTTATCTTTATTCGAATTAATTGAAAGATCGTAAATTTATCGCATTTGGATGCCCTTCACAAATTACGGGGCTTTTTCTCCTAATGATCCCTGGAGATAACTTTTTTGACAAGATACTCTATAAGCTAGGATTGCTGGGCGTTGGCGTACCCCGGGCTGCCGCAATGGGGGGGGGGGGGGATTTTTTAACCATGCCCTTCAAACGCTCGCAAATGCGGGGAAGCGCCCTTTTTGCAAAATTTTTCCCCATTATTTGATTCATGTTAGCTACGGTGAATAGCAAAGTATTTTACAATTGATATTGACAGTATACTGTAGCATTTCAGACAAAGGACATTTGATTAGAAACGCCATTATTCTAGCATCATAATGCACTTGCATCCTTTCTGAAGCAGTTTACCTACACCCCCCCCCCCCTGACACTAGGCAGGTGAGCCTCACCGGTTAAGTTGAAGTGTGTTAGGGGTTTCACAACACCATTTGATAAAATTCCTTTTCAATAATCACCAAAATTTTCCATCTAGGTTTTCTTCATCTGCATATCTCAAAACCTTTCGGCAAATGAAAGACGGCTCAATAACTACTTTTGAAAATGGGACCTTATAACCATTCCCCCTTTGCGCAATAACTAGCGACGCCTGAGGGACATTTAACTCATGCAATTCGCGCACGAGATTTCCATAAAATCAAAATGATTTCCAGAAATTTCCAGATAAATAACAAGATTTCTACCAAAGGTATACGAGATTTTCCTGGAGTGATTTGCCCCTCGGAGATACCCCTTCCTGCTGCGAAATGCCCCTAAATTACCAGTATTTCTTTTATGTAATCTGCATCTTAGACCTATAGATTGTATACCCTCATATAAGGTCATTCTCCCAGCAAAATGCACACTTGGGCTCATGTTGTATTTTTACTCTCAAATGAAGACGTGGCGCGGCTAGGATAGGCCATTTTACTTCGAAAATTGACACTCTACAAAAAGTTCTTAAGGAAAAGATCTTATGAAGAATGAGATTAACCAAACGTCGAGGAGACACGTGCTTTTGGTGTTGTTTTCGTGTTCCGAGTCTAAACGGGAGAGGGTCGTCTGTACCAATGACGTTTTCTATAGGCATGGTTTCACGTGTTTGATACTCCTCAAATCTTAGACATTTGCAAAGCTTAGAAAAAATCTTGCGTTGCTACATTCTATCCTGAAAAGTTGTATGTTTCCTGCCTATTTAAGCTTTTTGTAAATACTACATTCAACTCAATCAAGAAAGAGCGAGATTTTACAATGAAATTTTACAAGAGAACTTTATCATGGAAAGAACCGATATTTCACGGTTTCCATCAAACTGATAAGAAATTCTGAGTTGTTTTTCTGAGATTTGCTGAATTTTTCCTGAGATTGCGCCAAATCTCAAACAGAAGATCTTCTGAGATTTGCTAGTATTTTAGTGATGTCACTTGTGTTAAAAGATTTATTCAATCAGATTATGGATCTTGCTGCCTTGTGTGTTGCGTCAAAAATACCATATGTTTTACCACACCACAATCTCTCGCTAGATGATATTTCAAATTACAGCGCAAGAAAAGCGCTGCTTGAACTTCTCAATTACTTAGGCTAGTTTACTTAAATTATTCTCAATAACAAATATCTCAATTACTTTAGAGGCGTTTGAAGGATGCCTTGAGGTGATTTTTAGCAAAATCTGCAATCCTTTTTAAACTGGTTCTAACAGTTAATGAAAATTACTGTTTACCTGTCTGTCATAAGGTGCTCGATGCCGTATAGGCAGTGCTGTACACGTTGAGCAGTTACCTGATGATGGCATTTGCGTGAAACTACGTGCTGTAACTTAGAACCGTCCTGTTCAATACACCAAATATATATCATGTGCTAAAAATTATATGGGGAAAACATAGCAGGGAGTTGTAGTCGATGGTGGACTAAAGTTGGGGGAAACCGTGCGTCAAAATGTTGAGATTTGTAACACATTTTACGATAAACTCTTCTTTTCTGCTTGCTAAAAGTGTCAAATTTTGATCCCTTATGCTGCCTAAAACATAGATTCAATATTTTTCCTCCTTTTTGTAGCATGTAGGCGGGTGAAACTTAATGTGGCGATTTTGTATTGCTGGTTTGATACTATTCCGTAAGATCTCCACAAGAGCCCCGTTTTTCCTCCTCATATTCCTGTACCTCTTTTCTCGATCCTTTTCAATGTGTACTTTGAACTAATGATGAACTGAAGCGATACTGTTTTATTTGCAGGCAAAGACACAATGGGGTGCACAAGTTCAATGCAGATAGATGACACCGCTGGCACGGAAACTGGATCAAAAACAATGTTTCCACTATCAATGTACCAGAAATCGTTGATTCAGGAGACTTGGGATACAGTTGAAAAGGACTTATTGATATTCGGAACAGGAATATTTCACAAGTGAGGATCGTTATTCAAAATGCTGTTTCCTAAGTTTTTGTTGATTTAATTGAAGTTGATTGTTCAGCCTTTTTCAATGCACTAACTAGCGCGAAGGGACGCATTTACTCATCAAGCACAAATGATATTTTTGTTGTTAAGCAATTGACAAAATCTTGATCTTTCTTTTCAAAACAAAAATCCTAACCAGGAGTGGCTGAGATAACGATGAAATTTGTCAATGGATAGACCTTCTTACACTTACTAGGACAGATTTCTTTGTATGGGATCTGGACATCCCTTTTTTCCAATATAGAATCCCTTATTAATCTTCTTGAAATGCTAACGGTCAGTTTTGCGATGTAGATGTATAATTATGGAAGGATAAGATGATTCTTACCCTGAGTACCAGAGCTATATGTATCCAAGACTAGGTTGTGATCCATCGTGGCGGCAATAAGTTAGTCACACATGACAGGTGGGAATAATCTATAGTACCAAGTCAAGTTCAAAAACTAAGGTTAGGCACCTGGCTCGATTGTTGTGGGAAATTCCCTGTCTATTCGGCCGAAATGGAATCGTTCAGTCACGTAAAAAGTTGCGAAAAACATGGGTGTGTTTGGGTTTGGCGGGAAAAACCTACTGTTCCCGGGTATCTTACGAACCTTTTCGACTAAAGTAGCATTAACACTGCAGCTGGACGTGATTTTGATGATGCAACTTTCTGGCATTATGCAGATGCAAAAAAAAGACTAGAAGAAGCCAGTTAAACAAGGCTGGACTACTTGAGAAACGATGCAAAGATCGACTTCTAAGGGGAAAAAAGGCATGCGAAATTTAATGCGAGGCTCCCTCTGCGCACTTTCATCAATTTCGTCCGAAATGTAAATCCAGCAATATGTCACCTCAGCAATGTTGCCAAATCGCTAATTTTGTACTTTTCTGCAAGAGCGAAGCACGATCGGCCTAACCAACTGAAAAAAAGGTGTCAGAAATTTCAGCCATTTCAGCCTAAAACGTTCAGACTGAAGCAATATGATAAAAGATCTTTAGTTTCAGGCAACAACGATTAACACAAAACTGCTTTTACTCGCAGCTATTCTCGATAAGTGAGCAATATTGTGAGCACTATTGGTTGAGAACAGTGTGAACAATTTCGTTTGGAGCCCTCCTTCCCCCTTAAGTAAAAATATGTAGATGCCACAACCATGCGCCACGATAGTGCCTCTACCCAATAACTGTTACTAACGCACATGCGTTTCAATTTCAGTACGCTTTCAAGGTGTCACATCTTTTCAAAGAGTGCCAAAACGCTTATTATACCAACATTTTGAGTATAATTTCCTTTTTGGTCTCATATAAAGCCCAAAATAATCATGAAAAGGAACTAAAAACTTTTCCAAACATCGACGGCTTCAAATTCATTTCAGTTTCTACACGAATAGATGTGTTTCAAAAGACATATTTGGTTGCCTATTTGTAAACGGGGCTTCAAAGTGATGTCTCCGCTAAAATCTACTTTTAGAATTTTTTAAATTGGATTGCGTAGCCTGGAAGAGCTTTATGGAACACCTTCAAATATGAGTTCATATTGATCTAATAAGTTTCTGATAATGTCACACGTTGGTATTCTATTGTTGCTGCAATATTTTGTCTCTTAGAACTTTAATCTAATCGTTTTCTCGAAACAATTTTGTTACATTTATTTTTATTATCTTAGGCTTTTCAAAGCAAAGCCAGAGCTATTGTCAGTTTTTCCTGAATTCGGTTACCTCGAAAGCATTGACGAGATTCTGCAATTGCCAAGGTTGACGGGCCATCCAAAGAAAATCACTCAAGCCATACGAGAAGCCATCAAGTCTCTAGACGATGCTGAAAATTTCATGACGAAACTGGAAGCCCTTGGACAAAAACACGTGGAAAACAGCCTTCGACCAGATTATCTTCACGTGCGTCAAAAATGTTTACATACGTTGTAACGCAACACCTCTTTAATACCCCGTTTACACGAGAGTGAATCCGAACCGGATCGGATCCAAAAGAGTACGGATAGGCCTCGCGTTTACACGGGAACTGATGGATCCGTATACTTTTGGATCCGCTTTCCGAGCACTTTTAGGATCGCATTCAGAGGTGATCCCGTATGGATCAGGTCTTGTCTGATCCCGTGTAAACTGGTGGATCTGGTCCAGATCGGATCCGCGTACGTTATTTGTCGAACGTGAGACAGAATATTTTTCAATTCAAGGTAGTTTGAATTTGTAATCCGTGGATCGGATCCAAAAGAATCCGATCGGATCCAAAAGTATCCGATCTGGTCCAGGTCTCGTGTAAACATTCTAAATTGCATGTGCGAGTCTCTCATTAGGAATCATTGCTCTGTGCAAAAAACATAGCTCATGTAGACACTTTTGGTGAATAGAATGGGATGGTTCTCAGTTGATGTTCCAGGTTTCACGCCTAAAGCCGAAAACCCACTCCGGAAAATGATCCGCGGATCGGATCAGATTTTGTGTTGCGCAAGCGCTTTGGATGCAAAAATGGTCACATGACTGATACGCAACGGATCGAAACGGACCAAAAAAAGTTGAAATCATTTCACTTTTTTAGATCAGTGGTTTTTACCACTGCCCACAAAAAAATAAACGTGTAAAATGTGCTGAAACACTACCTGAATTTTATTATGAAAATCGAATCTTTATAAATTTATAGAAAAACTGCCGTTGAAGTCAGTAGAAAATTTCCCCAGTCATTAGTTACGACTGCCTGAAACTGTTCCTTTCAAAGCCTTATAATAATTAGGGGGGGGAGGGAGCACAGAAAAATTGGGGTTTTTAAACCTTAAAAGTGACTAAAAATGAATTTACCTTTATAGCCAATGTTAAAATCTTATCTTGTCGGCATTTATGCCTATGTTACTGACGGAAAATATCGCTAAATTCCACTGATACGTTGACTGCTACGGTGAACATCAGTAGATGTGAGCTTCTCATCGATCTTCAAGCCTTCAAAATGTAAAAAAAAGTACCTGAGCACAAAATAAATTGTGCAATTGTAGTTTTTTTAAGAGAAAGATGGGCTGCATTTTCTCCCAGTGGAATTCAAAGATTTGGAACCTATGCTAAAAAGCTGCACATTTTTAATGTATTAGACCAAATGATTGAGTGAAATTTATACAGGACCTGAGAGTCACAATGTAAAATTCAGCATCAAATTAGGAGAATCAGAAGGATGTAGGCTTTGGTCTATCATTGTGGTAAAATTTTATCGGAATTTTCTCAACAATTCATGCATATTGCCCCCTGCCCCCATTATTGAAGCCCCCAACTCCGTGCCAGGATGTCATTGTATATGACGAGAGTTGAATCGCTGCATGAAAATTAGGTTGTTGACAATCCTAGTGTCATATCTCAAAGTCCCTGGAATTCCTTTTGTTTTAGTAGAAATCTCGCACGTTTTTTGCAAAATTGAATTTTCTCTAGTGACCTCCGGATATCTGGAGCTTTAAACTAGGCCTGCTTCTATGGCTTTTTAGGTACAATTTCTGCCAGAAGTCCTTGGAACACTTTGAGCTTTTCGTGAAATTGCGTGTCCCATGTTATTTCCATGTCAACAACGAGCGTGTCCCCATAGCTATGTAAAGCCATGGCCCATAGCTATGTAAAGCCATGGCCCATAGCTATGTATTGGGATTATTCGTAATTCCATGGCATGCATCGTCTGAGGGGAGAAGGGATGTTGCAGCACGTGCACCACATAAATTATATCAAGTGTTCCAAAACTTTTGGCAGGCATTGTACTTGGTCAAAGAAAGAGTTTATGAAACAAGATGTTTTCTATTCCAGGCCCTTGGGGATGCTTTTGTACAACAGGTACAAGAAATTTTGCGGGATGATTGCACGAAAGATGTGCAGAAAGCGTGGCGTGACTTTTACAATTTCATATGCAAGCTGATGAAACAGGGCCTTGCCAAGAAACAAATAGGCAAAGGTAAGGGTAACGTTGGTTGGTTTTAACTGTTATTGTAAGTAAGTGACCTTTACGACTGCTTCTGATGTAACAGCAAAGTGAACAAATATAATGTGTGCAAGCGGAATATTGATGCTGGCATTTGTGACAAACATACAAGAAAGCTTGAAAGGAGTATTGAAATATGCAAAGATAGGCCACTTTTCATTGACGTCAATCAGTGATTTTACTTTCTGTAAGTGATTTTTATCGTTTTCTGCCAGTTGATAAGACCTTTGATGAAGTTGTAATCTGATAAAATTATTATCATGATTAATATATATTATCGCTCTTACTAATAAACACATTGCATTGGAGTTTAATCTTTCTGCTATCTTCATAATTAGTTCGTATCGAAAGAAGTTCTTTTCCCTTCAATGTTCGCAAATGTTTAAACATTTTATCTATGGCTTTTGATAACGCGACGAAATTGGCAAGCTTCATTTGCAAGGACTTAAGAGGCAAAAGCTTTAGCAAGGAGTTCAATGTTTCTGAAAGATGGAGGCTAAATAATTCACTGTTAGACACTAGACAGTAAAAATATAAGCTGCTTGAAACAAGTCATCGGTAGATTCATTTCCAGCAAAAGTTGAACAGCTGTCATTTTGTTAGGTGGGTATCATAATGTAAGCATAATGAGGGCCTAAATTTGAGTCTAACAAACATCCCTGATGTCTTCTTTCGAAAACCTGCCATCATACCTCAGCCCCCTAATTAAAGTGTAAGAAAGGATGCTTAAAAATATGTGACAAATAAAGTAGAAATACGAACATTCATTGGAAGCCAGATTGCGAAGCTTGTTGCTCACACCGAATAACTTTGGTGCGCAGTTGAAGATTTGAATGCGCACTTCTTACTTGTTGATGGTTTTCAAAAAGCAAATTTTAATGCACATTTAAAGAATGTTAACTGGGATGATAGATAAGGGGAAATATTTAGTTTTAATTTTAAGAGTTAATTAATACTTAAACATCGTGGGATCGTTTGTGTGTAGTCTCAGAACTGTTAAAAGTAGATAAAAGTGGACAACAGAAGCTGACAAAGCTGCTGTTTTTGATGTGACTCACTTTGCCAATATTATGTAGCATATAAGCATTCGTTTGTAAATAGATTTTAATCAGCACTGGTTTATTGGTATGGCTTGTAGATCCTGTAACTGACGTAATAATACAATCGTGTATTGGAATATTTGTCTATAAGCACGTAGTGGATATATTCAAAGTATCTACCTGAATCATCTCCAATTCGGTTACGACAATTTCGTTACGACAGTTTCGATACGTGAACCTTCAAAGATTACGACTGGATTCAATCAGAGGCGCAAACTAGATAATTTTCTGAGGGATCCAGGAACATACCTACTCCTCAAAAAAATTCTAAGAAGATAAACGAAATTAAAATGTAAGAAAATAAGTTTGCGGGAGGGCCAAGAGATCCTGCCATGGGAATTATTCTAGTTTGGTACTGCGGTGATCATTTGGTACTGAGGAAGGAAAGCTTAGGACACCAGATAAGATAATATAATACCATTGTTTTGCTATACTTTTTCTTTTGGAGCAACTAAAAGATTGAGTCATGCATCTACCAAGAACAACAGTGCAAGTCTTTTGGTGTGAAGGACACAGATCAAAGACGCACCAAAAAAGTCTGTACTAGGGGTTTTATTGATCCTTAAAATATCATGAAGAAATAAAAGCAATTTTCTCCGGTTTATCTCCAAGAGTGCGATCCAACGAATAAACTACAACAAACTTCAATAGGAATATATCCAACAGCATCATGGATTGAAAACAGCAAGCGGGGAACATATGCTAAGTCAAATATTTAAAGCAACAAGTCAAATAAAAAGCAAGCACAAAACGAAAACAACACTACTTGTGGGTAAATGCCAAAAACTCACCATCAGTGATTTTTTCATAAACTGAAACATGCATTTGAACGCAAAAAGGAAAACATGAGTCGGATTCATGGTATGACAGTATCAGTCATCCCTAAAAAAAAAGTAAAAATAAGTCGGATTTATGGCCTGGTTTAAGTAGTTGTGTTAAATAGGTGGTATAAACGCATGGTCACTTAGATAAAAAATATCTTATATAATAGAATATATAATGAATTGTTATGTCCATTCTGTAACATAGAAATAGGACAGCATACTGTTAAGGAAGATACATAAACAAGAACTTATAAAGGAAAGTAATGGAAAAAATATCTGTAAGAGTTGTGGTATGTTATATGGATACGGTTACGAAATGGAATACATTGATTTTCTTATAAATAAATATTGGATGAAAAAGAAATCTATTTATCACAGGAACTAACGTTTGTATAACAAAATCGATCTTTTGATTAATGAAAATGGGTATCGAGTCTCGTTTATTAATGGAGAAAAAGTAATTAAAATTTTCGATGAGATTAATCGGATATTGCCACTTATTAATGAAAATAGAAAGAGAATGATTAACATAGATTTTATTTTCAAGAAGATTTTTAAAAGTTGAAAATATATGTTGAAAATATTCCTATATAAAAATCTAAAAAAACAATAGAGAATTATTAAAATTATTGGAATAAAATTATATCATTGATAGGAGATACAATCGAGTCAATAGTAAACAAATGATATGTTTTAATACTTATCATCATCATCAGTACCCTGGGTACCAGTGAGTCTGGTACCCAGGGTACATCATCAGGTACTATCTTCTATCAGAAGGTTGGCTACCATGACCCTCCAACTATCCCAAAATCTGAGTTTTGGTTTGTTGTCATGGTCATAGATAAAACCAAGGGGCTAATCGTAGAAATGGGCCCCCAGAACCACCTCTACAGTGTTGTTAATACTTATTACTGTTAAATATACTCCAACAAAAGCCAGTAATATGGCCAGGAAGAGGTGATTTCTTAAAGCATTCAGGAGAATTCTTCGTATCATAACAATAGCCCGGCCTTTTTTATATTTGGTATAAAAACGACCATAGATATCATAAATCGCGCTATGTACATGACAACATTTAAATTTTCCAAAAACGTTTTTCTAATACATGTGTGAGGCAACCATTGCCAGAACCAATCAAACCGATTTCTCCATCTTATTCTCGAAGTATTTCATCTACTGATATAGTCTCTTTGAATTCGTGAAAATATAGCATTTGATATATCATTGCACACTTTAGTATTTGATCAACAACATCCTCATTTAAGCTCTTAACATAGCGGAATGTTGTAGTTATTACAATGTCATATTTAGCGTTTTGTGGCTGACCATATTCCACAACTGTCTATTTCCTTCACCATTCCACTAACGTTTATATCCTGAATTGTGTAAGACGAGGAAGCTCTACGTGTAAAAAGTTGTTATCAAATATCTAAAAATAGTAAACAGTATTCAAAAGTTTTAAACCAAGTCCGTTCTCCTTGGAGCAAAATCCACGAGAAGCATTTCAGAATCCAGTTTTTCTAGGATTGGATTGCTTTAGCATTTTAGTTTCTATTTTATCGAGAATGTCTCAAGAATGTGAAGGCCTTTTCTATACAAGTCCCAAAACGAGAGGAAAGTGTTGAACATTCTGTATAGATATACAGGAGTGTCTTCTGCGAGCGAAGGGAGCATAAATTGTTTGCGACGACGCCCTTGAAATTAGCTTAAAATACATTTTAGAATATTCCTCCCTCCCCCGCTACGCTACTGATAAAAAGATAATCACTGAAAACAAAATAAATAAAGTAAAATCTTGGCGTTGTTTTATTAATACTGACTACCAACAAATGATTTTTACCAAATGAAACAATCTTTACCAAAGAAACACAGAAATATTGGGGGAGGGGGTGTCACACCCCTTACACCCCCCGCTAAATCCATCCCTGATGATTGTATTGTAAAAACAAGTCAGAATAGAGTCTGTTTTGCAAACCATTACCTGATTTTTAGGCGTTGTTTGTGGTGGTACTCTAGGAGGAAAAGGAGGAGGTATTGTATATATCATCGATCTATTTTGGAGGTTCCTCCAGTTAAGGCTTTTACAATCCTGGGTATGTCAACACTAGTTAAGAGCGTTCCAAGAAACCCTCCCCGTTGTTTAGGTGATGGTTTGATTGTAAGCTTTCCACCTGATTGAAGAGCTTGTATAATCTGTTATTTTTGTTTTTCGTAAGTACGTTTCTATGTTCATCCAATTTATCTATTTTGTTTTGTGGAATCAAGAATTCTATATGGGTCTAGCCTTTTGAATTCTTTTTATCTGTATTTTGGTGAGGAAGAGCTCGCCAGCGCCACTGAATTCATCAACTGGTAGCCGTATTGTAATAGCTGACTTATTCATCAATGCTCTAGCGAGCTTTGCTTTTTTATTTTCACCAAGAGTCAAAACATACACCACATCTAATTTATTCAGTCATATATAATTACGTTAGATGAAATTAAAATATGTATGTTTTAAGTTCTTCATCACCTCCTCTCCGCATCGAGGCTCGCTGTGCATGCACAGCTCATTACGTTCTGACTAGAGATGTATTCCTATTGGCTATTCCAGCTCGCTCTTGACAGCTATAAATCAAGAAAGGAGTTTATCAACCCCAACACGCCCATTCCCATCAGCTTTTACCGAGCGCCAGTTTCAACTCACTAACTTATAGCATTAGATTCAACTAGACGATAAAATGGATGCAACGCAAGAAGCGCAAACTTCGACCGAAAGCAAACCAAACAAGACTTCTTCCGGGACCAAAAAAAGTTTGTTTCGCAAACACAGTTCGACGATCTACAGTCAACAGTTTCGGAAATGAGGAGTGAGATGGCTTCGTTAATGACACTGATTAAAGATACATTTAGTCCACCAAACAAGAAAGTTTGTGTTGACGACGGCAGTCAGTCTGCCAGCCACACAAGCCTTTTGCCAAACGAGAATCAGTTTCTCGACCAAACAACTAGCAATCAGTTTGCTATGCCTTCCCTCGGAGATCAGTTCCAGTTTCGGAGACTATGAAAAAACAACCAGAGCATCTAAATGTAGTTTAATCGTTTCAGAGTTCCTCAAGATCGTCTTCTGAATCACTGCACACGACACTCTAAGCGTAAAGCTCTTTTTCACTCTGACAATAGAATCCTCACTCAACCTAATCATAATCTATCTACTAGTAAGCCCAATTGAAGCAAAGCTAGCTCAGTCGGTGACAGGTCGTTCCTTCGTGACTTTCACTCTGTTTTGCCGGGAGTGCAGTTATTTGCTGAAAAACCAGGCTTCCTTTTTAGGACGCAATTTATGATTCCGTATTTCGATAGAGTATGCCCAATTTAGTATTTTAGCCGATTTTGGTCACAAAACTTCATAGTTACTCGCTATTTTAACTCCTTCAAAATTGACAAACAAGTCTCTTCGCAAACCCTACTACAATTCTTTGGTTCCTATAAGAAAACTATTTTGACCTGCCTGTTCTCAATTTGAACTGCCTTTTTAGATAAGTTGCAAATTCTTTGGGTGATAGTCTTTGTGTAGCCCACTTGTTTTGCAATTTCATCATATGAATGGTCTGCCTGGCGCGGCTTAAAAACTTTATGACCATTTGCTTAGCTTCATCCATATTTTGTGCTTTTACCAGTGCCCAAAGAGAAACATTTTTGCACTTTTGAGAAAAATTTTCCAAGTAATCTTTCTCCATACAACACTTTTGATTGTTTATATATTTATTTTGCTTATTTCCTGAAACAATCGTTTTATTTTCCCGCCAAAATTTGATCTTACTTTTTCCTAACATGGCATTTGTAAAAATTTAGCCCAAAATTTTGCCCGACCTTTCGAAATCTTTTGGGAGGGGAGTGTATACCTTTTGCTACGGTATTGATCACGAGGGGCCCTTAAAACACAAAGGTGAAACAGTTTCAATAGTTTTTTCATCAGATCATCGGGCAACAATGTTGGACGGCCAGCTTTTTTCTGTTCATTTGCTGTAACTTCACTACCATTATTCTTCTTTTTGCATTCTAAGTATGCTTTTTTGAAATCACTTACAGTTTGCCTTTTGATGCTGGGAAACTGTGGAGAAAACTTCACAATTGCTGCTGTGTTACCATTTAGAGCGCCATATTGGCTTATTTCTGCTCGTTGCTGTGGTGACCACGTGCAGTATTTTTTACGCTTCCTCCCTTTTTGTTCACTGTTGGGCTCGAGCTGTTTTTGTTCACGTTCTCAGACAGTTAAACCAAGATGATTTATTTCACCCGTTTTTTTCGATAACGAAACTTCAGGGATGTTGGTTTTTCTTTCAAAATAGTTTAGCAAGGACATCTTAAAAATTTTTTCATCGCAACAGTTGTGTTACAACAGAGAATGTTGAAAGTTTGACTGCACTGGACTCCACATGCTTCCTGAACATTACAATGTAAGGGTTTCCCTTGAAAAAGACAGCAGGAGGAATCACCGCTTCTCACCCGTAATGAAAATACTGGCATGATATCAAATATTCTTTCGTTGGGGATTCGCTTTATGTTTTTAATCGTATTCACTATGGAGAGTATCATAGTGCACACAATCGCAAGTAGAGGGTGGCATGTATAAGAAAGACATTTTGGCAAAAAACTTTCAAAGGGCAGAAAGTGTTTGCAGTGAAGGAAGAAAACTTTGAAATCCGATCCATATGCTTTTGCTTGGAAAATAAGGTGCCATGACAAAGTTGTGCCGCGCCGCAAATAGTTGGCCATGTTCCACGCGAAATATCAAGACCTATATATTACTTTTTGAAACAAGGAGGTGAAGCTTTTGGGAAAGAGGCAGTTTAAAAATATCGACCCTTTCCTATGCCAAAAGGTGGTCTTGACATAGCTTTGACTGTCACCTGCGAGATAGCAGCCAACGAGCAAGAGATTCTACAAAGATTAGATTCCTTGATAAAAGAAAATCACAACGAATCTTTTATCGAATGTTTTGACTCAAGTGACAAATAAAGTAGAGAAGAATATGGTAACAATGACATTGATTTTTTGGTTGACGATTAGAACGATGATGTTATTTGTTTAGATTGATATTTCTAACTTCAAAATTCAACTGTTTTTCAACTGTTTTTGCTGTTTGTTTCGAAATTGCGCATGCGCACTCCATACAAAAATCTTCGGCGTGACAAATTTTCGGACCGCCCTAAATTTCGGACAAATAAATTTTGGACAAATCTTTGCACGAAAGTTTGTCACGCCAAAAATTTTTGCACTTAATGTAGTAGGCGAAAGTTGACAAATTCAGCAATAAACAATTTTGATGGTTGCACTCATTTTTTCACAAGAAACTGGCTATAAGAAACGAGTACTGGACAATCAGAAAAATTTAAGAAACTTCAGTACTCGAAGCATAAAAATTAAAAAATTATTAAATCGCTATCCTAGAAATTAAGACACAGGGGATAAAAATATACTTCCCACGACTAAATACAGCGTCAGAACGGAAGCGAATCTCTTGCCGTGAAAAAACGGTCACGAACATTTCATAACATCATTCATGACATCATAATTAAGAGACTCTTAAGAAACAGTGAGTATTGAAATTTCCAGAACATTAAGAAACTGGAGTACTCAACATCGACCTTTGTTTTTTATAAAAGATAAGTATTATTGTAAAAAAATGGTTCAACATTAAAGCATATCAAACTGCCAATATCTTTCATTTCTATGCTGGTATCATGTGGTGAACTGGACCTCTCTTGTAATTTCTTGGTAGTGCTAACGAGTAGAACACGCTAGACAAGTTGACTAAAATAATTGTAGAAACTTCTAGAGTTAGCCTTACGTAAGATGCTGTAACTTGCTTATTCAAGATTGTATTCCTCCACATGTGATATTGTACGAGTATATTCTAGAAATTTCTTGTTGAAGAGTATATAATGGTAAAGTAGCTTGCTGTAGGCATTCAAGTTTTAGTTGAGGATCTGTTATGTGAAATTCGATGGATACATAAACACGACGCATTGTTGACTTCTTTGGAGAATAACTTTACGGGCCTAAGCTGGAAAATGTATCTTATCATAGCGTTGAAAGAGACGCACTTTGTTTGTGAATCTATTCAGTGTGTCACAGAGAATAAACATTTGCACCAACGCTGCCTTGGATTCCCCACAATCACAACTTGCAGTGATATTATTAGAATACGCTTTTGGGGCCTGGGATCTAGTGAAAATCTAAAAATAGCACTTGGGAGCATTCCTCAGCTGGGGTCTGCATCCTATCTTTTTGATTATATCAAACTGTCAATCTCTCCCAATTTTCATGCTGGTATCACAACTTGCAGTGATATTATTAGAATAAATGCTTTCGGGGCCTGGGACTGAGTACAACAGTCTAAAAATAACATTTGGGAGCATTTCTCAGCTGGGGTCTGCATCCTATCTTTTTGATTAAATCAAACTGTCAATCTCTCCCGATTTTCATGCTGGTATCACAACTTGCAGTGATATTATTAGAATAAATGCTTTCGGGGCCTGGGACTGAGTACAACAGTCTAAAAATAACATTTGGGAGCATTTCTCAGCTGGGGTCTGCATCTTATCTTGTTCAGCGCCCAAAACTACTCTTGTGGACGACGTTCCATGCTGGTACCCGATTTTGCACAACATTTTGGCTGACAGCCCTGACTATTTAGAAAAATTTACAACTGAAATCATGAGTGAAATAAGAAGCCAATTGGCTTTGATCGCCATTCTTATTTAAAATACTGTTCTGGATTGTGTTCGAGATTCATTGTAAAATAACACCGCGCATTTCACTCAATTGACAGCTGCTGCTTCGAAATTATTTAACGGGAATTACTTCTTCGGATGTTGAGCTCTGGAAAGCCAATAACAGCGTCTTGTTAATTTTTCTCGAGACCTTCAACTGGTATGTACAATAACAACTTTGCTGATTAGCAGAATAATTTACTAAAGCTAACGATTTTTTCTTAATGATGCAACTAAGACTTGATTTTACTTTATAAGAATCCCTTT
Organism: Rhopilema esculentum; assembly: GCF_057945365.1. NCBI lineage: Eukaryota > Metazoa > Cnidaria > Scyphozoa > Rhizostomeae > Rhizostomatidae > Rhopilema > Rhopilema esculentum. The sequence goes on along the minus strand of NC_142826.1, from coordinate 8,233,232 downwards.
TGCGAGTAAGAAACAGCAATCAATGATGAAATGAGCTATAGTACTACAAAAGCAAAATTACGCAAACAAGTTTTTTAATTTGAAATGACTCTTTGTGTAGCTCTAAAAACGCAGCAAGGAAATTTGGAAATGTGATGTTCGAAGACGTTTTATAAAGACATGTTTTTATTGCCTGACTTTGTTAGTCTAGTTCTGTAATGTTTTGGCGAAACAATGCCTTCATAGGTAATGATGAATACAGATTGTTTGGTCATTTGCCATTCAACCCTAAAACAAGAAAATCTGGGTCCAATTGATTAAAATAAGAAGGAGGAGCGAGATGACCGTCCTTTTTTACCTTCGCGAAAGTTTGCTCAAATTCGTCTACTTCCCTCTGTTGGTCAGCCATCGATTTTGGTAGAATCTGGCTATCTTAGCTAGTGACAACAAATTTATTTCATTGCACTGGTTCGATTTGTTCTTATTCAAAGTTCTTTACCTCTGTCAAATTTTCGAAGCAAGTACTTTGTCCTTGGGCATCCTGTAAACAAATCATCAAGGTAGTTTTACTCATGATGAGAAGAAATATATAACTACAATGAAACAACATGATCATGTAACTTTTGCTTTAAGCTATAGCCTAGTGCATACTGCAGAAGTTTATCGGCAATACATGTAATTCTTATCGTCAAAGTGAAAATTGTGCTATGTGCGGCAAAAATTGTTATATCGTGAACGATAGATTCTGAGATCAAATATGTTTGATATTTTTTGGGTCGCTGATGATCAAGAACAAACATCGTGCTGTGTGTAGTGCTCAACAATAAAAATTGTCGAGAACTATTGTAAAAAGCTCGCTTGGGTAAAGGTGCGTTTCTAGGGGATATCAAATTTAAATGCCGGAGGAATAAGCAACAATCAACCCGACGCATTTTCGTATCCTTCGTTTTGTTAACTGGATCAATAGCAATCAATACTTCGTCGAAGATGTTTTCAAAAACTCTGAAATAACTTCAATACACTTCCTTGTTTTGGGTAGCAATTTTTTGACTAAATTGTCATAGAGCCTTGCTGTTTTCCTTGTTTAACCCATCGACGCACCCATACTTTTTCCTTTCGAAGCCTTCTATTCCTTCGTTGCTGCACACTCGCTTCTTAGTGCCATTTTTTATTTCACATATGCTGTGAATCTGGAGCCACAACAGCCCCACTGCGAATAAAGAGTTGCACTATACAGCAACGAAACGAAAGATTTTATCGAACATATCATTAATATCAATCCAGCCAGTTCTAAGCAAATTGAAAACCAGTTATTTTTTGCAATAGTTGCCTATACCTGCAAATAAGTGTTATTTTCACTGTTATTGTTGCAGGCACAGAACAAACCAATACAAGCTCTATTTATTTCGCAGTCTAACAACCTGCAAAATCTTGTTAGCGTGTACAAGTAAAAGAAGTTTCAAACACAGACCGAACGATTTAATTTCCTTAAACTGTGAGCTGAAAATTGGAAATATGGCCCAGTTTAAACATCAAATTCCAGCCGTGTCGCATCAAATTGAATTTTAATTCGCAACTGCGCGACCAGTGGCGTACCCCGGGCTGCAGCAGGGGGGGGGGGGCTATCTGAAAACTTTTTTATTGAACATTGAAAAGAAAATTTGAAAATTATTCGATTCATGTTAGCTACGGTAAATAGCAAAGTATTTTACAATTGTTATTGATACAAGCATACAGTATACTGTAATATTTCAGGTACCCTGGGTACAAAACTCACTCTATATAATATAAAGTGAGTCTGGCACTTGATTAGAAACGTCATTTTTCTAGCATCATTAAATGCACTTGCATCCTTTAAAAGCAGATTTATACTTATCGATTATAATTCCGATGTAGAGAAAGAGAAGAACAACATTTTAATTTTCATCAGTAAACAGTGCATATGACATATCCTATAAAAGTAATTTTCTTGGTCTGATTGCAAATTGGTGTACCAAAACTGGTAACTCAATGGTAGAGGCAACATCTTTTTCACTGCTGACGATAATGAGATTTTCCAGACGTTCTTCATTCATTGTTGCTCGCAGATATCTATTTACAATTTTCACTTTGCTGTGGCATCTTTCACAAGATGCTGTTGTCACAGGAAGAGTTGCAGCAATCCGGATGATTTTATGGAGGCTTGGGGGGTAGAGGCCCTCCAGATCACTTTCTTGAAACTTTTTCAACAGTAAGGGCAGATAAAGATAGCTGAGCCCCTTTTCCATTCTCTCTTCCATTTCAGAGATCATATTCTGTAGAAAACGTGAATTCTTAAAAAGACAATATTCTGCTGAAACTGCTTGTTCTTTAATTCCATATCGCTTTGCCAGACATATTAAATTTTTAGACCCATTGCAAGAACCCCATTTGTTTGGATGAAGGGCAGACAACTGGGTCATAATTTTGCATGCATCGGATAGAAATCTCTTCTGCAGCTCATTCAGCATCAGATCGATCAAGCAATGCAAAGAAAAGGCTTCGACGAAATTTCGAAGCAACTGATTCGCTTCCCATGTTTGTGTTTGACGAGGCAATTCGATGATTTAAACTAGCCTCCAACAACACCTGGCCGTCTCCAAGATAGCTTGGTAAGGTACGGCGAGGCTTGCTTCCTTCCGTACTAAAATCATCTTGAACACCTCACTTGCGCCAATTGCTTTAGCATCCTGGACAAATTGGTCAAATGTTGTATCATTCTGGAATGATTGGAGCTTCCTAATTAAAGCCTTGACTGCATCTACTGCTGTTACCATACCCATCTCTTTCTTTTGCAAATACTCAAAAGTTTATGTTCTGCAACTTACAGTTTATTTTCTTTCAGGTATTGCATTGACAATCGTGCCTAAGACAACATTATTATTCACATTTATGCATTTTGATGGAGGGGGGGGGGGGATGGGTTGGTAGGTACTATACACTCACTAAATCTAGATTATAAAGTTTTTCCCGACAGAAACCAGTGCCTCTGTAATAATTTCTGCAACCCCCTCCCTTTCTAAATACTTTCTTGTTTGTCTTGGTTGCCACAGCAAAGTTTTCCCTTTTGTTTTACTCTCACTTTGTTGTTTTGCCCACGTAGACACCAGCCTATTTTTCCAAATATGGTGTTCCGTCTGACCATAGGTCTCTCTTGCCATCAACGACTGCAATTTAAAAAAAAGGTAGTTAATGCTCCTGGAAAATTAACGATACTTCCTCGTTTTATCTCAAACGCTTAATATTCTGCTAAAATGCTGCGAGGGTCGTGAAAATAAGACATCTGCAGTCGCCATTTCGAATTCAAAGTTTTGCAGTTCTACAACAGATTAGAAACAATAGGTAGCCAATCAACTACTGGCTATTGTACAGCTCTCTTAAAATATGGTATCATTTGCGAGTTCCAGATGCTGTTTTGACTGAGTTCCATCCGTGTTCCAAACAAAAATTTTATTGTTTCAATTCATTCAATTCCGAGGCACAAAACGTTTATTTCCGAGTTCTAGGATTGACTGCTGTTGTCCTCCACAGCGTCTGGAAAATCGTTTCGAAATCACGACAGAGAAGAAGGAAGGAAAAGGGGAACGAATGACATCAAACTGGCAATTTTAAGATTTTGAAGAGACTGCGATAAAACTTACAATTTCTAGGTTTCACTTTTTTAGCCTAAATATTTCTTATTTCAGGCAACACTATTTTAAGCTATATGTTGGAAAACTGACTGAGTTCTGTGCACCAAGGAACTTACTCTGGATCCGCCTCTGAAAGTGAGACAGAATATTTTTCAATTCTAGGTAGTTTGAATATGTAATCCGTGGCTTTTTGGTGCCAGAAAACCGAACATCAAGTTGAAAGACTACTGTGTTGAAGAGTTATTACGGAACGTTGACGATGTGTCGTCGTACTTTGTCCTCACAGTTTCCCAATCCTGTCAATCTGCAAGCTTTGCAGCTTTCTAGTCGAATACTACTTTTAAAATTAGCGCAGTTTCTTCTTCAGTCCACGAAAACTGACCCTTTTCAGCGTTACCTCCTTCCATGTTCAGGTTGAACTGTGTTTTGATCACGCACCAAGTTCTGAAAATGTCATATGAGCGCCAATATTCGAAAAGCGCATGCGTGTAACCTGTTGAATTCATCTGGATCCGTTCCCGTGTAAACGCAAATGGTTCTGAATCGGATCCCGTGTAAACGCATTGCCATTTCAGAGATCGGATCCAAAAGTATCCGGATACTTGTGGATCCGAGCTGGTCCAGGTCTCGTGTAAACGGGGTCTTAGCCTGCGCGCAGACTCGATTGGGTTTCCCAGAGATTAATTTAGTTGAATGGAAAATTTAGGGTTTGTCGAGAAACATTGAATTTTCCAATCAAATAAATTTCCAATCAATTAGATTCATATCTGGGAAAACCAGCCGAGTCTGTGTGCAGGGTAACTTTTTCTAAGCTCACATTGAATTTAATGGGAGTAGACGAAGATTTCAAGAATGACAAGCAAAATCTGAGACGGCTGTCCATGGACCAGTCAGTCCATGACAAAAATGTATTGCAATCACTTAATTCAACGCGGCAAAAATGCGACTGCTTAAAGCAAGTCGCACTCCTGGTAATTTAAGCGACAGGGCTGTTGAACTACTGCTGCATTTTACTATTTGAGTGGCAGTAGATTTATAGTGAACTTATAAAACGACTCGCTTCGCTTTGTAGCCTAGCTTTTCTATTCGCTTCGTTTTAGTTAATCCCATTTATTGAGCTGTTTTGTAGATAGTTAAAATGATTATTTGGGTTTTGGAAAGATAAACAAGCTTTCCTAACTTTTTACATCTGCAAACATTGAGGTGAGAAATTGTATATAATTCATAATCTAACACAAATCGTTAATAAAAGTTTCTAACACAAATCTAACACAAATCACTTTTTTATCTTTTCAATGTTTCTGTTATTTTCTTCTAAAATAAAAATTTCATAACCAAACGACATTTTTTAGCCATTATCTTCAACACTTTTTTATGGTGATGTCACCTGCGATTTGTTTTACCATTTCGGAGCTCGCGACGCCATATTCCAAGAAGGGCAAACTCTGCGTGGCTCCTCCACAATTTGTCAATGGCCGACTACGGAAACTGATAGTGTGTTTAGAGAACATTTTATATTAGGTCGTTTTTTATATGAAATTGCGCCAGAGCTTTCAGATTGACAAGATTTTTACGCTATCTATTGTTATTTTTCATAATTTTGTGGAGTTTTGATCTGTTTTTGAAAACAAGACCAAGAAGAGTTTCGTCCATTTATTTGGGCCTAAGCGATTTCACGCAATTCGGTACGTTACTTTACCTTTCATTTACCTTCTTGACACCTTCGATTTCAATTGATTGTTAAATTTTTCGCTGACAGAGAAGCTTTCTATCCTTACAACGTTTTTTCTTTTCATTCCAGGTGTGTTTTTGGGTCTTAACAATGGCACTCAGCAAGTATGAAGATTTCCTTGAATTAGGAAGGAACAGTTTAGTGAATTTTTTAGCAGTCCGTGGTCTGAACAGTAGCGGATTTGAGGGGGGCAACTAGGGGCAGTTGCCCCTCCCTCAACGAGTTGAAGCAAGTCTGGCGCCCCTTTTTTGGAAATTGTGCGCCCCTTTTAAAGAATGAGAATCAGAGGAAAAAGGTTCTTGGACCGATAGGTTGATTTGCTTCAAGGATTACCTCAAAGTTATGTTATTTATTCTGAAAAGGGATCTGAAATTGTTGTATACAGCGTACTCTCGCAAACAATTTTTGAAAATTTTTCAGCGCCCCCGCAACCAACTGCCCCTCCTTCAAATTTGCTCTGGATCCGCCCCTGGGTCTGAACACATCTGGGAAAAAAGTTGAACTTGTTGCTCGTGCCTTTGCTGCAGTTGATATGAAGCTGCCTATATTAGCTTCATCAGCAGAACAACAAGCTAAACTGAAAATTGATTATGAAAATCGCTTAACAAGGTTCAATATATGTGATCTAGAGTCTGTCGGTGTTGCTGAGAGGAGTGATGACGTCTTAAAGTGGCCAAAAATTGATGTAGGAACCATTTTCTCCTATATCCTTAAAGTTAGAGACTTTGATTATGACTATATTGGAAGGTATAAGGATCAGAAGGCCTACTCATACTTTGACAGTGGGTTTGTTGACAGCATTTATACGTACCACCCAGTCAGCAATAAAGATTTAGTCTTCCTTTATTGCAAGGTTCAAGCATCATTGACAGTTTCTGTAACAAGAAACTCATGGATTCTTGTTAAAAAATGCCCGGTGGAAATGTTAACAAGCTGGTGTAGCTGTATGGCAGGAACAAGCCAGTGCTGCAACCATGTTAATGCAACCCTAGACAAGATTGACTATGCCCTTAGACAAGGTTACCTTGATCCCTGATGTACTTCAGTTCCATGCAGTTGGAATATGTCATCAAAGATGGAAGTGAAACCAAAACAGATAAAGGATATAGTGGTAAGAAAAAGATTCAGGTCAAAAGAGAAGGACAAGCCAAGCAGAAAGGAAGTCAGAAAGGACGAGTTAAGTAAATTCAACCCAATACTACCAGCCTATCGTGAAAAAACAGATGAAGAAGTCTCCATGTTGTTTAAAATTTGTATGAAGTCACACCTCAGTCAGGAGTTTTCTTATGCATTCCAGTTGATGACTGGAATTATCGATCTTGTGTTTATCTCGCAAATGGGACTACGTGGCAAGTCTTATAGATTTAGTATGAAGTTGAAAGATTCGGTGCTTAAAGACAAGTGCCTGAAAAGATTCGGGTAAAGTTGAAAGATAAAAGATGTCAAGGGATCTTTTAAGAAATTTTCACTGGTGGGGAATAAACGCAAAAGGGCATTTTTCTTCACGTGACGCAACTTATGGCAGAAACAAAAGCAACGGGACAAGATCTTCCACATCAGTCCTTACTTCCATGCAGCGAAAAGTTACATATAAGCCAGACAAAATAACGAGCGTTCAGATCTTGGCATGTTTGCAGGACAATGATGCAAGCAAAACTGTCAAAGCATTCGTCGTAGAATTTTCCCGTGAATTTAATTACCTCGCTTTGGTGTACATGACGTCAAACAAACTACGGCATCCTAATGCATGAGTGGTAGTATGACGTCATCGCATTCCAACCATTTGATGAAAAACTTTACTGCAAGCGAATATGGAAAATGAAGACTGACGCAATACTTCTAAAAAGGCCTTTAGGCTTGATTACAGCAAATTTTCTCGGGGGATCACTCTTTAAAACGCTTGATAATGTTCTTATGCGGCAAAACCAGTTATCTAAGTTTTAGCAACGGCTTCATACATAATTATCAATGGTAGTTACTCAAACTCAAGCGAAAACGTAAGAGAGAGTTTTCGTAGCTGCACACGCACTAGAACGAGTTCTTTAGATTCAACTGTAAGAAATTGCTTCAAAACAGGGCCTTTTTGATTGGATTGAAACCCCTGGAGAAGAAGCTAAATTCCAGCTTTAGCAGAAAATTCCCCGAACGAAGTAAGCAGAAAATGTGGCAAACACGCCCCTGTAGGTCAAACAAACTACAGAATGATTTCCTGCAGTCATTGTCTTGCATTCACCTAAAACATTTAACTGTTCTGTAGGGATGCATGGGCCCTGTTAAAGCCACAGCAAACCACAGGCGAGTTCCGCCATTGCTTGCAGCCTCCGTTTTATTTCACTTATTCCTCGGTTTCAAAGATGCATGACGCTATGTTCGTTAGCTGACTATGTTCTAGTGCCGACCGAGTCAGATTTGCATTTACGATGAGACGAAAGAAGTAACACAAAATTTGAGACATACATAAAACGGAAACGACATAACAAGCAGTAATTGGAGACACGCCAAACTGGTTTTTAAACAATTTTCAACAAAAGGGCATTTGGTGAATCATTGGCCAACTGGTGGGGAAATTCAAGGGTCTAGTGCAGGGGCGCAACTACGGGGGGGGGGTCCTGGGGGTCCAGACCCCTGCCCTTTTTCTCAAAAGGGTAAAAGTGCCCTTTTTCCTGGAAAATTGCTTGAATATTTTAACTATTACGCTAAAATGGTTGGTCATACAGTAAATGACACACTACGGAGATGTAATGGACCTCGCAGGAATACAGATAAATGATTTAGTCGAACTTTCGCGCACTTGTTGGGTCGAACGTCATCATGTTGCAGTAATAGAGTATATCTTCAAGCCCCAACTCTACAGCGTGTTTTATGATGCGCTACGCACTGGCTTTGAAGAAGAATGGTTCTGGGACTCAAAAACCAAAATAAAGGCACAGGATTTTGAACGGGATAGAGCCTCTACGACCTCTGGTAAAAAGTTACAAGAATAAAAACCAAGACATTTTTCAAGCCTGTCACATAGTTGACAGGGTCATAGAAGACCTTTGCATGAAACGAGCGAATGCAGGGAAATATTTTCGGACTGGTATTAGCAAGCAGTAAATATGACACAAAAAGTTGATGTTCAGCTGTTCCGTTCCTTGTCAGTATTACAAATCAGCTCAAGGCAAGACTTGGAGACAGAAACAAGCTGAAGGCAAGGCTCGTGGAACTGTTCAACCTCCTCCAATCTGTAGTGCGAAGCAAAGAATTCAATAATAATATTTTAAAGCGCAAAATGTCTTCGGATATGGAAGATGATGGGCTGCTATTCAAAAGTGAGCTGGCGCTGGGAAAAGGAGATGACAGCAGGGTCGCCGAGAGGGGGACAAAGGGGCAAATTGCCCTAGGGCCTCGAGGTCTAGGGAGCCTCACAAAGCAATGAATTCCGTTTTTAAATGGAATTTATTAAAAGTAACAAAATTACAATTAAAAAGTAAAACATCTTAAACGAATTAGTGAATTTAAGCTATTTGCAAGGGTATGGTGGCAAAATTTTTGCTCGCTTCGCTCGCAAGAGGCATTGTTTTTTCCATTTCCCCCCTCCTTCGGGCCTCCTAAACTTCATCACACCTCACCACAAAATAAACCGTACACCACAACTTTTCTCTATTGATCAGTTTCCCTTGTCTGGCGTACAATATTTACAGATTTACTTACTGCTCATATTTTCGGTGTACCTAAACAAATGCCCCGGTGGACCTTTAATGAAGTTTAATTAGTGCCCTTTTTGTGTCTTGGACCCCTGCCCTCTGAAATTTCTGGTTGCGCGCCTGTAGTGGGGGATTTTCCCACTTGTTTATATGTTAAAAGATTCCCTGGGTGATGTCAAATATGTGTTCCCGACATAAAAATGTACCATCAAAGATCACAGTTGTTATCATCTGTTCAACCAAACAAATTTTTTACGAGAAAGAATGCAGACATCTAAGATTTTGGAATTAGCCTTTATCAAATTTCATAGAATGATGCCGCATATTATAAAGGTTGGCAATCAAATCCTCTGAAAAAATCGCCCTTTGCTTTACACAGAAGCATATTTTTCATAATGAATAATTCATACATTATGATTACTGTTTGTTTATTTTTTATAAGCCAATATCAACCGGTTAAAAGCGTCTTTCCAAAAGTAGGGTCTTTGGTTGTAGTTCTAGTTTGAATTAAAACGGAGATTTTTAATTTTCTCTATTGGAACGTCAACTTTTGTACTAACTAATATTGCAAACAAGACAACAACAAATAATTTGTGTTATGCAAACATTTTCGTTATGAATAAAAGATTTGTAGGCAAATGCAAAATATATATGCTTTTGCAATAATACTGTTTTCTATTTTTTGTTGAGGGATATTCAATTGCATGTTCTTGAAATATTACTTTTAGTTTCGTTGTTTGCCACCTTGCCATTAACATTTCTTGTTTTTGCAAAATGGCATTGCCATTATTGCTGTTATTAGTCCCTTTGTTTTAAGTAATAATCATGCTAGCCAAATTAAGGTGTATTTTTCATGTGATTTCTATGCTGTGTTTTGTTTGTGGATTGAGTCGCGTAAAATTAGCTATTAAGTTGAGCGGGGATCAAGTTGCCGTCGCGTACAATCGCAACCTTGGATTAAAGTTGACATTGTGCAGTTGTGGTCGTTAATTTTATGGAGTCAGGGAGATTGTTTAATCCAATAAATGCGTGAAGATTCTTTGAACGTTTCGTTGAACTAGGGCTCACGCTTTCGATAGCACTATTCAGTGTTATTACATTGGTGCCCAGTGTGAGGAGCTCACGACCATCCATAACAGAAGCTCTACGTAGCAAGGAATTTCAGATGTTGACAGCAGAAAGACGTTACTTGCACTTCTATTTGCCTAAAAACGAGAAATGGGACTGAGGATGTGTTTACAAGGAAATAAGACAACCATACTGTAAAAGCATCCTAGGGCTAAGTTCCAGTACATTCCTGTACTTGTTTAAAGAAATCGGGCCAGAAAGAAAGCAATGTTCCCGCGTCAAAGCATACAAATACAGCAAAATCCGGCCCAGTATATCATTTTTCAGAGAGCATGTATTGGTCCCCTTCTTTTCAAATTTTACTCAATAACTTTTTGGATTTTTCCTTGACAGATGCGCCTTAATATATACACAGGAAATACCGGTGTAATATGATTTGCAGAAATTATGAAGGCACTATGCAGATTTTTATCAAATAAATCACTCATATCTCAAACTGGTGTTTCAGAGATAGGAGAATTTATATAGCAAGTCTGAATTTACTATTAACTACATTCTTCTGATACTGCGCATTTGAATGTTTTAGAAATGTTGCAAAGTTCATGAAAAGAATTTTTGCAAGTCGTGTTAGGTAAGGCCTATGCTCATCTACCCGTTAAGTAAAAAATATCAACAAAAAAGGCTTAATCAGGACCAAAGAGCCTAATATGAGGGTCATTTACATTACTGGCTCCATTACATAGGTAACAAAGTCTCTATACTTTCACAACTCCATACCACCATAGCTCCAGGCCTTGCAAATTTGGATATCATGTTTTGCACTTACTCCCATGTTGGATTTAGAATAGCACTTTGCTTATCAAGACGACAAAAACCCTTGTTTCCCCATACGGTGGACAGATACCCCTGATGGGGAAGAGTGCTTGCTCACCTGATGGGCCGCTGCTACCTTAGGGTGTAATACTTGTTAAATGTATGCACATTTGTAGAAGAGCCATAGTTGAAGGACAAGCATTTTTATAATAATGCCTTTAAAAATATTATTTCTTGCAGGGTCAACCTTGTTGCTAGCGCAAATGGGCTGCAAAGTATCCGTATTGAAAGAAAGGACAGTCAATCAGAACCCAGTTGTCTTTCCATTGTCTCTTTATCAGAAAGCATTAGTACAGGAATCTTGGCCTATCATCGAGAACCAGGCACTGATTTTTGGAACAGGAGTCTTCTACAAGTATGTCATGTTCGCCACTTTGTTCATATAATCAGAACAGAAAAGTGATGATGGCAGAATATCTATATTTTAGCACCTTTACTGTTTTTTAAAGAAGTTGTTTCAATCTTGTTCATTGTTGCTAAAACCAAGCCGAATTATCGGTCAATACCGTAGGATGGCTTGAATGATTGTGATCCTTGTTTCGAACCAATGGGAACAAAAGGACAGTTCATTGAAAATAAAGGACTTCAAATAGTTTTAGAAGGGAGGACACAATAGCCTCTCCCTAAAACGATAAAAGCTACGATCCTGTTGCAGTAATTTTGTAGGGAAAAAGCTTGTTCTTGTGTGACCATGCATCTGACCATGCATCAACCAGTTCGTAATGCATTTAACTGATTTGAAGATTTACAGACATTTTGTGGCCTTTTTTCAGCTTACATGGTCAGAATTTTAAAATTCTAAAAAGGGTTTTCCTAGCGTCATCATTTTGACACTCAGTTATTGACAGAATTCGTAACTTTACTGATATACGCAAGCTGAATAAATTACATATAAAATTTTGAGCTTTTTATTATTTCTATGTACAATTCTAGAATGTTTTTGTCAAAACCTGAAATGGCAAATATGTTCCCGGATGTCAAAGGCGTTGAGGATTTAGATAATATGCTTCAACAGCAAAAATTGTCCGGACATCCTAGAATCATCGTTAACACACTGCAAGATGCTGTTGCATCTCTAAATGATGCTGGTCTGTTTGTTTCAAAAATGGAGTATGTTGGTAGTCTGATGGTTGAATTTGCTATAAGCACAGAACAGCTTAAGGTTTGTATAAAATACAGCCTGGTTATCGGGTTCTTTTTGGTTGGTATGGTGGCTAAGGGGATATTAAATAGAATTGGCATGAATATAGTCTTATAAAAATGTCTGGGTGTTCTATATGTTATGCTCAAGCTATCGAAATGATCTTTGAATAGACTGTCTTTGAAAAGTCATGCATAAGCATTAGGTTACATGGTACATGCAAATCGCCTTTGCATCATCTGTACCGACGTGTGTTCGCAAGACTGGAAGATCTGCACTACGTTCATTGCTACGCGCAAAAATCATTCGAAAATAGAAAAGGGGAAAAAAATTCACAAAAAGGCAATTTATACACTTTTAAATATGAAAAACGACCAAAATTGCCAGAAAAAATATTTTAGGTCATGCTGTAGTCCCGTTGCCTGTTAGCCATGATGAAAATCAGCATGACCTAAAATAGAAACAAATATTGCATGCTGGTTTTATCGATTTATTTGCATGATTATGAAACGCTTCTAAAGTAAAAGCTTTTTCCCTTGATTCTCAATGTTTATATCTTTTGTTTTTAGAATGTTGCCAGTGCTGTTGACAGTCAAGTTCAAGACTTGATTCATGGGGAGATTCATAGCGATGAGATATTACAAGCTTGGAGAGAGCTTTTTTCTTTTATATGCGTTCTGATGAAACGAGGGCATGAAAAGAAACTTTCACTTAACAAGAATAAATGAACGAGTTTACATTCATAAGCTTTAGTCGACTTGGCGACGTCAAGAAACTGCTTGGCAACGTCATCATTAGGTTCATTTGTAGAGAAAGAACCATGGTTGCTAGATGTTGACATCGTAAAAGCCTTGGTTAGAACTTCTTGAATTGAACCATATTACTTGAAAGAACTTCATAAAATGCTGATCAAATGAAACTTTACCGAAGTTAATTTCACCAGGGCTGTTGTAGAATTTAATTTTACAAAGGGTTCTTACTTTATTTGAATTTTACTATTTACCTTTGGTCGTTGAAGGCTCGTGCTTTCATTCTCGTATTAAGCCTTTATGTGCTGCTTTTTATGTGTTTGTGACAAACAGAGAAGCAGCACATAAAAGAGGAAATTCATCAAAGATTTATTGGGGACATTTTGCTTTCAAATGTAGGAAAAAATGATTATTTTGGAAAAAGAGAACTTTAGTTGCACCATGTCCATAAAGACATAAAAAGCTAAAGAATAATGTCCATGAGTAAAGGTTCGTCTAACTGCTGAAAAGACACTAATATATGTCCCCAATAGAAAGTCATGCCTACTACCAAATCAGGGAAAAATTATTTTTTTTATCATAAAGGAATGTCTTATTAACACTAATTAATAAATGTTAAGAAGATCTTTGAAATTGAGTGTACCTTCGTTCCTTAAAGTTCAACCAAGCAACAGTTATTGTGGATCAATGTGAAAATAATTGCCAAGTTAAGGTAGTCATGTGTAGGCGTGTAGTGTTATCAAAATAACAAGGGGAGGGGGGCTCTTGGACAAAATGTTGCAAAAACAATAGCAAAAGTATAAACCAGAAGCTTTTTGGTATTAATCAGCCGCCCTAACCCCCTTTCACTACACCTTTGGTCACGTGCTTTAATCTTTTTAACGAAGTTCTTTTTAGAAATGTCATACTTGATGTAGATAGCTTTGATTTTCTTGTAAAACTTAGAAATGCCAATCTCTAGAAAACTGAAATTTTTTGGAAACTCTGAGGAACGGAGGAATAGCAGAGATCTAGAGTAAATATATGTAACTTATAAATCAAAAACTGTATGTCTCTTATTTCAGCAGCTACACCCTTTTTAACAGTTTTGTTCATAAGAATATCTAAAATATTACAAGAATATTGCTCAGCCTTAGCTAGCTTGCGTATTTTTGTCTCGTTTTTCAGCAGTTGCCAGTCGATGTTCTTGAATGGGAATAACAGAACGTACATATCTTGCTTCTCAAAAAGCGTGGTTTGTATTCACGAGTGTAGTATATTCCCCTTAAAATGACAATCCTTTAAGAGTATATTAAGGCTCAAAACGAAAATTTATTGAGAATGTCGAGGCTGGAAAGTTTATAGTTTTCTCGTAAAGAAAAGAGTGTATGAATAAATCCTTGTCATAAGTAATTAGTCAAAAATGAAGTATTTTGGAAGCATCCTCTTTTGATAATATACTATATTCTATAAAAAATAGCAAAATCGACAGTTTTCTCTTAACCACAGGACTTTTAAGTGCTTGTTGTAAAACTTCAAAATAACTTCTTGATTATGGTTTCTTCGATGAGACACAAAACATTGACAACAAATATGTTTGCGATTACCATCGAAATATCTCAAAAGAAAGGTTTGGGAACTAACTAATTTCGTAGCTGGGGAGGCGCATTACACTTTGCACTTGCGATCGGAAGACCTCAAAATGGTAGAGAGCTAAAAGGGAACCATGGAAAGCAAATATATTTGAGCTAGGGGAATTGATATCTATTTTGCGATTTTCATGAATTTACTAGAACTAGCTTCATCAGTATTGCAGGGAAGCTGGCTTTGATTCTGGAGAAGTGCTCTCTGTATTATCCCTGCTGTATCCCATGACAAGGAAGATTGAGCAATTCGACCAGGAGGAGGAACCAAAAACAAGAACGAACGTCGTGATGTGAAAAGTTTCCAACGATAAAAATGGCTACAACGTGGGGAAACGATGATGTCTCCTCATTTTTGACCACAAAACATTCCTGGAGGGGAAGGTATGTGGATTTTGCTCGCATATCATTGATGACATGGTGACAAATTATGACATGTGATCCATCTGTCAAACTCAGAGCCTGAAGCCTTGTCAGAGAAGTTGCCAAATTACCTGTTCCAATTATGGCTGCTGTTCTTTTTTAAATGTTTTTATATTGGTACCTATCAAGGTTTTTTTATATAGAGCATCCAACTGATCTCTTATTTTGCATATGAGCATTTATCAGGGAAGCTCTTCTGTTTCCTCTGCCTACGATGGGCACTATCATCATCGTCATTTATTAGTATAAATCCCCCCTTTTCCAAGGGGTACCTAAATTTCCTTCCATGATTTGGTGCATCTTCACTAGATCATTCCCACCCTCAAAAAAATTCATTTCCAACTTTAGGACACTCCTTCTCCACCAATCCTTTCATACTCAACTCTGGTCTTCTTCTTCCTATAACCTTCCTCTACTGCCTTTAGTCAAAAAATTCCATGTCTGTTCCACACACTACACGGCTTGGTCCTATTGCAGGTCTTAAGAAATTCCTCTGACTCGAACTGTGCATTTAACTTGACCATTTTTTACTCACTTTACAAGCTGAATTCTAGCAGCTTAATTGAGTTTCCAACACTTCTGTATGGTTTCTGCCATCAAAACTTATTTGTCTCTGTACAACAATTCATGCTTGACAGTTTTTTTCCCTCATTAGAAATCACAATCTAAAGGCCCGTTCACATGACATCTAAAGGCCCGTTCATTTTTACTTCAAATTTCTTATGTGATCACAGAATGTGATCATGTAAGCAGCCATGCAAGTTGCTCAAATGCAAAATCAGTGATGGCCCATTATCAAGCAATTAAAAGGGATTTAATTCTTGCTGCTTTGTGCAACTTCAAGCAACTTGTATTATCATTTACACAATTACATTCTGTGATCACCTAAAAAATGTGGAGTAAATATGATGGAAATTTTACCTGAAAATGATCATATAGACCTACCTTAAGACAATTGCAAACAAAAGTGGTGAAAGTACAGCTCCTTGATGAACACCTACACTGAGTATCCATCCCCAACCCGTACTCTCATCTTTGCACTCTTGTACCAGTTCATCACTGCTTGAACTAAACATTTTGGTACATTCCAGTTGCTCAAAACCCATTCAATATATTTCTTGGAACCCAGTCAAATCCATTCTCCATGTAGCAAAACACATAAATAGCTTCTTTCCAATGTAGTACTCTTTAACTCTACTTATGATGGAGATAGCACCCACTGACCCTCTATCAGGCATGAAACCAAATTATATCCTACAGACTTTCAAGATAATTCTCTTAAGATCTATTTTTTCTGACAATCTTTCAAGGACTTTCATACCATGCTCCAGCAACTTAACTTTATATTTACCACACTCCATAACACAAGATGAGGATGGCAGATGTGCCGAAGAAATAAAACATAGAATAGGCTGAGCATAAAGCGAATTTTGAGATCTGAAAGAGCTGTTGAGTAAAGACCTAAAGTAAGAAATAAAGAAAGACTTTCATACTTATATATTATCCATTTTTGGTAATGGAGAAGAAAGCTGGATGCATAGCTAAGAAGCATTGAGCAGAATTACTGCATTTGAATTCTGGTGTTACCGCAGCATCCTCAAAGTCAGCTGGAAAGACAGTGTATCAAATGCTACCATTGAAAAAAGAAAAGGGAATAAAAGGAATCTAGCAAATAGACTAGTTAAAAGAAAAGTGAGCTATGCAGGTCACACATGAAGAGGGATCACGTGGAAGGATGGCAGACTTGGTGCTGGAAGGGTACACTGGGGGAAAGAGGGATAGATGAAGGCAGCAAAGAACTGGAGCCGATGATATCAGAGACTTGCTTCTTGTTGAAATATGGTACCACTTTCTCAGAGCTGTAGTTTTAGTGTATTAGAAAATGAAATTTAATACATTTGCTGCACAGGCAGATACTTATGGACAGGTAGCACAAGACTAGACGCCACAGAGAGCTCTCCAACACAAAGAGATTTTGATTGGTTGTATTAAAAAATATATTTAATACATTGAGGCTGCTCGGCAGTTTTGCTGGGACCATACTTGCGTTAATTACCACCAATTCAATACAGCACAATTTTTTATTATCAGTCATATTGTGCTTGAATGCTACACAATTTTTCTTTTGTTAGCACCCCATTTAGTAATGCACTCAGACAAGAAAACTGAATTTCTCGATTTCAACAAACTAACAATAAACCAGGTCTGATGCTACTTCATGTGCAATTCGAAAATTTTATGTATTAGGCTGATACATTGAATACATTTGTGAGCCGCCACTTTTTTCTGAGAAATCTTGTTGTCAACCTTCGGATCGAAGATGACACTTGATGATGGTGATGATAACACAACTTCTCTTTTGCTAGTGGTTGTTACCAGAAAGTACACATTGGCATAGGAATCACTGTGTACTTTTCATTAGTTTTTTCTCAATTCTGCCTTCTGTTCCTGGTAAAGCATTCTGAATCTCATTTTTAGCACAAATTGTCAATAAAAAGTACTTATTTTCTATACTTTTGGATCCACTTAATGAATTTAGCATGTAGAGCAAAAACATTTTCAGCAATCCATTTACATTTGCTAATTTATCTGTTCTCAATAAATGTTTGAAAATTTGGTTTGCAGGCTGTTTCACATAATCTCTTAGAAGTGCAAAGCTCTCATAGTTATCGTTGCTGCTTGTATTCACTTCCCTATGCATCATGTATGATACATTCCATTGTTAAAAGTTTGAATTTCAACTTTTTTCTTTAATTCTTAGGTATAAACGAATCTTTTCAATCGGTTCCAAGGCAATTACAACATACAACCCTGTCAACCTTGAAGTGACAAATCAGGTGGGTTTAATGGGGTCAATGAAATTGCATGAAATTATGTTGATACAGTGGTGGATTTAAGGGGGGCAACTAGGGGCAGTTGCCCCTTCTTCAACGAGTTGAAGCAAGTCTGGTACCCCTTTTTTGGAAATTGTGTGCCCCTTTGAAGAATGAGAATCAGATAAAAAAGGTTCTTGGACCAATAGGTTAATTTGCTTCAAGGATTACCTCAAAGTTATGTTGTTTATTCTGAAAAAGGTATCTGAAATTGTTGTATACAGCGTACTCATGTCATCAATTTTTGAAAACTTTCCAGTGCCCCCACTACCAACTGCCCTCCTTCAAATTTGCTCTGGATCTGCCCCTGTGTTTATATGTGTGTGTGATGTGATGATTTTGTGAGACTCTTTGAGTAGTACATATGTTATATTATTGTAATACATGTGTTGCAAATGGTAACTACCAAGATTGAAATAGCAAATTTATTGGTATTGTTAAAAAGCAAGTAAGAATTTTGAAATACCAGCAAGTCACTGTATCCAAATTTATTTATATTGAAAACTCTAACAAGCACTTTATCAGACTAATTCTGGCCACAGTAAAGCATATATTTGAAATATATAAGCATATATATGTTTTAAAAGAAATATGATATTTTTATTTCCTGATAATCAAGATATAAGAAAAAAGCAATCAAATTTTTCCAGTAGTCTTTCAACCTGCTAGAAACAAAATAAGACTTTTTTATATAAAAAGCCAAATATTCATGGAAACAATTAAAGTTTTATTTGACTTTGATTGCGGACCATGCAGCACTCTTTATCACTGAAAATGTTTTGATGAAAATTTCAAATAAACCTCAATTTGGAACTAGCTGGGTAAAACTTGCTAATGTACTTATCAAAAATGAAACAAATATATATATAAGCATTCAATACTTTTAAAATACTGTATGTTTTTTGCCATGAATTTAACTGCCCACAACAATGAAAGATTTTATTTGTACACCCAGCAGCTGTCACATTTTTCGGTCCACTGGCTAGATTTCTGAGAAAGAAATCTCTGGATGGGTATAATTTTATGTTTCTAGAGGCTTTGTACTATCATCTGTTGATCAAACTGTGAACTTTAAATTATCTTTTTTTCAGTGGCCTTACAATGAGTTTTATGGAATCAGCCCAAGTGCAAAATCGCCTGGTGAATTCATTATCAATGTAAAGAAAGGTATATGTGTTTTGTAGCTTTCAATATGCATTATTGAGACAAAGTTAGTTTAATGCTTTAAAATTGTCATTTAATTGAAAGTAAGATTTTGCATTTGCTATTTTAATGCAAAGAAATCTGTTGTGTGTTAACATATGAATGCTATTATTTCCAAAGTGCAAACAAGAAATTAAGATCTTTATCGTTTTAAGAGTAGTTGAGAATGTTGGGCTTTGTACAATATGCAAGTGACAGTCTATTTCTTAAGTATGATTTTATAGGTTTTATGTTTTTAAGCACCAATGTTTTAAGCAAAATAAATCATGCATTATTTTACACGTGTATATATGTTTTTGAATTTCATTTTCAATATTTGAGCAAATGCCATTCAAACTGTTGCTATTTTCATTTTTTGCATGCAATTTTAATGTTTTCTATATTATTTCAATTGACTATAGTTGTTATGCTTTTTATGTCACTTCTACTGACATTTTAGGTAAAGAAGGAAGAAAGACACAGTCTATGACTTTTTCATTGGATCAAAGAGCTGAACTTCTCACAGATGCATTGGTATGGTTAACTTAAATAAATTTTTCCATATCTTGAGTTCATCCTACTGCAGGGGTCCATCTGGTTTGAGGGATCCAGCCAGAACAAGTTTTGCTAGTGCACTAGAAAACTTGCATAGCAGTTTTACACCTATTGTTCAAAGACAATAGGGATTACGTTTGTCAATTTTGTCATGTTTAGAGTGCTAGCACAACAGGGCCCTAATTTTTATACCTTATTTTTCACTTATTAGTGTTAGTTAAATGGCTTTTGCCTAAAGTTTAACATTTGTTATGTTAGGAGCCTTGGTGATGTTTTCTGCTCATTCCTATTTGGGTCCCTTGGGTGGCTTTAAATGCCTTGGTCTTGCTCGGGTACTATTATAAACCTGTTTCTTTAGCAAGGATATAGGTTGAAGTTAGACTGACTAAAATGGTTGATAGAACAAAAGATTTTTGGAAAAATTGTTTCTCTTGGGGGGAAGGGGGGAGGGGGGAGGGCACACTGATCATGATGATCATAATAGTTGTTACATATGTTTTACAGTTTGTGTTTTTATGGCTGACTTCCACCTCTAGCAAAAGCATTGTTTTCAAATTTATGTTTAATTCTTTTTGTCATTTAAATACCAGCGAATGAGAAGTAATTTTGCAGAATGGAAAGGTCAAAAAGAACCTGTGAGTATAAGATATATATATTTATGGCACTTACTTCAACTTTGATTTAATTGATGTCGACTTTTCCTTAATATTGTTTCTTGAAAACATTTTTATTCAAGTATTTCTCTATGTAATCTTTTGGTAGTTTTGAATATTGATTAATCTTTTTAACCATGTAACCTAATTGAAAAAGATGCTTCTAATGTCAGAAAAGTTGTTTTTTCATCTTTTTGTGTTCATTCATATACTATACTGTACATCATATCAGTTGCCTGTTGCCGAACTTAAATTTGTAACTTAGGACCACCCTGTTCTATGCACCAAAGTTTAATTATATTCATCAAGATAAGAGCCCTTTATTTTTTACATGTGAATTGTAACAAGGAATTATTAAATAGGTGCTTAACAATAGATTATTTCCAATATTTCCTTTATTATTGCTTCTAGAGATACAATGCATTTAAACACCATTGGAGTGATAATCGTGTATCAACAATTCTTCAAGTAACAGCATGCTCCTTGGACCAAATCAGTCCTTCTACAAATAAGAAACTTTGTTCATATGATTATAAAGACATGGAGGGTATAACATTGGTATGTAACAGAACTTTGAACTTTTCTGCCATATGACATAACCTTTGTCTGTATCTGTCAATTAACTGCTGGCCAATCAGTAACTGTGTGAGTTGTATCACGTTTATTGATTGGCCAACTTTGATAGACAATGACCTATGTCACTTCGATGTCTGTCGATTCCCTTTTGATTGAGCTTTCTATATTACTATTAAGTGAAGTTAGAGCAAAGATCATTAATAATGAAAAGGTTATGAATTGGAATGGTTAATATAGGCCATGTTTTTTATGATCTGCAAATCGAGTAGGTCAAACGAATTACTGTTGTTATGCAGCTGCCACTCCTGTTGGGTCAATATCACGGCTGATCCTAACTCAAAGTCCTGGCTCAAAAACTCCATAGGAGAGAAGCCATTCAAGATCCATTCAAGTTTTAAAAATAAACTTTTCAGTTCAGGTTATTTGAGAAGTACAATGAAGTATTGTTCTGTTTTATTATTGAAATGCTAGCTTGATATAGGTCCGATGTTTTTTTCAAGATTTCAGGTTGATCTTGTGATTTTCCTTATTTCAGCTATCAGATTATCCAGGGGGATTCGCCATAATAACTGGAGGATTCAGTAGACTAGTATGTATGCCAAGACTATGCATTTTCCTTTACAAATATATTTAATGACAAACTACTGACAACTTTGCGAACTCTAACATTGATTCAACCCGAGCTCAAGCAACCTCGAATACAAAATTGATTTAGCCTAGGTTAAACAAAGATGAGTCAAGTTTTGACGTCTTATCCTGGGTTAGCGCCAATTAGGTTTGAACGTTGCTTAAAAAGTGCTAACTACAACGCTAAAAATATTAAATTGTTACCCCCATCCTCACTTAACCAATGTACGAATCAATCCTCTTCTCTGTTGGCTTTGACCGTCTAAACCTCCATCTTTCCTCATTGTAAAGAAAGTATTCCTTTTTTTACAACACGAAAAGACTAAATTTCATTTGCTGAAAATTCGATGCCAATAAACAACCAAATAGTCATATTTTTTCCCAGTCAGATAGTCATGCATACCTTTGAGTTAGCACCTAACTATTATTGCTTAGGACAACTTGCTTTTGTCAGATTATTTTGGGGTTGAGAAAACAACTTCTTCTTGGAATAAATTTGCCTGTGATAATTATTGCTTCAAATTTTCAATTCCAGTAAAATTTCTGAACGTAAGTATTGCTACAACTTTGGTTCCAGGTTTCTTTCAAATGAGGGTGGTTAGTAAAACGTTTAAACCAAGTAGTAGGCTTTTGCTATAAGGGCTTATATGTATGACTGCTTAAGACAGTATTCTTACCACAAACGATGTGTATTTGCTAGATTTCAGCTTCACCGGATTTTTTCGTTGCTTTTCACAGCATTTGTTTGCATGTGAGCAAAGAGATGAAATTATCAAGAAGGTCATGGACACTGCAATCTCTTTTGTTGGCATATCGATACAGTTAGTAATAAGATTATTTTTTGTCTTCTTTTTGTCATTTTAAAGCCTTTCAGCTTTTAGCTTGTTAGTCTGACTTTCGTGTTCAAGTGCCTGTTTCCCAACCTACGACACAATAGTTTTTCAGTCGTTAACCCTCCATTTGTCCTATGAGCTTAACCTTCCTAAAAACATAGCGTGTTCTGTAATTAGTATATACCTTTGATTCACTGTTTTTAGTGGCCTTACCTTCATTTGGGTGGATGTGCAGCCGACATTTATTCTGAAGCAGTTGTCATTACCGGGCTTTTAAACTTCAGTTATTGAAAGGTTTTCTACAGCCCGCATCATCTGGCAGCCAAATTCTTTACAACCCAGAAAAATGTGCATTGTTTTGTTAGAACTATTGAAGTTTGATCAAAGACTGTCTGATCTCCTTCAACTTCAGGGGCGAACCTTCCACAATTATCCCATCTGAGAGTTTCTTACCACGAGAGAACGCTTTTGAAAAAGATTATGTGCTGAGGTCGCTCAATGAAAACCATTTTTAACTCCCCTCTTGGATAATCAGTCTCTGGTTTTTAGCCACCTATCTTTATCTTCATGACAAGTGTTTGTTTCCAAACCAATTTGATGTTGTGTCATAATTATATTTCAAACGTGCAGCTTCTTGGTGAGTTCTGGCTGTGAGGTAGAAAATGACACCTTGTGTGCTTATAGTCTCTATTTAAAACAAAAAGAGTTCCATTGAACAAGCATTTTGATATTTTCCGGTACCCTTTTTTACAGCAAATAAGGTACACGGGTACCGTAAACAGCTAATTGATTGACTCCTTAACTCCTTGTTGTGTGATGCAGTGGATGCTGCTAGATTTCCACAATTACGACTGAAAAAGTCAAATTTCAGCTTAATATCGATTGATGGCTTGCTTTACAGAAAGAAGAAAGAGCCGATTACTTTTAATGTGTTTATGCTGCAGCGACTTGGAAAGTTCAGGTAACGCTACACCATTGATAAAAATATATTCTCTAATGCCAATAAACTCCTTGAATTTACGTAAAGAAATTGTGATTTTATCACTCTTCTAATCATTTGCAATTCTAGTTAATATTTTAATTAATTTGCCAATTTTGTCAGTGGTGCTTATTAGATTATCAAAAAGAAATGTAAGGCCACAGTAAGTAATGTTTCATCCACATTTGTAAGATTGAAATGCTTTTATGCCATTCTGTCGAACGGCTCCTAAGATGGCAGTTAGAATTCATTTACATTTTCTTTTTACACGAACCTGTACTCTACCTTTGTAATGCTGGTAATGCAGCCGATTAATTCTTGGCAGACAATCCATAACAGTTCTTTTTTGCGAGGTCCTAATTTTCTTTCTCATCATTCAACAGCGATGATGAATCAGTAACCTCGTTAACAGAATTTAGAGTACAGAAGGTCACGCCCAGAAGCTCGGTAATGTTGACAAGAGATTTGTACATGTTTTCTTATCTCTTTTTATTGAGGGGCTACCGGGGTTGTTTTCCAACTTGTTAAGCTAGCATCACCTGATATACATTCCAACAGTGTTTCAAAGTGATCAAATGTACTGTTACCCTTTGACTAGATCTCAGACAAAGCCGCGAGTGAAGACATAATTATCGTCGATTAACCGTTCAACTTAGCAAGCAGAAGCAAACATATCTCAAACACAACATTTAAGCGATAAAATGTTCTTTTGGATATCCTTAATTTGTATTTACTTAGCCTGCAGGCGACAACATACCAGTGACACATTTTGTCCCTCCTTCAGTCATTTCCTCCTTCTAAATGTTGCTTGGTTGATCTGGCTACATCTTTGCGGCTTCAGAGTCATAATCCCTCTCACAGTACACTGCGAATGTCAGGCAGAAAAAGAATGTTTATTAAGATAAATCTGTTTTGCGGTGCAATCTTCTTCAAAAGTTCTGCATTCCACAGCTTACAAATTTTGCTGCTTGGCTTGCCCCTGTTGTAAATTTACAGTTCTCATTCATTTGGACATTTCATTTACGTTATACAGTTGTAGTGATGTCATATATATGTTGTGTCATGGTTTTGTAGATCAAGAATCGTTGTTTATTTTTGTAAATGTTTTCCCGGGCCGTGTCACGTTTATTCTAACTCCTCCACTTAATCTTCTTTTCCCACTTAGACATTCCCCGTTTGCATAAAAAGATCAGTTTTTATGAAAAATTGGTCTAGCCTCCATGCTCAATAAATTTGGAAAAAGATTAAACCCCTCCATCTCATTGAACGTTCTCCTAACATCTGTTTCTTGACGTTTTATTTTGCATCATTGATTGCTTTTATTTGACAAATTCTCATTATGACGTCATTTGGCTCCATCTTAGGACCCAGTCACTAGAGTGTTCTCTTTGTCGGAAACGTGCATTGTAGAAAGAGATCCAGCAACGTACCATATTGTATCGCTACAGCCACTGTCATCAGTAAGAGAAACCTTATTTCTTTTAAACCATTTGATCTAATTTTGTTTTATTTTATTCATAAGCATGTCAGAGGCGATCGTATAAGCCTTCTTTGGGTACTTTGATCTCTTAACTAGATATTTCATGCCCAGAGCACATCTATTTTCTATTCAGAGGAAGGTTTCGTGTAAAGAAATTTTTGTAATGTCCCTGCATTTCAGGGCAATGCCAGTAGGTTTGAAAGAAATAACACGTAACTGTTCGGTCTTTAAAATGCTTTCCATTTTCTTATGCACATGTGAAAATTTTGCAACTTTTCGTTATTGTACTTTTCTTTGTGTTACATGAGGACTATCTAGTCAAAAATTCTTGTTACAGGTCTTTGCCTTGATCAGACACCCAGAAACGCCCCAGCTCTTTACTGTTGAATATGTAAATGGTACTTCACGGCAATATCTCTGTCCTGAAAGGTTTGAAATCCAAGTTTTTACTTTTGATTCACTTGACGCCGTTCAATCTCTTTCTTGGGCTTTTTATATCAAATTAACTTCATGGTGCCTGATTATCGCACTAAGCTTAAAACTCTGAGTCTCAACTTATAACCGTCTTGAGCTATACGCTATAGTGTGTCACATTAAGTTCAATTTGATGAAACCGGAATTTATTTATCCTTGTACGTGTGGTACTGTTTTCATGGTTTTTTTGTATTTTATTATATTTTATTGTCTTCCAAATATCCATTAATTGTCAATGTGTATTTGCCTACAGGGATGCCCTTTTAGCAAGCTTAATGGATGGAGTCAGAGCAAGTGGGAATCAAGACATCCACGTGAAAATGACACCTACGAAACGAGGTAGGGCTCTTTGTTGCTATGCCGCTTTTTGATGTTGAGTTGATAGGTCCATACACGTCAGTTATAAAATTTTCTGCCAATAAGACCCCTATTTCTTTACAATGCAGGTTCCCGGGCTGTTATGTGTATGACACTCAGAACATGTATTGGCTTTCCCCCCTCAGTTCATCACAACAATCAGTTGCTAATGGAACCTTAAACTCATCATAAAAAGTAACAGACCAGTGTAGTTACTTCATATTACATGTACCGAATTGACATATTTGCCTTCAACATCTGTTATGTCCCTTCGTTACCTCCACCTCAGTTATATTCTTCTGAAACTGGTATGGCATAATATAGTCTGTAAAAATTATGCTGTTATGCCTTTATTAATATTTTTCTACCTCAAGATATCCCGATCACCTAAACTTTATGCAAAGACGGATGATTTATTTCCACGATATGATTTGGTAATTAAGCAGACTGTCAATGGCATATCAAAGCTGAGAAAATTTGGTCTTAGTTTCACAGACTGGATTCGTTCTTACTGACTTCTAGCATTTCTCCTAGGACAAAGAATGGCTCCCTTTTATAAAACAGTTGATGAGGAGGTAGAAAGTACTCACTTGAAATTTTTGCAAGCACCACCTGGTAAGTCAGAGTAAGCGATTCTTTAGCTAAAAATCTTAAACTAGAGTAACCTAACGTTGATTTTTTTGTGAAATGTGTATGCCTTTCAAGCAATAATGTTAGCTACTGCACAATTTCTGGTAAAAATGCTTTTCATTAATTTGGCTTCTTAGAAGCAAGTAACCCATTAGAATTTTCTTTATTGT
Organism: Rhopilema esculentum; assembly: GCF_057945365.1. Classification (NCBI taxonomy): domain Eukaryota; kingdom Metazoa; phylum Cnidaria; class Scyphozoa; order Rhizostomeae; family Rhizostomatidae; genus Rhopilema; species Rhopilema esculentum. Next base: position 8,206,920 of record NC_142826.1, on the reverse strand, counting down.
AAATTATAATCTATCGTAAACGAAAGTGAGAAGCTAAAATGAATCATAACTTGTCAATGATTGGCTCTATCTAAAATACTTTATAGTAAACCGGTTTATATTCCTCTTTAGGGAAATTTTTCGATGCAGTCTCTAGATTTAACAGTAACGTCGCTTACAGTGGCCTACTGCATGCTGTTACACAAGATGTGAGTGAACATCATTTTTCAGTAGTCCTCCTTTTTGGCCTTCAATAGCATTGTTACTCAGGAAGATATTTATTTTTCCCGAAGAATGTGTATTGCGAATTGTCTTGATTTTCAAAGCAAAGACCACGATGTGGTATTGGTAGGAATGCAGTTGATTTCAATTGACTGCAATTAATGAGATTTATTTTCACAAACCGTTATGAATCTTGTGGTTTTATTTTTCAATGATGAATTATGCTGTAAAATTTAAGGGTTTAAAAATAATATGTTTTGAAAGATAAATATATAAAGTTGGACCAGCGAATCACTTTGGAGATTATGAATTTTGAGACAAAAAGCTAAGTTTACTCAGCTGCAAAAAATAGGTGAATGTTTGCTATTTACCTGAATCTGAAGTATTTAGGTCGATAGGTAGAATTGTGCCACAAGCCCACTTTTGGCACCATATTTATCAATTCACGCTAAATGCAAAAATTATGCAATAAAAGAATCTTTTGGTTATGTTTATTGCATGATTCTTCTTCGCAGACACTATTTGCAGAAAATAAAGAGAAGTTGATTGTCCAAGGGATTGGTGCACTTCTCTCAAATGAATGTGAGTTTTAATTGTGATTTGTGCTCTGTTTGCACCTTGAAATTCAGTACATTTATCCCAGACAGTGCCATTTAAGGCAACTTCTTCTTTTTCTTTCTGAAAGATTGTTTTCTAAATTACCATAAATATTGCTCTATCAATGATTGTGTGATAAAATATCTTCTTTCTCATCTCAGATGATGTTAGCAGTGTTCCTGCAGAAGATCTGGAAGGTTTCTTTCAAGCACTTAGGAGACTGGTGGCCTCAAAGGCTGGCTTTGAAGCTTTCACAACACTGCATAGGTAAGACTGCACGATACTTTTTTAGCTGTGATCAGCACTGATATGAGATAAACAGAAGAATGTAGACTTCGCTGTTTTCACAGGCACTAGGCACCTTACTTCTATAGACTGAAAGCGTTTCAAACTCCCGCAGCTTGTTGACTGCTTGATATGAAGGTATTCTGTTTCAGGTTTCGTGAAAAAGTCGGCTTGAAAATCGTCAAAGCTCTGAAACGAGAAGACGATGGTGTAACTCATGCTGCCATTGACATGCTGGCGGCTTTAATGCAGGTGAATGACAGGAAATCATTTTCGTTAATGACATTTTTTGATGACGTAATGATATTATCCCTTATCCCAGAGCATAATGACATGCAACACAGCGAGTCAAGTATCCTTCTTCCGGTTTGTAAGCTAAATCTTTCAATCTTCCTCAAAGTTCAAAAAAAATATAGGCATGGTATGGGTGATAATCATTCGACATGTGACAAGTCATTTTTTTGACGACTGGTAGTAAGCTTCACTTGTTGATACAATGTTTCTTAGGTTTAAGAGATCGAGATACTGTTTCTCAGCATTTGTTTTACGACCAAGAAGAGGGAATTCCTAACAGATCTCAACAACCAACATTCTGGAAAAAGTGCATTTTATGGCCGGCGCCTTTGTGTCAGAGAAGGGGACTTCTGACCTCGCTTCGACAATACTGAAACTCAGTTACAGGAAGATTATTGGAAAAACCGGACATTCATGACAAAATTTTTGTTTTTTAAATAAACATCCTTTGCTGTACGTTTGGATTTATTCACGTTTATTGGTGGTGTTCGCAATTACGGTTAACAATAAAATGGCCACAAATCAAATTTCAATAAGATTGTCACAGATTTTACCCAAGACAAGGGTCACCTTTTTGTGCTTAAATTGTATCCTTATAGAAATGATTTTTGGCTGTAAAGAACCTCTGAAATTGTTTAGCGATATGACTGGTCTATAAGAAAAAAATGTAAACAAGACCTACTGGATTGGCAGCAGTTGAAGTATTTTACCTATCTGCTGTTCCAGCAACTGAGGCATTGATATTGTTCTAAATTCTCTTTTAGCCAATGCATGAAAACTACGACTTGAAGCAGGAACAACTTAACAAATCTTCCCTACTTTCGTCAAAGAAGTTCTTGGAAGATATGCTTGATATCTTCAGCAAACATGTTGTAAGAAAATTTACTGTTCTTTAAGCATTATTTTTGAAGAAGCTCATGGAGTTCGATAGTTTTCGCAAACAACCCCTAAATTTAAGTAACTGTAAAAGAGCATATTGTAAAGGATCCTTTTTTAAAAGAGCATACTGTATAGGATCCTATTTTAAAGAAGCATATTGTACAGAATGCACGTTGTAAATTTAGCATCTGATCTGCATTGACCACATAAGCCAAACATGCTTCACACACAGTTCATTTTGCCAGTTCATTTGCCAGGAAAATTTAATAACGTTACTTGAAGAATCGCTTTCTCAAAACACCTCTTATTATTGTTTTACACTAGTTTGTTTTTGTATTTTTTACAGATGCGTGGCACCGGAGCTCTTGTCATAAGTGCATTACTTGATTTTCTAACATTTTCACTTTGTCCGCCCTATAGGTATGTATACTATCATCTAACTTCATTACCTGCCTTATGATGGCCCTAACAGCCAATAATCAGTCCAACCTTAGCTTTGAGGCAAAAGACCACTAGAACGCCTGAATAGATATCAGTTCATGGATTTATCATAGTCTGCAATGTGACTGGGAATTATGCAAATAATTGCACGATTTAGTTTATCAACGAGCGCTCTTAGTACTCTGTTTAAAACTCATAGAATCATGAACAAAACGTCAATCTCTTTTCAAATATAGTTTTGGCTTGAGATTACCTAGGACTTCCCGTCGTATACTTAAATGTTCCTTTTTTCAATCTTGAATTATAAACGAGCGCTCTTGGTACTCTTCCGTTTGAAAAGCAGTTGACCTCTTTCGAGTGTTGCTTGCAATGAAAAATGCGTTATCTACAAATGTGACTGATTTGGAAACTCGCGATTTTGTGGCAATTTATTCGTTTCAAGAGATAATCTAGGCTTCTGTCAGGGAAAACAGTCCTCATTTTTTCGAGATCAGTACCATTTTTGTATTTAATCTTGATTAACTCAAGAAGTTTTTTTTAATGGTTCTACGAAAATGACGGATAATGAAAAACAGTTCTGCAGAAAGTGATGGATTAAAATATAAACCGTGGATTTACGCGGAAAAAAACAAGGCTTTTCTGCTGTTATGCAGGTCTTTAATTAATTAGAAGAAAATTATATTTTTGCTTCACAGGAGTGTCCTTTGCCTGAATGCTAGTAGGTCTAACTCAAATTTTTAATCGAACCATCATGATCGTTCGGAAACACATTTTATTTCCGATGAAACTTTAGTTACAAATATCACAATGGTAATATGCAATTGGCTCGTCTGTGATCAAAAGACGCTACCATTTGCACAAAACAAATCAGGAATGAAGCTGGATTTTCGGACGGTTTCGTTTTCTACTGCAAAGAATGTAAAAATTAATAGGAAACTTGTAAAAAGTAATAAGTTATTAGTAGTTATTAAAGAAGTTGGTTGTAAGTAGAAAAATGTTAGTAATAAGTAATAAGTACTAGATTTTAACTAATAGGTAGTTAAAAGGTGTTAGTATGCGAGAAGATCAGGATTACAATGTTATAGATAGGAGAAGAAATGTAAGAAGTGATCAGTGATATATGAGTAAAAAATGATGTTAGAATGTGAGAATACCAGGATTATTCCAAGACTTGTTCCTACAGCGTAAGATGCTATAGGTTGTACGAATGATGGTTATGTCGGGTAGTTCTGCTATAATGAAGCGGAAATTACTACCAATGCTATCTGGAGCTTTGCAAATTTGAATATAAGTTGAGCAGTAGAGATGTGCTGGCTGACACCTAGAGAACTGATGGACAGATTAACGATGATAACAGGGGAATATGGCGAGCTTAGGCTGAGAAAGAGCTAGAAGCTTATTAATGACAGCAAGATGATGCATATGAGTGGGGTCTTGAAATGCTCAAATGTATTTCGGGATCTGTTTAATTAGTTGAAAGTTGTTTTGTAAGTTCGTTTGTTGAATGAAATATTATACCGCAAACAAGCTTCGTCTCAGGTTCAAGCGCGTTTGAATCGCTCCAAGCCAGTTATCTATTTATCACTAATATATTCTGGTGATCCCATCCTCTGCTCTCAAACATTGAGTCACAGTTGGGTGATTACATGAGAAATAAGGAAGACAATACCATTTGACCTCCCAGATTTTATACATTTTGATTGAAAATGTGAACAATTGTTAGTTTTTTACAATTTGAAAATTTTAGCTCAATTCCTTACTTGGTTTTGAAATGAGTTGAATCTTGGTGAACTTTTACTTAATCTTTAGACAAATGCCCGTCACCACTCATTATGCTCTTCAATTCTATCATTTTTTAATCTTAAATGTAGGGGGCACAAGAATATATAATAAGGATGAAGTAAACCAGTAGAATTTCAAACAGGATAAATTCTACTTCTAAGCTTAATTATGTATATAGATATGATTTAAAAAATACTATATATCGATTAGCATTTGGAAAGAATAAAATCTGGACAATTTTGTTGATCATTCTAGCGAGACCACAGACGGCACCCAATTTGACACACTCCTGGAAATGGTTGCTGGTATGTTTGTTTCCCTAAATTTTAATCAACTCATAACAGTCCAGCTATTTACTATTTGTCATGTTTAGAAATGAACTGAAATAGAGATGGGAAATATTTGATACATAATAATTAGGTTGAATGTGAAACACTTTGCATATTGAAAGCGTCTTTACCTATTAATTCAAAAATTTAGAGTATTGATTGTCAGAATACTTCCCTTCTATATGTTGATGGTCTCTTCATTTCTTTGTTATCTCTTTTGCTTTCGAGCATGAATTATTGTGGAGGCTTCATGGAAATGGTTGGCAGGGGTCAAAGATCCATCTTAGTACCACCTTGTTGGATAAATGATTGACTATACGTTCGTGTTTTTTGATGAATTATGAAGGCTAGAGAACAGATTCCACAAGATTTGCCCATCCTCGTTCGCCTTTATTTCAATAAAACTCTATTAAACCGCGCCTAAATCTGTATTGCTCTTTTGTGAGAATTGTGGTTGTCCCCTATTAAGTCTTAGCGCCCTTTGACAAGCCTAGTTTGTAGTTGCGAAAAAGTCGTTTTATAGACAATTGGCGAATAACTTTATTGTTTTCCATTGAAAATTCAACGATTCAACTCTCAGCCTTGTTTTGGAAATTACTCCAAACATCATTGTGCGAGTTTATTGAACTCATATCAGGATTTAACGAACGATCTTTTAATCCGTGTATAATTTTTCATATTTCAATGCTATTAGTGAAGATATTAACGCGATTAATAGTTTGCAAATTTTAAAAGGTTTTGACCTTGAAGATTTTCCCTGATAAAACTTTTCACCTTCAATCGACATCAAATTTCTTATAAAACTGCCAACTTTTATGTCGTCATAACAGCAACATAACCTGCATTAGCATCATGAAATTTCGTTATATACTAAAATTCCTGTCTTAAATCCAAATTTGAAGTCAAATATTTAGTGCCAATAAGCGTGAAATATTTTGTCAAAACAAGATCGAGAGCTGCATTAGTGTATTGAAGACCGGGCGAAGAGACGCAATTTTTGAAGAAATCTCTTAAGGACAAATTGTGTTATATTGATGTGGAACAGAACAGCATCTATAAGGCATTACGTTGTTACTGACTACTGTCACGTTTTCTCTTGCAGGTCTAGGTAGATGCCTGTTTAGATTGTTTCAAGTAAGTTTTAAATCGCCTGATCAGATCTAGGATGTAGTGTCGTCATTTAGGCAATTTTTTGATTGTTTGAAAACTTTTGATTTGAGGTAAAAACTAACCTTTGAAAATTTTACCATTATGAGCGACCTGTTTCGTTTTCATCACAGGAAATAAATGCTTTTTTATTCAATTTAACTATTTGAACGAGTGTTCTTTGAGCCGTCTACTAGTCTTTGAATGCCAATCAATCTTTCAACCTAGGACTTCTTAATGAAACTATTCGATTTACTTAATAAAGAAATATTATCAATTTCTACGCTTTTTCTATCATATCAAGATAACTTTTTCTTTCAATAATTTGCACGATTTCAAAATTATAGCCTGTATCAAGCTGTTTCTAGATGATTAATGTTTCATTTTGCTTAATTCCCCTTGCCTTCAGTTTCTCTTGTTCAACAAATCACTCACTCCAAAATCGTTTCTTTAACAGCACCCATCGGTTGCTATTGTGAAAGGAGCGGGCATGGTGATGAAAGCGGTTATAGAGGTACAATTAAGATCAGTTATTTTGCTTAGGGTATTTCAGCAGAATTTTTCTGTGGAAATTAGGGGTAATGGTATAGATACTATTTACAATATCAACAGTAATCAAACTGCAGACTTGATGAACTTCGAGGATATTTGCCACCAAGATGTTTAGCTGAGATTCATCTATTGGGAGGCCTTCTTTTTTATTATGGCCCTGGTAAAGCTAACAAATTTTCAAAGCGTTTTCAAGATGCCCTCAAAATGCCGATGCATTTTTCACGTCACCTTTGCGTCACTTTTCATGACAAACTAGAGTTTGCAATGTTCGTACGTTTAATGTTGCCGTTCTGTACATTGGTTCATTCTTTTCGACTGCTAGGAAGGCGATGCTGATATTGCTGCGAGAATGCAGGACTTAGCCCTTGCCGAAGGCGCTTTGCCTAGACATCTACACACTGCCATGTTTACGATGAACACCAATGACAGTCGTCTGCTAACAAACAGGTATAAGCTTTATTAGCAGCTGAGAAAATACTATCAGAATCAACGATTTATAGCCTCTTTCCCAATTAAGCCTCCTTTTCCTTCCAAAATGCTTGCTAGCCATTCATCAATGAAATTTAATATGAAATTCTATAGGGCTCCATTTCGCTATTTAAAAATCGACAAAGTTAATAGGAAATTTTAACAGTTTAGATACTTTATCAAATTAACTGTTGTGATGAGGATATTTGACAATCGTTAAGATCGAAACGATATGGAGCCTATTTTATAACAAGAGTTTCATCTTGAGATACGTCTGGTGTAATTAAAAGTCAGAACTGTCCGTGAAAGGAAGTTTAAGGTAGTAAGAATCATTCCAGAATATATGTGGTGGAAAATGGCAAATCGAAAAAGGCAGAGTGAATAATCACTACCATTTGTCCACAGCCTGAAACCCGTGTTAAAAGTTGTGACTTGTGATGGCAGTTTGCTTAAATCTGGTAACAAATATCTATATAATTTTATAAGAGGCAGCTCGTCAGTCTAAAAAACTATACCCTTACGATGATACCTTATAAATCGCATACACATGCTCTACTGATTTCTGTATATGCTATGCTCTTTTTAGGCCAGATGCAAAGTTGTATTTACAATGTTTACTTTGCAGGCAGCTCAGCCGTCATCTCGTTGGCTTGTGGGTAACTGGACATCCAACTGCCCTTGCCCTCCTAAAAAGAGCCCTGGTAACGAACTTACGTCATATCCTTGTGCTGGTGTATAAACAAAGAAGTAGCTAGTTGTTGAATTTGTTATAGAAGCTAGATTAAATTAGCGTGATTTTAAGTAAGCATTAATTGAATTGGGCTTTTGATTACACAGAACCTTTATAGAAATAGTTCATCAGTTTTTATGGCTTGGAATATTTAGCGTGGACATGGTTTTTAAGAATTCAAGGACGTTTCATAGCAATATTTGTAAACTGTAGGAGCTTTCCTCTTTGAAATTCTCCTATCTGCTTCACTCTACTTTTAAATTTTCCAAAATTTGATATTGTTGCAGTATTTCTACCTACAGTCTTTGATTTATGTATTTTCCACAGCTCATTAAAGGCAATAGACGTGATTGAAATAATAGAAATCCCTGGAAAGGCCTCGCTTGATTCTTTTTTGTTGTTGTTGTTTTAGCCTGCAGGAATGCTGAATTTTCTTGACTCAACTGACGAGGTAAATTTTTTACATAATCTTTTTCATTGCTTTTAGAGAAACAAAGATCTAACCTTATCAAATATAATTTTTTTTATTTTCTTCAGAGACGTCTTGTTTTTGGTATAGTAATATCCGTTTTTTAGTTTCAATGTACTCATTTGAATTTTCAAAACTTTTGTCAAAGGTTCCAGAGTCAGAGCTAGACCGAATGCACGTTCGAGACAACTTGAAGGCTGCAGAGGTAAGTATTAGGGATGTACCGGATATCCGGTAGGCCGGATAATCCGGCGCCGGATCGCTGATTTTTTAAAAATCCGGTTCCGGCCGGATTTGTTTCCGAAATCCGGCCAGTTGCCGGATTTTCCAGAACTTTAATCATAACTAAGAAAATTTGGAAAACCAAGTCAGACTCCTCTCATACAGTGATTAAAAATGGATTTTCCATAACTAAAAAATATCGACGATAAAACAAGCGCCTTGAAAACAGATTTGAAATGAAAGTGCTCGTCATCACGAAACAGGAAGACTGGATGATATAATTCACAAATTTGGTCCAGGGTTGCCAGATCGGCTTTTTAGGCCAAATTTTTCATTTTTGGTTTTTAGATTTAGATTGCCTGGAAAAATTGTTTTTTGTTTACTACTTAAATTTGACCTTGTTGGCCTTTTCAGCAGACGTCCAAAATTAATAAGTAATTACTACATTCATAGAATAATTAGTAGTTAACTACAAAGTGTTTACCAAATTTCAAATTTTATCACCTAACCTAACTATTATCTTGATATTAGCAAAGGGTTTTGGAAAAAAGTAAGATTCTTATCAAAGCTAAGAAATTATCTAACAGGCACAAGCGTAGAAATATAACCAGTGCCTGCTCGATGGATTCTTGAGAGAGTTTTTGATTTTGCCTTTTTATGAGCATTTTGGCTTAAATTGCTCACCAGTCTAGCCTTCGTTTGTAAATTCAATCTGGCAACCCTGAATAGGTCTCTTTGATCTTCTCGCTATACATTTTTTCGCAAAGTGGCTCAAAACTTTTTATTACTGAAAATTCTATAAATGGTCAGATTATCCGGTAGAATCCGGCCGGATATTCCACGAAGAAATCCGGTAAATCCGGTTCTGGCCGGATTCTGAAAATCCTGATCCGGTACACCCCTAGTAAGTATTATTGTTTTTCTTTCAGTGACGAACCTGAAAAATTCTTATTATTTGTAAGAACCTATGTTTTTAAATACATGTCAAGACTGTTAAAAATCAAGACTGTTCTTTATTGTAATAAATCTTTTGAATTCCCAGACTGCTAGAAATTGTCAGTTCTTGTTTTTAAGTACTTGAAATTGAGTTTCATTTCGTTCGTATTCCTAAATCGTTTTCAAGACTGTTATTGTCACAAGTCAGATGGTGTTTTAGTTGATTTATTTGTCTTTCAAATGTAGTTTGCTTAAGTGTTTACAATTACTCGAAGGGATCGTCAAAAAATAAAAGGCCTCGAAATTTGGAAAAGTTTCTTACTCATTGGAGAGAACGTGTTGGAGAAAAAGTCGGATTGAAGCCGAAAACTGACGTGAGTTAAAAAAATTCATTGCGATTCAGAATCTTTTAAGTTTTCTTTATTTCATCTAGTTTAAAATATTTGTTTTTGATAGGCATCTTTAAAAAGCCTCGAATTGTAAAGATGATTCGTATCTATAGTCTCTCATACCGAGAAAAGGTGGTACAAATCGTGCCAAAGCCCTACCTAAGCAATGGTTTCTAAGATAGCAGCATTGAGATCGTAGAGACTTTATCACATATTTATTCAAAAACGGATCAAGCGTCTTGATACTTTAACAGCTTTTAAGCCAAGATATTGAAAGTCTGAGAACAAAGATGAGAAGGCAGCACAAAAAAGAATCTAAGAGACCAAGATAGAACACAAAAGAGATTGCTTTGAATACAGACCAATATGAAAAGAGAGAAAAGCACAAAAATGATTGCCTAGAAGACGTAACGTGCAACGATAATAATAAGTTTACCAGAAATCGCTTCCAGAAAGCGAATCCATGGTTTTGTCTCCTTGTCTTCTGCCACAACTGGCTCAAAACTTAGCATTTTCTCTTCCAGCCAAATAAAGACAGACCCGTGGTACTTCGAAAGAGAAGACAGCGCATCAAGAGTGAGGCTAACTGGGACCTGTTTTATTATCAGTAAGTTACTTTAGATATTTCATTCTCTAGCCATTTTAAGGCATTTGCCTCACTCGCATCATCTTGCATGTTTGGTTTGAATATCGATATGTTTGAATAATGAATATCGGTTTGAATAATGATTTTTGTCAATAAAAGTCTTCCTGTAGCTCATGTATAATTCATATATGTTTCCATCTAACTTCATTCTTGTTCATTATTTCGATCTCTTTACTAAAGTGTTGTCTGGTTTTAGTGTTTGGCTATCGTTATTCACATCGTGTTCTTAATTGCCTTGCCTTTTGGAACTACATCATAGAGTCCTAGACGCCTTTTACTGCTTGTTGAGCCGCTTAGATATTTTGTTTCATAGCCAGAGGTATTTTGATTAATAGCGTTGATTTTTACTTAACTATTTTTTAGGTTTCAACGGGACCATTCCAACCCACTTTTAATTTGGAATGCAAAAGTAAGCATCTTATTTCACTTCGGTTCAGGTATCATGCCTCTAGTAAGTTCGAACACACGGCTGTTGTTCTATCGAATTCGATCATTGTATTTGCCTTCAACCAATTTGGTATTACGGTTTTTTGCAAAAGTAAATACTTTTTGCAAGAACACTGAGCTAAAATTTGTTAATCATGGAATAAAATATTGAAAAACCTGTTAAATTCAAGTTTATCACACTAAACGAATGATTTTCAACAATTAGTAAACCTGTATCTGCAAATCTTTCATTCGCCAATGAAACCTATTTCATGTAATTTGTAATTAGGAACATTGTTATTGGTTTTGCTGAAATTTGCAGTTTGTTGTTTTGCGCAGACAAGGGATGAGCTAAGAGATGCATTAGATGCTGAAATGAGAGCATTTGACATGGACAAGGTTTGTTTCTTTGTTTGCTTGTTTGTTTGAATAATTTCGTCAGCATATTTGAGCCTTTTAGAAAACTTTATTTTGTTGTCATGATATTTAAACACACAAAAACTGTAATTTAATTAATATTGATCAGCATTCTTTTATTTTTTTTTGCTTTGGTAGGATCTGAGTGGAAACAGATTGATATCATGGAATCACCAAGAATTTGAAGTGCAATATCAATGTCTTGCAGAAGAGATCAGAATTGGTAAGACTAACCTATCTGCAAAGAGCGGTAACTTGTGTTTAATTGGGTTTACCCAATAGACAAGCAACTTTTGACACTGTGTTTTGATTGTTGTGATGTGATTGGTTTGATTTGATGTAATTTGATTTGATTTGATCTGATGTGATTGGTATGATTTGGTGTGATGTATTTTAAGTGATGTGATGTGGTGTGATTTGTTTTCATTTGATTTAATGTGATTTGGTGTGATGTGTTTTAAATGATGTGATGTGATTTTATGCAATGTGCCTTGGTAGTATCGCGTCACATTTGCAGGATTGCTGGCCGGCATAGCGAAGAACCTCGTTTAAAGCTGTCCATTGATGGCGCTATGGGGTATCTTGGGATGGCGCTATGGCCCCCCCCCCCAAAAAAAATTCCCTATGACACCCCGTCGGCAGCCCAATATATGAAAAGGAAAAAAATTGTCGGCCTATAACTTTTCAAAGAAACTTTCTTACAGAAAACCGATTTTAGTACAATTAAAATAAAATTATTAAGAGTCAATATGAGTGATCTTTAAAGATAATGCTGTCATTGTGACGTTGGTTTTTAGCTGGAGGTAGAATCACCATTAAGGTATATAAGAGTAGTAATCCTAACGGGCTTAAATGAATTCCCGTTACACTCCCTAACATACTTTACCCTCAAAGATGTAATCAACCAGATACAGTTATTTCTACCGCTAATGCACTTCTTTTTTTTAAGGGGATTATTACTTACGAGTACTTCTTGAAGAAGACAGTGATGAATATCCAATCGTGCATGCGTCAGTATTATTTTCTTTTTTCTTTAAAGTCTTATACTTAATATATCCAACAACAATTTTTCTAGAATTTTTGGAGAAACTCAAAATTTTTAGAGTAACTTGCGCAGCATCTTAACATAATCCTATTTTAGCTCATTCGATTTCATATGATATATTTTTACTCATTCAAGCGTGAGGTTTAATTAGAGGATTTATGGTTTAACATGTTTAAACTATTTTGTCAAATCTGCCTTTGGGTATACTGAATTGCTTAGGAGGCATTTCGACAAATAGTAGCGCATTTGCCAATGTTAAATTAAATTTATTTGTAAATATGGTATAGGATTATGAATTATGGAATGACCTAGTAAAATATTGAAAACGTTTTTCTTGCTGAAGAGGGAGGCATTTTGACCATTTACTTTTGATATTCCTGGAACTACCACCATTTCCTCACTTTCTTGGACTTTTCATCGGATACTTTGCACGGATATGATTTTGGTATGTAAATATACCAAGCTTTCAAGCAATAAAACGGATTCTTATCGATTTCAGCACTGAGTTCTTCAATGATCTCTACCATCGATTCCTTTTAACTACCAAACCGGACATGAAAGCTCTCTGTCTTCAGGTACTTGTTCTATTTATTGTTCTGAAACAAGTCGTTTGAGGTATCTGGGTTCGGGGAATTTCGAATTATAGTGCTCCTTATTAGAGCAAAATTATCTTAGTACAAATTTCTAGAGGTTTCTTTCTGTTCCGAATTGATTTCAGGCACAGTTTGTTCTTATCTAATTTCTTTCATACTGGTTTTTCTGATCATGTAAGCAAACGTCAGCTTATAAGTAACCTCTTTGCAAATCCAAAGCTATACATGAAAATGAGGCTTTGGCCAGGTAACCTATAAATTAGCACTCAAGCATTCTTTTTGATACTGAATTGAATGTTCTATTTTCTATCTTCTATTTTCTATAATTTCTGTATTGAATCATCAGGCCATGGCCAAGGTATATTCGCGTTGTTTTGAAGAAATCGGTTCTTTCAACGACACAAAGTTCATTGTTGGTATGCTTGATAGAGTAAGTATTAAATGTTCCTTGAAGTTGTTTATTTCATAATAACAGAAGCCTCTTTAATTACTGTGCCTTTCTGTAATGGAGGCTGGTTAAAAATTGCTTACAGTCGATGGAAAAGAAAAAGCTTTCAACAACTTCACCCAAAACACACCAAGTAAAACCATAGTCAATTCTAAAACTGACAAATTGTATATCCATTTTATCTTGACCGACATGTATTGCCAATGCCTGAATTAGGTACTTTACAAGGCATTGACAGTAGGGAAATGATGCGGAGATAACACTCGTGTTGGCACAGAAAAGCTGGGATAGGACTGTTAGACCACCTTTCACGCTAAGACTTTGGTCATTGAAGGACCATAAAAAATAGTTTTCGCATGCCCTTGGTCTAGCTCGATCCTTTTAATAAATTTACCTCACGTTTTACCAACTTCTTAACGTGAAAAAAAGAAATTTTTGTATAATTCACAGCGATTTTATGCCAGGTGGGAAAATGTACATGGTTCTGCTACGTTTCATGTTCTTAAGGCCAGATTTTAGTGTCACATCGGCCTGTTAGGTGGAACGGATTATTTTATATTCATTTCATTTCAATTATTTTAAATACGTCTATTTCAAAATATTTCTTTTAAACTCTGTACAAGAGACATTTTCTGATATTCGTATCATGTTCCAAAATATTTAACAATCAAATATTCGTAACTGATATTCTACATCATGGATAGTTGTAAGAGGTCTGTGTCTAATTGTGTACTAGCTGTAAAACTTGTTGCATTTCACTGCTTTGTGTAAAGGCCATCTTTTATTGAGTATATTCTCGAGTATATACAACGATATACAACATCAGTCCGCATTTTACCATTTATGGTTACTGTACATCGATTCTGTCAAAGTAATATTAAGGTAATATCTGGTAGTAAAGGTCTGTTTGTACACTAATTGTGATTTTTGGTTGATTCTTGTTGTTTATAGAGCTGTGACAAACTGGAAAGAGATCGTCTCCTTCTATTTTTAAAAGAATTACTGAAAAATAAGGTAAGCTGTGCATATATATACAGTGTTGTTAAACTTTAGACGTAATTAGCTGGAATACCGTATAAAAGCCGCCTTCGAATATAAGCCATCCTTGAATAGAAGCTGTCGGGGACTGGCCCTTTAACACTCATGATTGGACATTTAGACGTTTTCAGTGTTTTCAGAGAATGTAGGCATTTTTGAACTGAAATTTTGCAAATATTGTATGATAATAGCCACATATGACCAATCAATCATGATTTCAATGTTGGATTAAATATTTGCATTCTTCAATATTAAAATTTTTTGTCAATATCATGTTTTTAGAGAATTCGACTTAAAGTAGCATTTTTCTGATATAAATAGTTGAAAGTCGCGGGTTCTATTTAAGACCTCAACACTGTTTGCTCAATTTTATTTTATAGGGGCTGAAAGTTTTTGATAAAATTCTGTTATTGAAACGAAAGCTGTTCATAATAATTAGAAATTTATGCAAAAGATGAATCTTAATAGAAGTTTTGAGTGCAAAATCAGAGAGAGGTGTTATCATGTAGTGACTTGGCTTGAAAGGGTTCCGCTGTTTATAAATTTACGTGCCAGTATGATTCTGGCTATGTAGGGAGCACAACCGAAAGAACATGTACCTTCTAACCGAAGAAATGCCCCTTAAAGAGAACAGTCTCCTCAATTTTCTAGGTCAAAATCACTGTTCAAAAAAGTGATTCGATTCTGTGAATTTGACACAAGTGAACCAGAGTTTTGTTGTGTAAATACTCTTTATGAGAAGCTGTTTCTGATAAAATATCTGTTGTTCGTATGTATTTTCAGATAAATGTGAAGCAGTACTTAGATGCCGGTGGGATGAAAATTCTAGTGGACTTGGTTGTGTTATCGCATCTGCATGTAAACAAAGCAACTGTACCGTTCCAGGTAATATAACTTGTGTGACTTCACTTTAAAAATAATGACTACTCCCCTATGCAAATTGATTTTGGCTAAAATCATTTCCTGTACGATAAATTATGGAACTATTTTTCGAAGAAACATGGCTTTTATCTGTTTATAAATTCAAGCTTGGGAAGATTTTTGCTTGAATTATTTGGACTAGATATAGAAAATTAGGTATTTGATGATAGGTGTTTCAATCAAATATATTATTCATCTATAATAATTCGAGCATACTGGATATTGTCTAGAAGCAGGTTGAATAGGGTGCTCGAGTTATCGGGATTTCAACCTATTTTAATTCCTGTGTTTTTTGTTTGTGCGAACAAAAAGTTGTTTTTGCATTTCTCTTTGGCAAGACGTTTCACCTTTTTCCTTTACAAGTTCTTTTTTTTTATTGCTTCTGCTTTTCCAGACAATGATGATTGAAGGCTCCGGAGAAAACCAGTTTGGGAATGAGCAAGAGTGGTATTATGGCAATGGCGAAAAAGAGCGAATAGGACCAAAAAGTTTTTCAGAGGTTTGTTACGGCCCAGTTTCGGAAGCTTTTTGTTGTTACAGCCCAGTTTCAGAGGTTTTTCATCGTTAATATTTTATGGAAGTCTAATTACATCACGTGACCATGGCCTTGAAAGTCTTTCATTTATGTTTTCTGTCACTTTTACATCACCTACACACGTTGGTTGTTTTGATTATTATCCAACTTTAAAGAAACTCAAAAGTTTAAATGTTTTATCTGATTTTTTTAGCTTTTCTCGACAGCTACTGGTGGTACTTTCTTTTTATTTCATGTTTATCTATTGATCCTGGCTCGAAACGTTTTTTGCTATGGTATCAACTGTTAATGCGTGTTTCATCATGTGTCTGTCACAGGGGCGGACACTTTATCAGATATTGGGGGGGGGGCAAGCCTATTGTTTTAGTAAGATGACGTCACATTTCCCATTGTTTTAGAACAAAAGACCATTGTCCTCTAAAGTATTGGGGGCGGTTGCCCCCCTCGCCCCCAAGTGTCCGCCACTGGTCTTTCACTGTCCATATAGTTCCTTTGTTCTAGAAGCGATTTCTTTTCTTCGTAAACTCTTAGATTTTCCTGTGTTCCAAGGGTGTGTCAAGCCGTGGTAGTAAATCAATTAAATTTTTTTAATGTTTACTTAGATGAAAGAGCTATGGAAGGATGGGATTTTACGACCGACAACAAGATGTTGGGCCCAAGGTATGGATGGATGGAGGCCGCTGCACAGCGTATCACAGTTGAAGTGGTGTCTCCTGGCAACAGGAAACCCAATAATGAACGAATCCGATTTGGCAATAACCTGCTTGAATATGCTGATTGACATTTGCAAGTGTTACCCTAATAGGTAAACCAGCTTTCCGTGTTTTTTTCTTTTGCTAATATCATATTGTTTAGTCCTTTCCTTTTTGATCCAAAGAGTAGCAATAGTTTATAATGTAGCTTAACATTCTACAGTTGGTCTTGCGCCTACGATCTTCTCATTAAAGTCTTTAAAACTGTACGTCATCTGCCTTTTACAAGCTAAGCCCTTTTGTAGACTCCAGCATAGCGGGTTCTTCTTTGAAGACCAATTATCTTCAATTCTCAGATCCGTTTGCCCTAGAGAGCAATGGACACATTGGTCTGCTTGAAAAAACAAACATTTTGAAACACACTGAAGCTTTTCGTCCGACATTCTTTAGAGTAAAAATGGAGGAACATAAATTGAAATCTCCAAGCTATGAAATATTATTCCCAGTTTATGAACCGAAATAGGTCAGTTAGAAATATGAGCACATCACTGTATAGGTTGTCCAATCAGTGCCCAGTGCCTATAGATAAATTACCACTGGGGTCCAAGAGAGAAAACAAGCTTCTTCTTCTGTCTACACAACAACGGCTTTCTAGTTTGAATGTGGGTCGATTTAAAAAATGCTAGATGAAAAGACGACCGTGCTCTGCCAATTATCTTAAACGTGTCGCCATTATGAGTTTTGCACAATCAGGGTTGTCTAAAAGATGTCGACCGATGGCAGAGTCACTAGTTTTAGCGGTGTGTTTAGGCCTACAAGATCGAGGAGGCTGTACTCTTTGAGGGGCAGTTTTGTTTCTTATGTTGGAAGCAACATGCTGTTTTATCCTATCCCCCAATCTTTGAGTCTTGCGTCCTACGTAGCCAGAATCACACTGGCACGTAAATTCATAAACAACGGAACTCTTCTGGGTGGTAGGAGCGCAATCCTTTTGAGTGGGTGGAAGGGGGGCTCTTTGTACTATAAAAAATACGAGGATTAAAAACACAGAAACATTGGTATGAAAAGCTTCAGTATGTTTCAAAATGTTTGCTTTCTTCAAAACTGTTTTAAAACAGTCGTTTACAAATAAAACTTGATGAAATACATGTAGGATAGAGGCTATCTTGATATGCTTGTTATTCAATTTATTTATAATCTACTTCGATTACAGCTTCCCATAATATTAGTATTATTGTGGTATTGTATGAAAACGTCTGAAATTTTTTTTGCGATGGCTATCTTTGATGAAATCCTTATTATTTTTCTTAATACTGGTTTTGTCCCTCTCAGGGATACTGATGGTGCTATAGTCAGACCGCTACCACGTGCCAAGCGAATGCTTTCAGATGCATCATGCCTTCCGCATATTGTACAGGTATTAATTTGTTACATTTGCCTTTATTATTATTGTCAGATTTTTGCAATTAGAAGGGAGTTTTATATTTTTGTCTTCAACCAAAGGGTCATTTGGAACACTTCGCTTTGTATTCTGTTGTCTGTATTCTTTTTGCTAAAATGAACATTAAATTCTTTGTTGAAAGCACTATGAGGGGAAATGAGGTTAGAATATATTAATCCGAGCCTGCATAAATTTCAAGCCAATCATAGATAACTGGTTCTGTTTTAGATTATCTACCCCGATAGAAAATTGTTGATCTCCTTGTAAATTCGTTTTAGTTGCTTTTGACATTCCACCCAACAATTGTCGAAAAAGTAGCACAGCTTCTTCTAAACATATCAATCGTAAGTATGGCCAAGTTTCCTTTTTTGTTGATTTGGTTAAAAAAATAACTTAAGGCAACGTTATGGATAATATTTTGATCTCGTTGAAGATAACTGATAAGTTAATATAATAGAATCAAATAGCTGCGTGATAATTTTAAGCAATTATATTATTGTATATCTTGAGAAGATGATATTATTACTTATCAATCGCGTAAATGACAATATTTTTGAGTAGGTGGACCTGTGTTCTTTCATTAAAATGTCTTTCTTGGATGTAACTGTCTTGTGACCTTTCACTGTGACCTTTCACTGCGACCTTTCACTGCGACCTTTCACTGCGACCTTTCACTGTGACCTTAGATGTAATTGTCCCATGACCTTTTCTTCCTTCTTTATGATTTAAGCAGAATCTGAAGTATCATATTATCCATATATATTTTGCATATCTTTCGACCGTCATTCCGTCTTTTGTTTGCAATCAACCTCTGTTCTTGATAACTAGCAGTTTCCCTTCATCGTTTTCGAAATTCTTTTTGTAGGACAATCCGGTATTGCCCAGGCTTTATATGACTGGGGCCTTCTTTTTCATAATGATGTATACAGGGTCAAACGTTATCCCGATAGGAAGGTTTGTGTCAACGATTATTCGATCAAGCAAGATTAGATATAGTACATCCTTTTCTACAATATTGTAAAATCAAATTACAATTTTTGGCGGTCATCTGACACTCAAAAGTAGCGGCTTTTCACTCTATTGAAAGCGTTTACAATTTACAATTAACAGGTACGCCATTATCATAAATCGTTGCTGTATCCCATTTGGTGACGCCAATTCACGTGTCTGAATGTCAAAACAGAATTATATGATAAATGTATCTTATTCTTTATGTACATTATTTCTGCATGCATCTTTTGTTGACCGACTATGGGTCTTAAATCCAAAGATAATTTTAAAAAGGGGTATTTGATTTTCATTTTTCATATTTTCATGCTATTTCGTTAACCTTCGACTGTGATTAGCTTAACAAAGATACCATTGTTTTCCTTTTGAAATTCCTGTTGTAAGGAAACACCCTACCTTTTGTAGGTTTCTTCAAGAAACGCACGTGAAGCAAGCATTTCGCACAGACGAGGTAGTCTTGCCTTTATTTGATTATAGTATTATATTTCCATACATCAGGGCAAAAGCATGAAATCAAACGATATGGTAAATGGCTTTTTGTTTCCCAGTCAAAACTTTTTGGATATTTGCATGGAAGAAAGAAACAAATCCAAAGTGTATTACGTTCTAGGTACTTCTACCTGCCAAATGATACCCCTATTAATACTTCTATTGCCCATCGATTGATACCTCAGGAGGTAAATCTTCTAATGCCCGTCAACAGATGCCTCAAATGAAAACCCATCGTGACAAGAACAACACAGATTTGCTGACCTCCAAATGCATCTACTTGTGTGCTAATATCTCAAATTTTAGCAATAATGTTGTTATCTGTTTGGATGTTTAGTATCAATCTCTAACTGAGCAGGCTGCACCTGGCAAAGCAAGATTCACAATCTTATGAATATATTTACAAAATGGTTGCAATTGTTGTCAAATTTTAGACTTTTGATAAACGTTCTATTGTTGTTATTTTCCATGTAGAATAGCAAAGAAATACAACAACGAAGCATTCTTGGCCACATTCTCCCAGAAGCAATGATTTGCTACCTGGAAAACTACGGTCAGTTATTCGACCAATTTTTCGTTTGAGTATGGTCATTCGAAGATAAAGTTGTCATCAACCTTTCTTGAGCCATGGAACAATTTTACTTTCAAATAATACTACGGCACACCACCAGCCAGAAAATGCTACAAGGCAACACTCTGTGGCCTGTTAATGACAATTTAGTCTTTAAATTGATCAGTATTAATTTAAGATTGGACAAAAGTACAGACATTTTACAATGACAAAATTATTACAAATGAGAATTAACTAATTTTTCAAAAGAAATTAGACCAACTGAGGTAAATTGGATAATTTCAATTTCCATTTTTTTTAAACTTCACGCCGTGTTTTTTTTCTAGTAGGAGATTCTGACTCTCCCTGTGATTCTGCAACCTGTCTCAAGTTAGACTGTAAATAAGGAATGTTTGTCTTCTTTTGTTTTCTAGGACCGGAAAAGTTTGCAGAAATATTCCTGGGCGAATTTGATACACCAGAAGCCATTTGGAGTAATGAAATGAGGTTGGTTGCATTGTTAGCGCGTTTTTTTGCTTTGCATCTATTGGAAATAGAGTTACTGTCCATTATAGGGAGGGACTCGTTTCATTGAGACTATTGACGAACCACTTTGACTTTGGAAAATAATTTTGGGAAAAGCTGTTTGTCTATTGTTTAGGCTTTTTTGGATATTTAGAAAATTTGTGATCACGAAAAATATGGTTATACATCATACACTAACTTTTAGACGAATGATGATCGAGAAGATAGCAAAACACATCTCAGATTTTAGTCCAAGACTGAAGAGCAATATACGAGCTTTGTATCAGGTAATACCAGGTTTTTTATTTCAAATCGTCGTCCATCATCTGCTGTTTTGTTTCATATCATAGATTCTTTTGGTCTCGTAACACACTGGATTTTATTGACGTATAATGAAAGTACAAATCACTCTGCCGTAAGATTTAAGATGACGGAAAATGCTTCCAGAATTTAAGAGCAGCAAACTTTACAGTCTTAAAATCCTGTACAAAGGTTTCAAAACAAACAACAAATATACGACTGGTTTCACAAACCATTTCCCTTTTCAGCCTAGTACCGTATAAATTTAAAAGTAAATTGTAGGGGTGGGTAAAGCGAATACAAATAAACATTATGCTGGATGTCTTGATAGCAAGTGAGTGTCCTCTGACTCTAGGCGACCTGTGATTGGCTACTCCATTAAAAACCTTCTTGGCACGTACGATGCCCGGCTAATCGAATTAATTCTATCCGGATTCGCTTGTTGTACCGGTTGTAGATTGACCATTAGATGGTTGAAAATCTTCAACATAGACTGATTGATTGTCAAAACATCTTTATATCCTATTTATCAGTTCATTTAAAATCTATTTCTCATTCTTTTTTTACATTTAGTATTGCCCGATACCAGCTATCGATTACCCGCAACTTGAGAACGAGCTGTTCTGCAATATCTATTACTTGCGCCATCTTTGCGACACTACCAAATTCCCAGACTGGCCTGTGAAAGAACCTGTAAGTACTCACCTATTTCTTTTCACATGATTTGCATAACTGGGCATCGCACGAAGACAAAATGTTTTTACTCTTGAAAATCAGCATTTCATTCTCTTAAGATTTAATTCTGTTTTATATGGTTTCATATTACTTTTAATGGCTGAATTTGTAGACATCTTCCCTTTCTAAATCATCTGATATTTTCAAACTTTTTCAGGTGAAATTGCTGAAAGAGATTCTAGAAGCATGGAAGAATGAGGTTGAAAAGAAGCCTCCAGATCTCACCATTGAGGAAGCGCACAATGTCCTCAAACTGCCACCTGGAAAAGAGTGAGTGAATTCATGTCAAGAGCTATCTTCATTGTAGAAATCAGTTTTAGCTGCCTAATTCCATACATGGAATTGCCTCAAGTATGCAAGTTTACTTGAAAATCCTGTAGACTTGGATCATTCTCAGAAGAAATATTTATTTCGAAATCCCACAAAGTCCCTTCTATCCAATTCGATTCTCGGTGTAGAGTTTTTGTCCATAGTGATTGTTTCTTAGATCAGTAATCGCCACCTTATCTTTTGTCTATAGGCACACCGAGTCTTCAGTACGAAAAGCATACTACAGACTTGCTCAAAAATACCATCCTGACAAAAACCCAGAAGGAAGGGTAAGTAATGCTTTGTCTTATGGTGTAATAAAGAATCCCGGGATATCTAAGAGATGAGCCTTTGTCGACAATTAGATTTTGTTTAGATGAACACAGATATCAAGATGACGAATACAATTTAACCAACTGTGTTGCAAGGCGCCTTTGCATTGGTGCTTTGCTTTGTTGCTCCTTGTGGATGTTCCTTTTTAATACGTGGAACCTCGTCAATAATTTTACTCGCAATTTTCTTTTGTATCATTTTGGCATTGTACTAATCACTGTTCTGCTTCTTCTATGAAGTCTCTGTAGCTCTAATCATATATTTGTTAAGTTATATCTTAATCTGTCAAACTGGCTTGTCAAATACGGTCTTTTCTTCAAACGTTTTGGTTTTTGCAGGATATCTTCGATAAAGTTTCAAGAGCTTATGAGTACCTGTGCAGCAGTAAAAAGCAAATAAATGGTCCAGATCCTGAGAACATCGTTTTGATTCTAAAGGCGCAATCAATTTTATTCAAAAGATACAAAGATGGTGGGTTTTCTACTCATAATTCACATTTTAAAATTTTTGCCTTTGTGTCTTTTTTATGTTGAAGGTTTAATTTTAAATTTAATTCAAATGACTTCCTGTAATGCAACTTAAAAACACAGCAAACATTTTACTATATGCGAATCAGAATCAGAATAGTTTTACGTTTCATAGTCATTAAATTGAAATTAAAACTTTAAGCTAGTGGAGGCTGCATAAAAGCAAAAATCGGTGAAACAAACATATGAATATTGGATAAATATAACTGATGAAAATTTAAAAATGTTTCTTTAAAAAGCTTCGCTGATACCTTCCAACGAAAAGCACCATTGTTGTATTTTAATGCTGGTGGCTCTTTAATAGCCATTTCATAGGCTTCATACTTTCTATTATTTCCTTATTACCCGAGACAAACCTAATGCATTTTCCAGCATGGAATCGTTTTTTATGTCAGAACTTTTTCTGATATAATTTTCAGCTGTTTTGTTCTGTTATGATTCAAATCCACTTCACTTTTCAGTTCTTGAGCCTTACAAATACGCGGGCTACCCAATGTTAATCAAGACCATAACAATGGAGGCAGCCGACAACAGTTTATTCTCGAAGAAAACGCCCCTTCTTCCAGCAGCAAGCGAACTGGCATTCCATACTATAAATTGTTCAGCTTTAAATGTGGAGGAGCTCAGGCGAGAAAATGGAATTGAGGTTGGTGTTTCATTGCGAGGTTGATGTTTCACCCTGAGTTATAAAAGTTTTGAAAATAAATTTGTAGAATTCTAAAAAACTTGAGCCAGCGTTTTTTCTAACACCTGTGATGCTTTAGATGAATATTTTGATTTTTAACAGCAGAGCACCCTATTTTTTTATACTTCAAGGATAGGGGATTCTCTTTGGTACTTTTCTAACCCCAGTTGTCCTTTTTCACTTCCGCAGGTATTGCAAGAAACGTTTCACCATTGCATCCAGTCCATATTAAGTGACTCAAAAATGGAAGATGTACCTGTGCAGATCAGTGTGAATATTGTAAAATGTTACTCTGTCGCTGCCTTATTTGAAGAGTGTAGAGAGAAAATAACTGAAATACCACAGATCGTCCACGACCTCTGCCGTATTTTGCATTGCAAGGTATGACATATTGAATTCCTTTGTCTATTTTCTGGCACTTTTTAGCTGCATTATTTAGCAGACTTTGAAGGTTTAGTGAGGTATAACTCTGCCAATAAAAGGCGTAGTATATTTTCGGTGGTTGGCTATTGATGTCGTGAGAAACATGGCATTGGGCATGGCTGAGTACAAGCAAAGCCGCATGAAATCTATTCCAGATGATAACTTCCCAATGACGGCTACCTCTTAGTTAAAGGAGGTGATTAAAAAGACTTCAAGGGGGATTAGCGGATGGTCAAATCACATCGGTGGGATCCTCTGGCCGGGTTATAGGAATTTGGGATGGGAACAGTAGAAGAGATGTAAGATATTTTTAGTGGGAAATACAAAGTTTTAGTTCAGGTGATACCCTACCATTTTCTCCTTGGCACGTAAAAAGTGGTTTTAAAACAAATCTAAAAGTTGTTTTCAAGGAGATGACCGAGTAAGCAATCTCTGGAAATTAATGGTAGAAAAGAGCAAGTCTTGGATCGACATGCTCGAGTTTAATTCCAAATTAACCTTCAGATAATTATCGTAACTTTATTCAAGCTGATAACAATTGACTTCTTTTCTATCGTAAGAGCTGTGTTCGTAGATTTAAGAACTATTTCTACCTAAGAGACTTTAATCATGAGATAACTTATGGGATGAGATAATCATGAGATATCTTTGTGGAAAGCTGTGATCCAGGCAACAAAGAAGACGCGAAGATGATGCATATTTTTGTTTAATAATATGTCTTGTCTTGTCCTCTCCGGGTTTTATGCGTTAAATGTATCATACAATGGGCGGTCAGCAGGAGAAACTTTGTACATTGGTTGTTTTGCAGATTTTACCCGTATAAACATATTTACTAACAGTTCACCTCTTCTGTTGTAGAATTTAACACCTTTATGCTGCATCGTTGCGGAATGTATCAGTAACTTTAGCGTCGATTTCTGGCTGCAAACACTGTTTCTCCAGGTAAGTTGCACAGCAGAATTCATCCTTGTATATCTTTTGTTTTCAAAGTGACTGTTAATGTCAACGTCCTAACAACAGTTTACTATTAACTTGTGAAGCAAAACATTTTTCCTTAGCTGTTCCCCTGTTCATTTGCTGTCGGATGTCTGCTATGCAATATCAAAATTTTTTCTCTTACAGTCTGGAGCCCTTTGGCATCTGTTGCTGTTTCTATTCCAATACGACTACACTTTATCAGAGAGTGGAGTTGAAGCATCTGCAGAATCAAATCAACAGGTAATTATGAACCATGCATCAGTCAAATCAAGAATAAGTTTCTTTCTATATCCAGTTATCATATTGTTCCGACTGTTTCAGAAACCTTGCTAGATCGAAAGGTTTATAATTCAATTCAACTTCCGACCAGGGAACAAAAATGTGGGTCGCTAAAGTGCAGTCGTCCCTCATAACCAAAAGTACATTTTGATTTGTACAGTAGGGCGGCTCTGAATTTAACTTCTCGGGCAGCTTAACGAGTTTCGGGTGTGTGATAGCTTGATAATTTCTTCGAATGTGGGATTCTGGAAAGCAACTAAGAGCAAGCTATACGACACGACAAACGATGAACTGCTACGTTTGTAATGCATCGAGAACTGTTAACAGATTAGTTAGCAGTAATTTTAAATGGCAAAGCTTTTCTCATTTCCCATAAATACCATCAGGTGAATTTGGCTTATATTACCTACCTGTACCTGTTGGTCCCTCCATAACCTTCTTTAAAGTTATAGAGGCAAGTTGGTCTGTCTTTTGATCAACTTAATGAACTTGCGTTTTGATTGCTCGCACAATAAAAATATTAGGCCAATGCTCGCAAATATAATTGGTGATTTTAAACTAAGAAAATCAACCTTGAACAAACGAGAATATTACGATCAATAACACAACCTTTTATTGACAGAGAGGGGGATGTTGTTACCCTCAAATGTTTACTTTTATAAAGGCTTGCATATTTACGATACCAAGAGTACAGAACATATCTTGTTTTTTTCCACAACAAAAATCCATTCAAGTAAATATTTTTTATGAAAAAGAAGAAGACATATAAATATTGATTAACAATGGTAACATGAAAAATGTGATTAAGAGAAGCAAATAGTAATCTGGGTGGTTAATCAAGTTTGGTTTTTGTCAGTTATTTTTGTGTTGAAAGAAGCTGAATTTTACAGCAATTGAAATATAAAGATTTTCATTAAAGCAGAATTATCTAGTGTCATTTTCTTTGCCTTCATAGTTGATGGCTGTATTTCTATAGCCTTCAGTGATTTCGCTGGCATTTTCTAAGTGCTTATCTAACAGCTGTCGTCACATATCTGTGTTAAATTTTTAACAAATTTGTTCCTTTAAAGGAATTGGCAAACAGCCTTGCAAGACTCAGCATCAGAGCGCTCGCTCGAATGGCCGGCTATTTAGGTAATTTCAACCTTAAGAAAGTTCTCTTATTTTGATTCTATATCTGTTGTTTTTCTTTATATGTAAAGCTGTTGTCAATGTAGACTCTGATCCAGCAATTGTCTTTGCAGTCGCTTTCCTGATCGCCGTTGTCCTGAACAACCTTATCAATATTATCCAGTTAACCTCCATGCATAGTTCAATTCTGTTTAGAGTAATGATAATAACAATTCATTTGAGCTCATTCAGTAGTTGTTATTAGTAAACCAGATGATGCAGCTATTGCGATAAAAGGACAGGCTGTTTTTGTGTTTAAGTTCTTTTGTGTTTTAGTTTATAGTAGATTATACATACAGTTTTTTAATAATTCTTCAAATCAAATCGTATTTTCCGTTTTTATGGCTCTGATAATGCTGGTAACCTGAACAATCATACTGATGTGTTTAAAGTCAAGGGAATTTTATACTTGTCCAGGGTTGTAAATGAATCATCTCCAATTTTGTAAATCTTATATTTTGGCATGATTTTTCTCAAAAATTGCTGGATACACTGCTTTTTCATATTACAGATGCACCAAACAACACCCCGGACAATCCAGCGGTAAAGAAATCACTCACAGCAATGCTGACGTCATATGTTACGAAAAAGCTAGTGAAAGAGAGTCCACATGAAGTAAGTTACAGTATCGAACATAACGACAAATATTCTAGTTTTCTCGGCCTATGAATTTACGAAGCTGGTTTTTTAAGGAAGCTGTACAAAATTGAGTTGCAGAGACCTTGAAGTTCTGAATTTGTGTAAATACTAATCTCTTTGCTGCAGCTGTTGATAGCAACTTGATGTGATTTGATAGGGTGCTTTTGGCATTGCTGATTCTGAGGTTGAAAGTCATCACTTTACTGTCAAGGAAATTCTTACCGAGCCACGTCACTGTATTGCTTGGATTTCCAAAGAACGATAACTAAATCAGTAGAAGCCATAGCAGTGAAAGGAAAACTTTTTTCAGGGTTCTATTGCGTTTAGTTTATCTCTTTTGCTTTACTCTATTTTCAAGCTCTCATCTTAAGCCGTTCTAAATTTATAATATTTCAATGATGATACAACTGAAATACAATGTCCCTTTTCCTCTCAGAATGAAAGTAACGTTTTAAGTAGTATTCCAAAACACACAAAGAATGCTATCTAAAAATGAGTCTTGAATGGTTGTCAATTGACCTCTTATTGATTTTTTGTTATTTTTCCATCTTCACTTTTCCATCAGATAATTTTCGGTGATTTTTTCGCAGTTTGCTTGCCATACAATACAAAGACTATAAAACTGAAAATAATGCTCACTTGCAGAGAGCTTTTTGCACTGTGGTTGCACAATTGCATTTTGGAGAGCAATTGGTTTGCCTAGCGCATACAGTCGGTTATCTCGCCTTGAGAGCTAAACCGTAAATAAAGAAAATAATTGAGGTCTCTGAAAGTGCACGTTTAATGGCACCTTTGCCGTGGCAAACCTTGCTTGAATATTAGCTGACATTCAAATAAGAACTGTTTCTAAACCAACAGAGATAAGAAAGATTCGAAACAAACCAACACTGACGCAAACAAAGAAGCCCTATTTCGTCAACGATAAGCTATACTTTTTAAGAAATTAAGCTTATTTTCCCACTTGCAGTCAAGTAGAGTCAAGCTAATTATTAAGAGCATATGAATCTGGATAGACTTGTTAGCTGGATAAAGTGTAGTAGTGACACACTACTAAGTAGTGAATTCTTTTTTACATATATCTACTAAAATATTGAAATACAGATGAACAAAATACGCTACTTTACAAAATTACTTTACAACTGTACGATAATACTTTGACGAAACCCCGGGGAGCAGAAGGCTATGACTACCCCGACCTAAATCGTTAAATTCACGACCTAAAAGAAAAGCAAAATAAATGCAAATTAAAGAAGAACACCTTTACATAAATGGGACATGGTGGCTGCATCTGTATGGCTTATTGCAGGATGTTAAATTTTCTAATCGAATCGACCAGATTTTGGGTAATTTCTAGTGTTAGCAGGAGTATATTTTTGTTTTGCCCATCGAAAAGGTTTTTGTTACCATGCAAAATAGTATGCATTAGGACATTATTTTTAAGATTTGTATATCCAAGGGCAGAGCAGAAAGAAGTATTCCGTGTCATCGATACCATCGTTTGTAGGGCACATTGGTGTTTTTAAATTTCTGAATATTGATAGACCTGTTGGGTCATAAAAGCCAAAGGTTGATCTTAATAGGGTCTTATTTTTTATAAAAGCTTCTTTAAAAAACAGCAACAGTGTAAGTTTCAGTATTATTTCCATTCGAATAAGCAGAGAGGACGGACACTGGATTTAAGTTTTCCTGTTCTGGCTTTTATCCGCCCAACGACATCTTGGTTTCGAGCTATGTAACTGTTGAGATGGCGGGATTATTTAATCCTTAGTTTAAACTGGGAGTTAAATTATTGATTATTTTGCAGAACAGAGACAGGCGTCCGCTCAATCTTCTGCATCTTCCCAGCCTTGTTTTGTGTACAGCTTTTTTCTCTTGATGTTCCTTTCCATGTTCCCGCAATTATTCTAGCAGTAGAATACTGGATGATCTCAAGTTTTTCAATTAATCTCGTAAAAATGATGCTACCGGTCTTCCAGACTTCCATTGTTAACCCCACGACAGCTCTAAAACATGTACTTCATTTTAGGCAAGCTTGTTCTCGAAAATTATCGAGACACCCTAGTGCAACAGAAATTGACTTGGCAGTCTAGATCGATTGGATATTCTGGACTTTTCATGGGTCATAAAACGTTTTAGTTGAACAATTTTTGTTGGATTATTGCTGAATTTTTATTTGACAGATCCTTAAACTGTTGAATAGCAACACCGAGAATCCATATTTGATTTGGGATAATGGAACTCGAGGAGAACTTACAGATTTCCTGGAAAAACAACAGAAAATGAAGATAGAAAGGGTGATATATTAATCATTTTGTAAACCTTAAAAGGGTTGAAGATTTTGATATTCAAAATTTTTAGTTTTATACTTAATATTGCGTGGATTCTTTGAAGTTGTAGTTTGATAAACATGTACTTTCACATGCTTTACCAGACCATGAATGGCGGGCGGTTCTAGGGAGGGTGGTTTAACACGCGTCAATAAATTTGTTTTATCTCAAAATAATTTATGCTCAGTTGATATTTTTATTATTCGAAGAAATGAAATTATACTTAAACATTTTCTACCATAATTTTTTTCTGTTTTTGGTGATAAGCATTATTTATCAAATTTATTTTACTCGTAAATCTTGTTTACCAATAGCCAATCACGTGTCTCGTTAAACTACACACGTAATTCTCCTGCTGGAATACTCTTGGCCAGTCCTGTTCTGATGAAAAGTGCAATTCGTAAAGTGATTTGTAAAGTCACTCTAACTAGGCCTTTAATCCAGAAATCATACAAGCCTATGCATTATCTTTAATCATAACATATTTGAAAACTTTTATTTCGTCTTAGAATGAGTGCGATCAATCCTTCGGAGCAGAATTCATTTTCTCGGACCATAACAAAGAATTGATCGTTGGGGAAATTTTCGTTCGAGTTTACAATGAGCAGCCGACATTCGTTTTAGAGGTAACTTGACTGTGTTTCGTTCGTATTATATACTGAATGAGGGTTGTTTGACTGGTTCATTTGATTAAAACTTCGTATATTTTGCTTTGATTTGCTGTTTTCAAATCAAGATATCTTACCAATGTCTATCACGATAGCGAATGTTGATGCATTCTAGTGCCATTTGTCAATGACGTAGCTTATCCTACCAAGGGAGGGGGGGTTTGGAAGGTCATGAGTAGTAAAATTTACTGACGAAGACATAGATAAAGAGAAATTTAGATGCCCGATAGACGATTTTACCTACAAACCAAGGAATTTTTGCACCAACTTGAAATTTACAGACCAACTCATGAAGAATTGAGGGTGTCACTCTGCCAATTGTTTTAACTGTAGCACTGAAGGTATGTTACAAAACTGAAATGATCGGGAAGTAAAAACGCAAGAATCTCAGTGCTATCAACTTTCAAATGTTTATCTAAAGGTTGACTAAGATAATATCCCATTCTCCACATAGGCAATGCTTCAGTAAAACGAACTACAAAGGTTTTTATAAAAAAAGTTTCGGTTATGTATGAATTTAGCTGGTATACGAAAATACGAATATTGCATCAGAGCAGTGACAAACCTCTTTAGGAATCTTTTTATTACTTATAGATCGATAGGTTTACTGAAGTTTTTTTCCTTTTTAGGAGCCACATAAATTTGGAGAGGCTTTGATAGATTACCTCGGGTCCCAAGCACAGGTAAGAGCATTTTGAGCCACATTGTGGACACATTGCTATATATTTTCAAATGACTCCAAAATATATTGTTATCTCTGCCTATGAGTCTCCTGGAGGTCCATTTAAAAACCAATGTCGGGCTTTCCTAACTTCTTAATAGTATTTTATAAAAACCCTGAAAAAAGATTTTCTATGTATGAAAAGTACCAGGAACTGTATCATTTGATGGATTTATTTGAGTTTTACGATACTGCACGATTTTGATTTGAATTGAATCGCCATTGCCCATGAAAAGTTCCAAGGTATGGTTAACTTGATTTTGAAGCTGCCATAGTCACAAAATATAACAGTTGATAGCTTTATGGTAACTGGTAACTAAATTGATTTTTTTTAAATTGATTATCTATTTAAAGTTAATTCTGAGACTCGCGCCACTTTTTTTATAACTCCATATGGAGTGCTTGTAATTCTATTGATTGCATGATTTTGTTATTTTTACCCAGTATCTTCACTCGCTAATGGCATTGACGTCATCAGAAATAGACACAAGTAAGACCAGTGGACACCGAGATCGATTAGACAAAATAAGAATGGCTCTTGAGGCATTGAGGAATGTTATCAAGAATTCTCCAGGTCAGTTTCGGTTGCCTTTCCTTTCCTGCATTCTATATATCCATCGCTAAAGCAATTTTGTTGAATTCTGGTTCAATGGTTGACTTTATAAAAGTAACGAAAAAACTTCGTTAGTTTTTTCAGGTTAGTTGTTAAGCAATATGTCCATTCGCATTTGCCTAACCCTCTGCCTCATAATTGGGGGCTTGAGCTCCTTCCTATTGTTCCCTGTCTCCCCCCTTAGTTATCTCCCCTGGTTGGCTCCCCATGTTGGCTCTTCTAGTTTACTCCCCTGGTCTTGTTTATTCTATACATTAATAGCATTAACCAGCATTTGGCAGAATCATAAACGATATGGTTTATATTGTCCCTTAGTGTTATACATGGAAGATCATTTTGAACAAACGAAATCATTTTGGTCAAGATACAGTTCTAAGTTCCAAGTTGCTATTTATCTTTTTAGAATCTCTCAGAACGAAGACATTCTTGATATATAAATCTTTACCTCATTGTTCCTTATTTCTGTAATCAAAGCAATAAATCTTTACCTGCATTCTTCCTTAACCTGATGCAAGTCAACCTCTGTCGAATGTGGATCTGCAAACTTATCCGAAGATTTTCCCTTTTTCTCGATGACTTATCGTTTACTGTGATCAAGCATTGTTTCATTTTTTGAAAACTACTTATTTACTGCCTCCAAGGCCTCATAAACCAAGCCATTAGAACTTTCCATATATGCTAATAGAGCTTTTTTTTTCGAAAAATATGGTTGTGATTGCCTCGGGCCTTCTTTTAGGTGTTGAAGTTCGATGCATTGGCCATTTTAAATTGCTGTTCTCCTTACTACGTCTTACTGGCGCAAATAAGCTGCAGCAGCTAGCACTAGAGGTAAGACCCGCCAGTTTTCAGGTATTTTCTTGTAATTTTTTAGGTGGTGTTCCGTTGCAACTCCAAACACCTAAGCTTCTTGATTTTTAAGGCATTTAATTTAGGTTCTCCTTTTCTCCTACAGAATATTGCGTCTTGCATTTAAGACTACGCTATCGATCTTGTATATCAAAAAAACCGTTAAAACAAGTGATTCTCACATCGTACAACTTCTTTAGACAACCCAAAAGCTATAATGACGACATGTTTCAGATAATGGGTGAACCAGGTCGTCTTTTCATCCAGCAGCTTTGGAATCGATCCACATCAAAAAGAAAAATCCGCTATTGTGTATACAGAAGGAGTTCGTTTTCACTCTTGGACTCGTGTGTTAATTTCTCTATAGGCACGCAGCACTGATTGGGTAACTATGCCGGTCATGTGCTTGCGTTTTCAGAATGGCCTATTTCGATCCACAACTTCGTATATATTTTCTTTCTTGAACTTTTCGGTCGTTATCTTTGAAGACTCAGCGGAAATTATGAAAATTCGCAACCAACATTTTGTCTGTTGCGTGAAAATTGCAATCAAAATTGAAAAAGACACCTCAGTATTTGCTTTTGCACTTGATAAAACCTTGAAACTGGTATTGAGAATTGTTTTGGGTATTGCCAAATTTAAGCTTGACAGTATAACAATAGCTTTATATTTATCATTGGCCTGTCCTTTTATCACTCTCTAGGTGACCAAACACCGTGATCAAACATTCATAAAATATGATATTGTTTTAAGGCCATTACATGCGTAACCTTGCATAAAAATGTCAATTTTTTGATTCTGTTCTATTTAGTGACAAGGGTTGTAATTGTTGCATTTGAAATGGGTTGATTCGAGCGTGTGCAGAGTATTTCGCGAGATTTTAACTTAATGAAGCTCCTACGATTCCAGCGCAATTAGCATTTGCCCGAGGTTTGATGTAGTCTAGCATCGTGTCGAGGGCGTTGTAGTAATAGAATGTAGAAGGAACCCCTTTGAGCAACAGCAGCTGTCGCTTTTCCCTACATAAACAGTGCAAATTCTTGAATATGCTTATTCCCCTGGGTGTCGTTTAAAGTGAATGATTATCGAACTTTGAAGTTTACCGAGGCAGCCTAACTTGCAGGCAAATTAAGAAACTTCCTTACTGATTTTAATTTTCGGCTCTTGGCTTTCAGATTTGTATCTTAGT
This sequence comes from Rhopilema esculentum, assembly GCF_057945365.1. Lineage (NCBI taxonomy): Eukaryota > Metazoa > Cnidaria > Scyphozoa > Rhizostomeae > Rhizostomatidae > Rhopilema > Rhopilema esculentum. The sequence goes on along the minus strand of NC_142826.1, from coordinate 8,173,684 downwards.
TATTGACCAAACTCCCCGTGATGCAATTAGCCAAAGTTATGTATTTTTAACTGGCTCGCTTCCTTTCTGGATTTTCAGGTCATAGCTGGTGTTACGGGCAACAGCAAATGCGTGGCAAACATCGCTGATGCAGATGTTCTTGCTTACTTGCTCCTCACACTCAACACCCTTCCTCCAAGTATGGCCTAACGTTCTTTTTCCTGTTTTCATCTTACCGATTTCATCTTTTTAAGTACTGAAACCATTATTCATACCGTATTTTTTTCTAAAGAACGCCGCGGCGTTTAATACAAACTCCAAATTTTGGATGCGGCGTTCAATAGAGGGCAGCGTTCATCAGAGGACGGCGTTCAATACAAAATGAATGCGATGAGAAAAGATAAAAAGAATGTCAAGTCAAGTCAAGGAATGTCAATATCCCTGTCTCCGTCAGAGTCCTAGTCTCTATGAGATAAAAACTTTCATGGCTTTCGAAACGCCGCTTTTCAAGATGCGGCGTTCAATAGAGGGCGGCGTTTTTTTCTAAATGGTTGGCTTAAAGTGCGGCGTTCAATAGAGGGCGGCGTTTATTAGAGGATGGCGTTCATTAGAGGAAATACGGTATTCAAGGAAGGAAACCATTATTCTTTTAAAGGAAGTCCAAACAAGAGTATTACCAGAGACAGTTTTGGGAACTAGGCCCGACTTTTAGATGCGGCACTATTTGCCAAGATGTCATCTTGTAATTATGAGCAAGCGGTGCAACTGTGTCAGTTTTAAGAATATATATGACTTTTTAGAATTTTCATGACGATATTCATCTCTTTAAAACAGTTGACACTAAGCCCATTAGGAACCGCAATCATCTTTTCTTAACTCTCTAACCATTATCACTTCCTTCTAATGAGTAAGTCTTCCCAAGCTAATTCAAGATGTCAGAGTTCAAACAGTGGTTTTCTTGCATTCTTGTAGGTAGATTGCTTGTTCTTGATACCTTGCATGCATTAATATCAAACACTAAAATTGTCAAAGAGGCCATGTCAAAGGGTAAGTACAACTGTTCCTTTTAGTAAGGTTTCGTTATATATTGATATTTGCCTGCGAAATTGTATGAGAGCCGCAGTTATCTTCTACGACTTGCATAACAAATTTACACCATTTTTGTCAATGATTGAAACCCTAAATATGTTTGTGATACACTGACGAAGAGACGGCCAACGACAGTGGAATATATCAATTTTTTCTATATATATTTAGTATTGTTTCTTAGAACGAGTTGTTAAGTATAATTGCAAGTATAATAAACTTGGAAATCTTGCAATAGCTACAAATCGAGCTATTTGTTTGGCACCTTGTAGATTATTTATAAAAGCCCCCCTCGAATCGAATTAGCCCTCCTCTAAAAAATCTATCACTATCAGAAAGATTTTTTTTATTATTTTCTAGGTGCTGTTATTTATTTGCTGGACTTGTTCTGCAATTCTTCTAATCCAAATGTCCGGTCGCGAGCGGCAGAATTATTCTCTAAAATGATGTCCGATAAACTCATCGGGCCTAGAGTCAAGATTATTTTATCCAAGTTTTTACCTTCTATTTTCATGGATGCGATGAGAGATAGTCCTGAGGCCAGCGTTCATATGTTTGAAGGTGAGGCCAGCGTTCATATCTTTCTGTATAGGAGTGATGTCGTAAACGATCTGTTCTGTTGTTAGTTTGTAGATTGGATATATCATCTTAAAATGCAGATTATGGAAGAATTCACATCGGATTTCCGATAAAGTCAATCATAATAATCATCATAATCGTCGTCAGCTATTATCAGCAGCAACAATAGAAACATCAACAGCAGCAACAGCAAAAGTAGGAACAATACATCCCAAGAACAGTCCCTCAACAATAATCTTTGTTTAGCACTTAAAGGCAATCTGTCTCGTTGTTGATTGGTTAACGAGAACAATAGCTGGAACAATAGCTTAAACACGATTCCAGCGCTCCGCCATATTTTTTACAATGCGATAAATCAAAGGGGGACTGGAAACAATAAAAAATCCCTTTGTTCTTATAATCAATCAACGTCCTGACAGATTGCCTTTAAGACTTTGCTTAATTGTATTTCAATGTCAAGTATATATATATTTATGTCAAGCACATATTCTTTGTGCTAAGTATATATCTTTGTTCCATGTAGATATCTAAATTTTATTGTACTTAACAGTTTCTATTCATCTATATTAAACATTTCTAAGGTCCTTATATCAACCTTTTAGCAAATCATGAAAATCCTGAATTAATTTGGAATGATGAAGCGAGGGAAAGGGTTTCGGCTACTGTGAAAAGAATGAAAGACAAGTCAGTATTTTCTTTTTTGGAAATCATTATATGTGTGATTATTTTCGTCTTGTAAATCAATTTATGGACTGACTCTCCCGTTATTTTATTTTAGTTAACTTTAAAAGGAAACGAAATTTGTATTTTTATCTTCGCTTTTCGTCATGCAGTTTAATTTCTTGTCAAAAAATGTAGATTTGATAGTCCTTATTTTGAGAATATTTTTTCGTTTCTCTTTTCTAATTTCTAGAATGTTGCTATCAATGCTAGGAACCTCTTTTAGGTGAAGTGGTAATTCCAGACGAGTTCATCTTTGATTCGCATATTGTGTTTATAAGTCTCTTTCATGATCTCTTTTTCATATAGCCATTACATTGCACAGAAAGATGATCCGTACGTTACCTGGAAGGTACAGTGCTTTGTTTCAATCATACTTGCTTTGTGTTATGTTTCCTTTTAATTTCTTGTTTTTTCAGTGGCATTATGGTTTTGTTATTCAAACAAAGCATTTTAAATTGATGCAATTTAACGTAAAAGAGGAGAGAAGAAACATTTTGCCCCCCTTTTGGATTCTATAACTTGCCTTTAATAGCAGTTTGTATTGATATCTGCCATATATTTTTGATTTTGCGCTCTCTGCTACCTCTGTCAAATAGGTCATTTCAAACCTCAGTATACACTAGAACGCTCTTCTGGAGGTGTCTTTGATGAGACGGTATCAACCCAGTTCTACATCTTAAGAGAACTATTGACCTCTGTTTTTTTCTCAATCCATTCCTTTCTGTTTTTTCATGTTTATATCACAAGATCTCTTGCGACGCTGTATTTCTTTATTATCAGATACACCCAGTCAGATGTTACATTTGTAGTCTCTAAGTTTTCCTTCTTTTTGGTTTTAGCTCCCTGATGATTTCTCGATTACTTACGATGACGTAGAAGGAGAGTTGGTTGTAGGTGGCGTTTTCCTGAGGCTGTTTATTGCTCAACCAAATTGGGTAAGATGCAGTAGAATTATCCACCAAAAGCCCTTTAAACGCCCTCTTAGAGGAAGTGAATGCTTGGATATAAAACTGGCTAACCTACACATTTATTAATAGGCAACCAATCAAAAATTCCCTTTTGTTGTCAGAAGTTCCATACAAATATGTTTATAGATACAGCTCATTGCCAATTCAATTTGAATGGAATTTGAAATTGTTTTTAGAACATTGGTATATATGTCCGTTAATTCTCATTAAGTGTTGTGGTGAAAAATTAACTGTTTCTGGGAAAAACCGACATCGCATCCCCTCTCTCGCATAACACTGTTGGTGGTAGAGTTAAGTATCGTATATATCTGAAAGGAAATCATTGGACCCCGTCGAACTTCTCAACCAAGCACAAAACAACTCTGATTGGAGAAGAGGAGGGGTATAAACAATTAAAGCATTTAGTGTAGTGTACCAAGACTTTTCGTAGGCATTGATCCCCATCGCCTATCTGCAGATCAAGATTAACACTCTTTTCAAATATATGATTATTCCTACCCTCATTTTAATAAAAGTTAGAATTTTTTCATGTGCACTGTTGATGGTGATGTCATGATCAATATCATTGATGTCATTTTCATCTTTATAATTCAAAGTCATCATCACCACCAACTGTCATATTCAACATTATAAATCCTTATCCTTCTTGCTGAATTTGTTTTTGTTTCGCTGCCAAAGTTTTAACAAAACCTTGATAAGTGATGCCAATATTTTCTGGCATTTCCGTGTACACTTTTCAAATAAATTGATAAAAACCTTATTTGTTTTTTCAACAGGTTCTTAGAAAGCCAAAGGATTTTATGGTTTCAATAATGGACAAATTTGTCAATTTAACGTCAAAATCTGGAGGCTCTGTAAGTTTGAGATTTCGGAAAACGCATCTTAATAATGAAATTAATAATCAGTACGACGACAAAGAGAAAGGACATCATGTATTCATCAACTTCTTGCTACATCGTGAACAATTCCAGTTAAGACAAATCCATTAAGACATTAAGACAGTTCCAATTTAGGCATTACGACAAGTGCATTAAATTAAATTAAATAAAGTTTCGAAAATTTAAGTCTGTCTTAATGGATTTGTCTTAACTGGAATTGTCCACGATGTAGCAAGAAGTTGACGAATACATGATATCTTTTTTCTTTGTCGTGGTACTGGTTATTAATCTCTGTAAGTTTGTAAATTCACCTTGTAACAACATCTGGTTGCGTATTTGTAGCTCTATACAGCTAGGTAGGAAGTTCAAATGATTCCTAGTCTCTTTGAAACGTTTCAGTTTCTGTCCATTCCTTATCTGAAGGCAGAGAAGAAACGAGGCCAATCAAATATTGCCTAATTAGCATCGAACGCCTACTGTTTGAAAAGAGGCTTTATGTCAAGAACATAAAGAAAGTTGAGAAGACGCTAGCCTAAAGCCTCCAGCAGACAGGAATTTTTTTAATTAATCAAACTTCGAGGCAATCCTAGGCTGAAGTTCTTTTCTTTTTATAATTATTTTTCTAGCATATCGTCTTTTTTCATCATTATCAAGTCAAATGATTTAATGGCAGTTTTTCAACATTTTCGATCGTTTAACGCATAATGAAGAATAACGATAATAAAGAATTGTGTCAATCCCGGGACTTAACACTTCTTACCACTAGTCTCAAAATATTATTCTGCTTGAACAACTTTCATTTTCCTTTTTCGAGTTTTCTTTTATCGTTGTCTTGTTACCGCTACATTTGAATTGTTTGTGAGTAAGCTCGATGTATTTTTCACCACAGGATGAGGTGTTGGAGACTGTCACACAAGCACTCGTCTGTCTCTTCTCTGCCCAACCCCCACTTGCTGATCAGGTATTTACCTTTCGTATGCACTGTTTCGTCAATACGAACTGATGGTTCCCTTCTGATTTCCTTTTGATACACTGAATAAGGCCCCAAAGCCGAGAAGGGCCGAGGAGGACCGAGGAGGGCCGAAGAGGGCCGAAGAGGGCCGAAGAGGGCCGAAGAGGGCCGAAGAGGGCCGAGGAACATGCTACTGTCAAATGAAATCTGGTGTCTAGCAAAGCGTCTTTCACTAAGAGAACTTTTTCCTTCCCATTAGCCAGCAAAATCTTGCGTGACTGTATTTTTTAAGTTACTTCTCTATTGATGTCATCAGTTTAAGAACATCTTTTAATGTGGCATCATTTTTTTATCTCCAACTATGACAACAATATATATTTGGTTTCTTTTCAGGTGCCTGCCTTGGGTCATATTCCCCAAATTTTCCAATCAATGGCTTCATCAAACAATGCTATACCTAAATCTGCATTACTTGTTATCCACTGTTTGTCAGACAATGAGGTACGACGCTCTTCTTCAGCATCATATTTTATGTCAGCAGCTGCGTTCTTGCCATTCCATTTTTAACAAGAATTTATTGGCCTAACCAAGAATCTGCCACTGTTTTTCAGCTGTGAGCTTTTTCAGTCATCGGAGATAGAAGATAACGCTGTTTTGATAGACTTGTGAATTCGTTGTTTTGTGGTTCATTTTGTAGCTCATCAGGACACATTGCCAAATTTCAATTCTGTCATAAAGTTTACGTAAGCCTAAAGTTTTGAATGCCGTCAACTTCTTTGTAAGCTGCCTAAAGCATTTAAATGTTTGTCGAATAAGTTATTTTAAAATATCTTATTCAAATTTACAAATAAATACAGCGGAATAACCACGCCAAATCGAATTTTTTGTAATAAAATATCATATTTCTTTTTTAGATGTGTGTTAGAACAATGGCACAGACAGAGAGCTTGAGGCTTATAATTAAGGCGATGAAAGTGAGGCCAGATTGTTTGAATATCGCAGCTGAGGCCCTGAATCGAATGTTCGAGAAAGATAACAGCGAACTTGTAGCACAGGCATGTAATGTGAATTTGCTATGGTATTCGCGATGTGGCTTGTTTGTTTAAGCAACTATGAAACGGTTTAAAGCATTTTCGGGTTGTTTGAAACGAAAAGAGTCCAAAAATCTATCAGTCTTGAACATTATTAACAATAAAGTAATTTTCTGTGAACCAAGAACATTTCATCAATAGTTTCAGTAACTCTTTAAAGTAGTCTGAATTGTTTACAGGTTCCTAGATTGAGGGGCATTGAAGATTATACTTTTATTAACATGCATATGCATTCAATAATTTTCTATTGCAAATTGATTGTACATCGACATCGTTGGTAAAGGTCTATTCAGCCCTCAGTTAAGACATGCCTTTTCATGATGGTTGATTTTATTTCTTTTTCTAGGCAATTCGGGTCGATTTAGTCCAGTATCTATTGAGTCTTCTAGATGTCCCCCTGCGTGATGTAAAGAATCCTGCGGGTTGTAAGGCCCAAATTGTCAAAACCCTGAAATCGATGGCAAGAGATTTAAGCCATGGAGGAGAGGTAAGAAAACCATGTGACAACCCCGTCGCAACTTTATTTTTGGTCAAATTTTAGTCGGCAGTTGCAGAAATCTTCACAAAAACTATATATACGTGACGATTTGGAGGTTCTATAACTCTATCCATTACCTTCATATATTTTATAGCATCTCTCTAGAACACTGGCCATAGTGTAGAAACGGCAGGCATTCAGTGCGCCAAATGATGCCAGCTCTTATGATAGGACCTTTAGACAGATTCGCTGGGCGGCACTGAAAACGCCGTCCTTGTAAGGATTTTGAAAATATTTTCATCATAGTAGTTTTTTTCAATCTTGTTGAATTTTTAAGGTAAAAGTATCATGTTGAGCGTATTTTGTTCTCGGACCTTCCGCGTTCTCTCCTTTTTTGCAAAACAAGTCTTGTTTGTTATTTATCAAGTTGGTATTTCGCATTGAGGAAAACAACCTATGCGACGTGAATGATCACGCAAAGCTCTATGTATTGTGGGTGTAGGTCTGTTTTTTACTCTTACAGGTGTACTTTTAGTTGAAAAGCCGCCATCCAAATCACGGCGATATTTTTTTTATTGATATTGCGATTTATCACTAATCATTCATCACTGTATCACATATCACATTTCTCTGAACGACTAATCACGATTTTCGCCCCTTCAGGTAAATGCAATTTTAGAAGGAAGTCAGATATGGTCTTCATACCGAGATCAGAAGCATGACTTGTTTATATCAGAGTCATCCCATGCTGGCTATCTGACCGGACCGGTTGGAGTCGCAGGTTATTTGACACAGGGAGCAAACAGTCCGGCTTTGTCGGCCAATCCACCACCCATTGACCATCACGATGATTAATTTGTCCTTTATGACAGAGAATCAAAATATCAAATCAAGATTAGCCTATTCAAATTATTATTGATCGACACTTTCATTAATTAGTTAAACCAGTGATAGCGCATTTTTTCCAAGCATTTTCATACAAGTGAACGTTTAAAGAAACAGGGAAACTTCAAATAGAAATACACTTTTTTGAATTTGAAACCATCACGCCAAGGTCCTGTTCAGTTTCTATGCAAAAATAGCTGCAGTATTACACCTATGACATTATATATTCACTTATTTGCGTATGAGTAATCTCTGTCGGAGTTTATTTGGCTGTCTTTCGCACGTGGCACTAAGCATCGAATATAGCACCCATAATATATACCCCATTCAACATTGCACCCCACCTGACGTGAGCCCAAAATGGAGTGTTTTGTAGTCATTTTATTAATAAAGCTTCCATAAATTAAAAAATCGGCCATCCGCGTCTTCAAAGCGATGTTGTAGTTCAAAAAGACAATTAGCTCTTAAGCATTTAGTAATTCGTGATTATCTGTAGAAAAAGACACCCAAAATAGACCTTCAAGAAAGGCTCCCCCAAAACAGTTGAACCATTTGTCAATAACTCTGAATCTCTTTTACCAATGGCCACCCACCCCTCTTACTTCACAAGGTTCCATCAACACTAAATATTTCAAGGACCTCAATTAAGCTATTTGAATTAACTATACTGAATGCAAGATTCGTATTTCGCCCTGGATTGTTGCAATTTCTATGACATTGAATTTTGTTTTAAAGATAATGTTATGCAACAAACTTCAATGTAATTTTGCTACCTCATGCAAAGTTTAGGTCGTTAGTTTACTGATATCCCCAATGTTTTTTGTATTCATCAAGCTCTGATTCCTATAGAAATTTTATTATTTGAAAAATCTGCACTTGATATTGTTTTTAAGTTGGCATTACTTTCATGTATACTATAATTTTCTGAATTTTATATGTTCGATAATTCCCTGGAATTAAATTACCTTCTTTGATAAGATATTTTTTGCTTAATTCGGCCAGTGTTTTTGCTGTATCAGCATGATTTGATCTGAAGATGCAAGGAAATGAATCTGTTTTGAATCATCCAATGGCATTTAGCATTTTCTACTATGGCTATTCGTCTCACAACTTCAAATCTTCATTCCTTTTTCTTATGTTTTATTTTTTAGAGAGTGTCTAGAAATATCAAAAATATTAAAGTCAATAATAAATTTTGAACCATCAAAATATTTCAATAATTCAGTTCAGTTCAGTTCCGTTCTTATATTTTGAAGTTCCTCTACGTGCGACTCTTACTAACTAGAAACATTAATTACATACAATAACTACGAATTGCATATAATGATACACAATAAATCACAATTACACAAGATGTTGTATGCAGGGGATTTTCTTGAGGATGAGCTCATTCTAGCGTAGATGAACCCTATCGTAGTTGTATGAGGGAGGCTCCGTTTTTTTGCCTTGATTGAAATTTTTGTCGAGTCAACCAAAGCAAGAAAACTACGAAGTTCATGGTATTGCATTGATTTCATTACTGAAGTCTCGAGATAATTCCAATTCAAGCAAACTTTGCCTGTACAGTCAGCAGAGACAGGCTAAAAGTCTGCAAAAGCCTCCTGTGGTATAGATTTTTCTTACTTTTTGGAATTGGTGACAATTAAATTTTTCATTGAAAATACGAGTGCTGTTGTCACTTTGTTCGATTGACGTTTGAGAAAAATATGTAATGCCCTGGGGAACCTAAATCCTAGATTATGAAGTGCGTGCGAAATTACTGAAAGTTATGTGAAGGAAGTCAGTCGAAGGGTTGGAGAACAGTTGAAGCCATTTCAGCTTTCGAGGCCAATTTTTGGCAATTCAACCAGATTTCACAAAAGCCGTTTATTGTTCAGAGGTTTGTTGGTTTATTTTTACTGCCTTTTATAAGTAAATAATTTGTTAAGTAAATAAATAATTCATATGGGGGTGATTCTGCTTTCTTTGTTGGGAATGTCAAAACAATTTCATTTACTCTAAAACCCAGATTTTAGGAAAGGACCGGGATTATTTTGGGGCCAGTAGAAAGCTCAACCTTCAGGGTATCGTAAAAGCGAGACATACAGGATAATTCTTTTTTGCCTTTTCTGAACGTCGTCGTTGCGCAAACTAGAATACTTTTGATTAAAAACGTAGTTTATCCATTTTGGCTGGCGCACCCATTGTTTCAAAGTAGGTGTTTTACGAAACTGGTCCAAGACTCCGGCTTTTCAAAGGCCTTCCAACAGCCTTCCACATGCGGCAAGGAGTGCTGCAGCTATTGCATAGTAATGAATTATAAGATATTTTTCTGCGGGGTTTTTATTAAAAATAGCTGGATACTGTTTCTAACAGCGAAAATCCATCGTTGTAGGCCTGACCCAAACAAACACTTTCATCCACCCACTTCTCTTTCTCCAGCTGTACTTTGCAATCTGTATCGTAAATATTGTCCTTTAAAGTTTAAAGATTTTTGCTTCTTGGAAACATAATCTATCAGGCCCATGCTGTTGATTCTAGTAACCAGAAATCAGCGACATGCCGTCACCAGGTACGTCTGTTTGAAGATCATAAACATGCTACTTGTCGCATTTTAGGCCATGGCTGTAGAACTGAGTCATCGTTTATCTTTAATCGTTGAACGAATATATAATATAAAAGTGCATTCGATGAAAAGTAAACATGATAACTCCCCTCCAAATGCATCATGCTTCAGGTTTAGTTACTTCTTCTGGAAACCCCAAAATCGGAATCATAAAACAGATAAGGATTCTCTACAAACTAAATGCTCTTATTTTGGTGGGAATATTTCGCTAGTTTCATTATTGTGGCAAAAAAACGTAATTTCAAAACCTCTTGCACATCTGCGCGAGCGTAGCATGTTGCTTTTACCTCGTTCCCTTGCAATATATAATTTTGTTGTGACCATAGAAATGGTTGTGACCATAGAAATCCAATGGTTGTGACAGTTGATATCGAGGGCCTACTCTGACTGGAGCGGGGGGGGCATTGGGAGTGTGTCACTGCTCAATTCGTTTTTATCTTCATGGAGCATCCCGCCCTTAAATTTTTTTACAAAAAAGTGAATACCAACTTGGCCCATAATACAACTAGGCTTTCCAATAGTTACCTTGCAAAGGAATGTCATAGCATTAGCAGCTTAGAAACCTTTAGCCAACCATCTTGTTTTGAAAAATTATCAAACGATTCGTTAAAGTTTTTTCTTTCACAACCAAAAGAAACACATTTAAAACCAATTATTTAGCCTAGATGTTCTGATTTCACGACATATTGTCCTCATTTAATACAGACTGTGGTTTTAGCAGTATAGACACTGAATGACCCTTGGCCTCGTTCTCTTCTGAACAACCCTAAGGTTATATACCGTGGGTATAGTTATTGGGAAGTTCTCTTTGCAACATGGAAGTCCAACCCTATATCCTTCTCTCTAATCTATTTCTGATTTTAATTTGCCTCTGGGGTAATTTGAACGATTATGAATTTGAGAACGGGTCCACAAGTTGAAGGAAATAAACGGATCCTTGTTTTCTTTTTTCGGAATAAATGAAATTGTCACGATGCTTGTTGCAAAATAAGGTCTTCTTTGAGGATTACCAGGATTTACTATATAAATGACACCATTGCTCAACATTAAGGCAAAGGCCATTTTTTGGGCTTCTCGTGACTTTTCACGATATCTTTTTATAAAGCCAAACAATTTTACTAACCTGAAACTTTTCTTGCAATTACAAGAATCCTTTCCAACACTATTTCATTCGACTATACTTCCAATCCAAGGATGCAACCAAGATGGCTTAAGCCCCCCCTTACTTCTGAAAACTCCTTAAACTCTTCATAGGTTTAATTCAGCAAAGGCTGCTTAGTAAAGGTGCTGCTTAAAAAAGGTGCAAGGGTTGCTACCAGAAGGTCCACCTGACCTGATCGAAAGCCTTATTTTGAATATAAAATCTCACAGTTTATAGGGCTCATTCGTTTAGTTGACCCGGGTTCGACTTGAACTGAATTTGAACTGAAACGCGTGGTGACTGCAAAAGATAAGGGGGGCTAAGTATGGATCTTGCCTGAATGTTATTGCTTCATTGAGACAGAACTGCTCGAATGGAGCCTGAAATGCGGTAAATGTTGCCTGGTTAGGAGGCTGCAGCACTCCAAGCCTTCATGTTTCCTAAGCCTTTACACAGCACACATGCCCCAGTTAAGAAAGTTTACTTTTTTATTTTCAAAGTAAAAAAAAGACGATTCATATAGATACATTCTAGATATCAAGACAGCAAATGTCAAAGGTTGGCCTTCTTACTGATTGATGGTATTTGAGTTTTGGTCACTACGTCTGATAATGGTTAATCAATACCTTTTGTTAATAATCTCTTCAGAAGTTTTGTCTCTAGTGCAGAGTGTGGCTCTCCGTTAAAGGGTTGGCTTAAATTGGTCCCAAGAGTTACAACGGCGCGAAGGGAATTTCGGATATTATAAAACAGACTCTTGTCAGTGTAGCTTTGCAATAAATCACTATGTTCTTCATTTCGTTGTTTTAATATTTCTCCCATATTTCCTTTGCCATGGAGGTTTATTTTGGATAATTCTACTCAAGAAGTTGTTTTTTGTTGATTTTTTGAAATACTTTTGTTTTAATCAAATTATAATTTTATGGTGTTGAGTATATTAAAGTCGCTAGGTATTTGCTGCTTATGGTAACGAATACAAAAACTTTTGAAAATAGTAGCATTCCTTTCAGTTGTTCAGTTAAGGCCGGTACAGAAATAAATTACCCGCCAAGACCAGGCCATTACTAGGCACCAAGCCTCAGCAGCGACCGAACACAGGGCAAAATTTTCAACGAAAAGTTCTATCGTTGGACCACCCCATTCTGAACAAGACTTAATATGTTTTAACATTTTTCAGTGAAACGTTCGGGTAAAAGTTCAGTAAAATGTTTAGTCCTTTAGCCTAGGCTTAAGTTTTGCATGTTCTTCGATCGCCAACAAAGATAAAACACATCGTGTCCCTGCCCTTCCAAAAAGCTAGTCACTGTCACGCTAGGCAGAAGACACGAAAACATATAACAAGGTAACGAAAAGAAAAACGAAATTTAACATACATATTATGATAAAATCAAGTATTTTACTACAAGTGGCAATTTCATTTTTACAAAAAGTAACTTTCAATGTACTTGCTATTCAGTACCGAATATTACACGGACCAGACATCATTTCTTTCCCTTTTCTCGACGTTCTATCGTGCATTGCGGACAATACCTATAAAAAATAACGTCGAATTAATAACTAAAGCCTTCCCTGAAAACAGGAATAGAAAGTAATTCTGACTAGAGTTGTATTTTCTTGTCAAGGAAGGAGATACCACTAACATGAGGATTAAATGGGAGAAAAGAAGAAACAATTGTGGAAAATTGCTGTATAAAGTTTAATTGCGAAATCTTGTAAAAAACTATTAAAAGGCTTTGGAAATAGTAAGGCTATCTAGTTCCATAAAAACAGAATTGTTGATGGATTCTAAGACTAAAGACTGGAGAAATGTTCTAGAAATGAGAGCAAAAATTGGTATCTGATTGTAATGGCCATCGGCGCAAATTTGAATCGGAAAACGCAGCGATGCTTTTGAAGTCCATATGACTTATCTCATAATAAAATAAGTCAGTTCTTTAGATTGTTGAGTATCTGAATCGAATGTACGCTATTAGCAAAACTTTACCATTTTCCTTTTGGTTTGACAGTCAAATTCACGCAGCTGAAGTGAAACCATTCGATTGGGCACTAAAAAACAGATAAGATTAGCGAGAAATTGTACGATAAAACTGTTTAAAGTTTATCAAAAAGATTTTAAATACTGCACAAAGTTAGTTAAGCAATAGAAGCTTTTTCCCATCCAACACATATTCAAGCTTGAAACAGTATAGTAAATATAAATCTCAGTAAAAAATAAAATATCGAGTCTCAACTCCAAACTCTGGATGCCTCGACTCGAATTATTCGATTATTCGACTGGGGTTCCTTCAAATTAGCTTTTTGTAACCCAGTAAACACATATTTCCAGTTGTGATTTTCTGATGAAAAAAGACACGGAGCCGTTCAGTCATTGAGCGGTCAACTTACCTCTTCGTTGTCACATCCGATCATTTCGCCAAAAGATACCTTTGATAAAAAAGGACATTGCTTTATATGAACAGGCTAACACTTTAGAAGTAAAATAATTACCTGGAAAGGACGGATAAATAATTACGTGACAACAGCGTCACTTTTAAAGACTTGCTGTTAACTCTATAGCAAAACTAATTCCTATCAAATGAACAAAGTTTTGATGCTAAGTTCTAAATAAATAATAAAGTCTGAGCATGTATTCCTGATGAAATCAACAGGATAAACTTTTGTCAAACATTGCCAATCAAAACAACACTTTTTGAATTCCAGAAAACCTCAAGTTAATTAGATTTATGACCAGCGTTTCCTTTTCTGAAAAAGAAGAAACCAAGGTGACGCTAGCGACTTAAAATGTCTCGTCCAATAGCCAAAAACTCGCTCATTGGATTAGAGAAGTGAAAATATTTTTAAATAGCAAGAAGCCTGTTTACCCACAATTCGTTTTAGGGTTTGCCAAACTGAAAGAAGATTCAGGAAACTCAACCCGAAAAACTAAGCTATGAACCAGCTTTTTGGAATATCAATTTAATTTTAAAGGTCTTATTCAAATTGAAAAAAGTAATGTATATTTGGTAGAGGATTAAATTTCTCTCAATTTTAAAACAAATAAATGTAAAGGACACTTGTACAATGTCACGTAAAATGCAAAAAGGTTTCTATTGAAAGTTTTCATGCCATTTTTATGAAAAATCTTACAGCATGAATTTACCAAACCTTAAGCATATCGATTAGATCTTGGACATTCTAAAGTTTCAGATATTATATATTTTATAGATTTTCTTAATTATTGCAGTATAATTTCTTACATAGTTATAAGTATAATAATAGCTTGGAGTTCATATTTTGTCTGAAAGAAATGAGAGAAGCACAAAGTCTTGATAATGGCAAGAAGCCAAGAGACAACTGACTAGGCTCTCATAATACTTTAATAAAATTTGCTGTTGTGATCACCAGTATTTACTTTCAGTTTTAACATGCTATCATATTGAGTAATTTTTTTCACTCATTTCCCATGCGACCATTTATCTGTAAAACAACAAAATTGAAATATAAACCTGATTGCAAGAGCAATATGTTGGTTCATCTGGATCAATAGGTATATCTGCCAATTCCTTTTTCTTTCTACAATCACAAAATATAATACATCATCAGAATTTGACTGCATCAAAAGAAGTACACCTTTTATTATGACTCATACTATGCAAGTCATGGAAACTTTATAAATAAGATCTAAATACAACTTTTCTAAACTTGATAAATAAGCCTTTATAAAAATTATTGGTTCAAATATAAAAAAAACAGACCACCTACTTCTTCTTAACATTCCCATTTTTTTTTTTTGTCTCCTTTTGTTTCCCTGTTTTCTTTTTCCCTGTTGTCCCTTCCCTCTCCTTCTTAGTTGTCTCATTTGACTTTTTGCTAACTACTTCGGTATTTGAGCTTGCACCAAGATTAGAGCTTTCTAAGGATTCAGACAATTTTTCTGTTGTCTTTGATTTCTTTTCACTTCTTGTAGACTTCTCTGCCTTACTTGATTTTTCAATTTTGGGGATTTTCTCAGGTTTTAAAAGATGCTCCTGAATATCAACAAATTTCTCACTAACTGTTTTCTGGCGCCGTGGCCCTGTAATATTGAAAAAAAATCCTATGCTTTAGACAATATGTTAGTGATGCTAGTCAGCCTGTATGCATTCAGAGTTGCAACAAAAAGATGTATAAAAAATTCAAAATCATGAAAACTTATATACATTGATTTTACATAGAATTTAAAAGTAACATACAAGGTTACAAAATGATGCAGAGAGCACAGAAATATATAGTTACCCTGAAGCCATCTTATCAAGTAAAAAACACAAATAACAATGCAAAGAAATCCAAAATAAAACCTTCTAAAAATCACATTTTACAAGTTAAAAGTTGAGCTTGTTCATAGATCAGAATAAATTATAATGTTGCCTCAATAACCTTTTTCCTGATAAAAATACTAATAGCATTTTATACTGATAGAAAATTGACCATTGGACTAGAAAAAACACAAATGGATTCAACAAATGAACTAGAATAAACTAACTTTTAGTTGGTGGGTGCCGCTCTACTCCTCTATGATCATCAAAATTAACTGAAAGAGAGAAAAATTATTACAAACTTATGAAAACTTTGATTCATAATATTATAGAAAACTCACAGAAAAAAGAAGACTTAACTTGATGTGTAAATGAGGTAGGTACCTATAAAAATTATTTTGATGTGTAAATGAGGTAGGTAGCTACTACCCTTTCAAACCAATAAAATGAAAAGTCCTTGGAAGGATAAAATAAATAATACCTGGATGATCTGGTTTATTAATCAAAGGGGAAGCTTCTCTTCGTATGGGGGTATCCATGTTTTCTGCATCCTTAATAATTTGTATGTTCTTGTTGTCCACCTTTCAAAAAAATAAAAGCAAAAATCAATTACTTGTTGTAAGAAAAATTAACAGGTTGCAAAAAAGGGTGTTGATGGGGCATATCATTATTTCAGCAAGTTATTAATAATGCAGTTTAAAGATATTTTTGTCTAAATGAAAGATAAGTTATATTTCTAATAATCAACATACAACTTCAACAATATGTGAAATAAGCTGTAGCTTTTCATCTCCATATTCTTGACTCTTTATCAGGCATCTTTGAATTTTTGTCAAGTAACGTTGTTTTACAGTTTGATCATCTGTTGAATTATACAGGTCTAGCAGGTTTGAGATCTGGCTAAGTTTACCTAAAAAACAAGAAAATTTTATAACAGAAAGATAATCATAACATAGTTCAAGTTACAAAAACCTACATGAATCAATAACAAAATTTAGCTAGCATGAATGGTAGACATAGTGGAATGTTGGTTGGCTCTTAGCTAGCTAAATTTATCAAACTAATGAGAGTTGGCAAACACAGAAGTTCAATAGAACTGCTGAAAGAAAACTGAGGAAAGACATAAGACTTTGAAGGCCAGATTAACAGGGATGGTGCAAGGCTAGGAGGATAGTTCTGCTTTCAAAACACGCTAACCACTGATTGGAAAATCATTCTTTTAAGCCTGAGGCAAGTAAGATGTTGTAGCCTCCCCTGGCTAGATATATAAGCCTCTTTGTTAGAAATTGATTGTGCCACTCCTTAACAAGATACACAGGCCATCCTACGAAAGGTCTGCGATCCCACAGACAAAGCTTGGCACTTGGTCCTTTTTCCCAAAAAGTATGGTTTATTGCACGCAATTAAGGCTATGAGTTACCATCTTAACAGTAAACATTCTTAGGCCCTGTTTAAACTACAACATTTTCATTTCATATCATATTTAGCTTCCCATTTCAACACAGAATTTTTGCCTGTTTAAATATTAGCGTTTCATTTCATTTTGGATTTGGGGCTCCTTTTATCTGCGAATGTGGTAGTGCACCAGAACGTTATACTACAGGGGGTCTGCCTTGGTTTCATTGTCTCTGCACAGGTGCATTTTCATTTGATATGGGATTCAACCATTTACACGAACAAAGAAATGTTTCTCATTTGTTTCACTTTGATCTGTCAACAGGGTCCTTTTAACCCTGCATGCTGCTTCCATTTTAGTAAATTTGCTTGGAGTGTTTTCAGAATACCACTGGGGTGGGGGGCCACTTCAATAAGCAGAGTACAGGGGTGTGCCATTTTGAAAATATGAAAGCATTTCCTAAAATTTATTGATTTCTCAAACACTCCACCCAAAAATTTAGATAAAATATGAAATGTATACTCTAAAATTTAATTCAAATTTTAGATTAATATTTAATGTTGACCAATAATTGAGAAAAAAATTCAGCAACTCAATCAAGTAAATGAAACATATTACATGATACCCCAAAATTTATGGTCATGCTAAAAATCAATCCAAAAAAAATTATGACCATAATTGATCTTACCAAAATAGATAACCAAAAATTCATTTTCAATTTGAAAAATGGTACCCAAAAATGGTACCCAAAAATGGCACGTCCTATGAAGTTCACAGAAATGGAAAAAAATGACCAATTTTTGTGAATTTCACTGCTTGTCCTTTCCATTTTTGTATGTTTCTTGGAGAGTTTTTAGAAACCTCAATTTTTGTGCATACACATGGATCCAGTGGGTTTTCAAAAAACCCTATTTTGCAGGGTATCCACTTTCGTCAGCATTTTAAAAACTCTCTGTTTGTGGTTTGTGCATTCTAATAAAATCTTTATATTCTTATAATCTTGATAAAATAGCTTCAAAAAAATAAAATGTATTCCTTTGTGCAGAATAACTTTAAAAATGGGTGAAAATTTCAAATTTTGTACTTTCAATAAATGTTTATAAATATTTCATTATGCTAAAATAGAAATAGCACCCCATTGAACTCCTTGATTTGCCAAGAAGTGTGATTGACTACATGATGGCAACTTTATTTCAGGCATACACCTTACAGAGGCATTTAATTTTTAGACTTATTTAGGGTCTTGATAGGCCAAAGCTTTTAAGCATGTTCATCTGTTTCAGTCAAGATCTGTTTATACAAATGCCACCAAATAGGACCAGAGGCATACATTTGAACAAAATGCAACCTAAGTTGAACATGCATTAATTTTATGTAATATATTGACATCACAAATATCAAAATCAGCGAGAGAAAATCAATGCTATCAAAAATTAACATGTGTTTTCTTCAATCAAAAAAATAGAAACTTAAGTTATAGATGCTTAAAAAAATTTATTTGAAAGAAATTATTTACATCGTGTACCCCAGTCTTCTTAATAAAGATCCTGCTATGAACAAATTTTCTTACCTCTGTATAGCAAATCTAGTTCTCTTAGCTGTGAAACATTTCGTTGGACATCATTGGGTAAAGAATCTATGCCTGAAACGTTTTACATTATGTTAATGTAACACAACAAAAACTTTAAATGAAATACTGTGCCAAGCCAAGTATCATTTGTCTGATCAAACATATTTAATTACTATTTAACATTGCAATCACGTATCCTTTTATCCTGGAAACTGCATGCAGGACAAAAAATTTCGCCTGGATTTATAACTAATAGATGGTTTTCATGATACTTATTTCATCAATGCCATTATGAAATCCAGAGACTTGAGGCTTCTACAATTGTTTACTGCTTGAGGCTTCTACAATTGTCACAAACTTACATATGATATAAAGCCTAATAACAAATGTTTAGCATGTGTATGTATGTAAAGAATACTTACAATCAATGAAATGTTCAATAAATACAGCAGATGGGGGGACAGCCTCTACCAAATTCACACTACTCATAATCCGTGGGTAATTCCAGAATCTAAAATAGGACAGACACATATGTTTGTTATAAAATATTGTTGCTCAAAAGATTGGTAACGGTTTATCCAAGATAGTTGTCAAATGGTGATTTGTAAAAATAAAACAGGATCTTATTATTTGAAACTATTCAAGCAAGAAACTCAATTTGAGCTTAAGAATTTGATGCTCGACACAGATGAAAAACCGAAAGCCCTTGGCCATCGATTTAGGCCAAAAGTACAAGATGTAGTTCGTGGAAAGTTGGGCACATAACAAAGCGTAGAGATTTTTACCTGTAACGTCACTTTTAGCGAAAAGCGTATAAAAACTCACCTATAGTAACCTAGAAATCTTCACACATTTGAAGACGTTCTCAGTTTGTCTTTTGAATAGTTAAAATTGAAACCAGAAAACCATCGGTAGTCACGAAATCAGTAGTAGGTAACACATGAAAGTTCACAATCCCAATTCAAACATCCAACCATCCCGCCTCGAAACGACTACAACAACATGTTTTGAGATTCTTAAAAGTACCTCATGTAATCAAAAACTAGAAGAATGCCAGAGATTTCATCCAGGCAGGGGTGCCGGGTGCCGTCGACGGGTCTCGGGGGCCTAGCCAGTGGCGGACACCTGGGGGGCGAGGGGGGGGCAACGGCCCCCCCAATACTGGTCTTTTATTCCAAAACAATGGGAAATATGACGTCATCTTATTAAAACAATAGGCTTGCCCCCCAGTATTTGACCAAGTGTCTCCCTTAACGTGCGATTACACGTTTCCTTGGACGAATTCTGTGCTGGCAACCCTTCACCGAATTATATATACGCTTTTTATAAGGAACCACTCAATAAGAAACCAAAATGTAGAAGGCAGAAGAGAATTACAGAACCGTCAATACCAAAGACAAAATCCCCGAGAAACATTTCAATCTAGAGTGTCTCTATTATTTGCATGCAAAAAATCAAGAGTTAAAAGCCGATTTCATCCATTTGGAGTTCAAAATCACATAGATTGTGCGTTACGAAGTTAGCTATCGAGTGTTCCATTGTGTAAATTCAAGTGTTTCATTTTCCATCTTTATTGGATTTCCACTTATTCATTTATCAAACGTCTTTCTATTCTTCTTTCTGCTTTTCACCTTGTCTTCTAGCTACAGTTAAGAATCTAATGACACCAATTTTCATTGCACCAAATGTGCAGTTAAATCAAGGAAATATTAAGGAAACAATTCAATATAGGGCGTTGTGCCTAAGGGGGTTTAGGCAGGGAGGCCGGAGCACAAGAGTGGGAGGGCTCTAAACAAAGTGGGGAATTTTTATGGTAGTGTTTCCCCATGATATTTGATGCAGCTACCTGAACATTGTAGTTTAGCAACAAGTGAGGGGACTAAGGGGACACTGTACCCCCAACATATCCGTCAGTAAATGAAGGATCTTCGCCAAGCAGGAGAATGAATTTTTTCTCACCCTTTGGTATAAATAGCCTTTTGCAACAATTGTAACGTATAGAAATTTATGTAGCAGTTGAACTATCAAAGTATGGCACTGAAGTATGAATTTTGAAATAGAAACACATAAAAGCAGCATATAAAATTGTTTGTCTTGACCTTAAAGAGTGAGACACGTTCTTTTTTATCAGCAAAAATCATTTCTGCACCCCTCAGAAAAAAAATTTATTTTTGCTACGCCCCTGACAGGGATGTTGTGGCTCCTAGAAAAGGGCCGGGATATAAAACCATAAAGGGGCCCATTCATGCTAGAAAACCAATTTTAGCTATTGGTGCAAGCGGAGCAGGTGGGTAAAATAGCAAAAATAATGATGACTGAACAAAAGCACTTCTTGGAAGTTCCTCGGTCAACTTTTGCTAACCTGGGGATCTTTAAAAGGCCATTTATATAATGTGCAAGCAGTTCAACGGTCTCTTTGAAGCTTCGTGGCTCAAATCGAGCTGGATCTCGCCATATCTCTTTGTTTTTTGTGAATCTTCTACAGTAGACTATTAAAGTCATACTAAATATTGCATTAAAAGTTGTTATTGTATGCAGAGCGGACCAAATTAAACAGCTTTTTATGTTTAGAATAAAAATGTGACTTAAGCGGAGTCTACTTCAACCCTTTGAAAAGCCACATCGACTAGCCCGCCCGGACCAATTCGCTTCTGCTTGAATAAGCACCTTCTCGTACAGGTTCCCAAAAAAATATGCCCCCATCTAAAAACTGTCTAATTAATAAGCCTCCAAGGGCTAATTCTTGAATTCACGGTATTTTCGAAAGCAAAGGCCCTTCCATCAGGTCGCCCAAGCCCAATTCTAGCGGGTCATCTTTTGTTTGTGGCTGTGGCTGTGGCTGTGGCTGTCATTGAGGGTGTGGTCTTAAGTGCGGCTTCTAGAGGTTGTCTGTAGCATACCCCCTTAAAATTTTTTTACAACGGCATCAATTTTACAACAACATTTTTACAAATTTTCTTCAAGTTATTTCTTGCAGAAAACAAAATCAGTGAGCTCTTACAAACACAGGGGTGACCCCAAGCTCCTTATCCCTTCCTCGGTCATTTAGTTGTCATTTAGTTTTATCGTCATCCTGGCATTCAAAGGATTTTCAAGTGTTTCCTCTATCATGACTCAATCAAATCCTATGGAAGTTTTTCATGAAATTACCTGGAAGTTTTGCAAGTTTGAAAGTTTAGGGATTTCCGCATTATCAATTTTTGATAAAAATATGCCAGACAGTCTATGGGTTATATTTACAAGGGGGGTAATTTTGAAGCAAAATCCTCTCCTATCTCAAGTTTATCATCCCCAAGTAAGGAAATATAGGAATATCCCTTTTTTAGTCAAGCCGGTTAGAATAAAACCATATAATCAACTGAACCAATGAGCTAGTGACAACAGGGACAAACTTCGTCAAATTTGCCATGGCAATTACTTGAACAAAGAGCAAATTTTAAATCGGCGTTGCAAGGGCGTAGGTAGGGGTTTCAAAAGGCGAAACTAAACACCGACGGAAAAGGGTAATGAATAAATAATGAATAAATCTTGGAGCCGATGGTCAAAGGTGCTGCTAAGTAGGACCACAATTTTTGCTTATTTAAGATAAAAATTTCCATCCAATCTCCTGAACTTTGAAGGCAACCTATCAAAGCTGTAATAACCTGTTAAAAAAACAATTTCCCTTAGTCAAGAAAATTTCCAAATGGCTACTAAATGGCCCAGTTTCTATAATAACATTATCGCTTAACATAAACTTATATTTTATAAAAGAAATTGGCAAAATCTTATCTTTCCCGAATCAAAGACAGTCAATGGCAAATAAATTTGTCATAGTAAGACCAGGCGAGCACAAAGAAATGGATGCTGCCAAGGGCATAATTTCGGTTCTTATGCTACCATTTGAGGGTTGTTGTCAAAAAAGACTATCATTTGAGGGTAATTTTCTAACACTTTAGCCTTGGCCCTTTTTGACCCTGACTAGACCTCCTGTTATGCCATAATGGGAATACCCCCTCCCCGGGGGACGGAGATGAAATCGTCGTTCATCTATGATAGAATATATACAGTGATGCTTTAGCTGCTCAGTTATTTGTTTGTTTGTATGCATTCTTTTTTATAAGAGCCAGTAAATTGAAGTTGGGAGTGGCTATTCATAAGTCCCAGGTCATCCTATCCATAATCATCAGATTGGGTGAACTCTTACCCATATCTATATGATGATTAAGAGTTTTTCTTTGTTACATGATACTTTTGGGTACCTGATTTAACAATATACCTTTAACAATGACTAGATGTCGCTTATGTTTCACATGGGCTCCGACAAAGGTTGAAAAGTGGGGGGACCAAGGGAAAATTTAACACCCATAACAAAAGATTTTGAAAAAAACTCTATTGTTTTGCAAAAAAGCGGGGGGCCAAGGTCCCTCCGGCCCCCCTTCGTCGAAGGCCCTGTTTCAATAAACAAAGATTTTGTATTTTGATATTTGTAGTAAAGGGAGATGTTCAGGTCTCGTTTGTCAACAAAGTGAGTGAAACATCCTCTATTTGCCGACAATATAGGATGTTTCACTCACCAAAAAAAATCACCGAAAAAGCACAGCTAAATGGCAGGCACGGCTATATAAAAAAATTTGTTTGTTTATTTGTTTTGTTCGCATTATCAAAACATCTTTGAAATGGAGTATTGACACAAATCGTTTGAAAACAGCATCGCCAGGTGATCGAGTTATTTGGAGTGGCGATTTCATGTAAACAATAGTCAATCAATGAAACGGCCATATGATGATATATTGTGATTACATGCCGATTACACTGCGCTCATGCTGAATCCAAAATTAGGCCCAGAAACACTTTTCGGTTGCGCTCTGAGAGCGACGCACTTAAATTTTGCAGTTAAGGTTTAAACAGTTAAAAGAAGAGGTTGTGACAATGGGATGTATCAGATCCCTCTAGGCCTTAGCACAGATGCCTTTGCCATTTGAATGTT
The DNA here is from genome assembly GCF_057945365.1 of Rhopilema esculentum. Classification (NCBI taxonomy): domain Eukaryota; kingdom Metazoa; phylum Cnidaria; class Scyphozoa; order Rhizostomeae; family Rhizostomatidae; genus Rhopilema; species Rhopilema esculentum. The sequence goes on along the minus strand of NC_142826.1, from coordinate 8,150,110 downwards.
GCTTTAGCTGCAGTCAAACTTTACTCGACCATGGGAAACAACTGTTGTATTTACGATTCTTCCGAAGACCTGAATGCCAAGCCACTCAAGGAAACTTTCATAGAAGAAAGAAAGCCAAATGAAGCAACAGAATTACCACATATAAGCGATCGTGAAGGTTAGTGAAACACTTTTATCTGAGATTGTTTCGTTAGGGTATCCCCTGTATCTTTTGTAATACCTATCGAAGGTGGAACCATCCCCAAACCTGTCGAGAACCAGCGGCCTAGCAAACAATCTGTACTCACCTTCGTATTAACATCTAAACCAATTTATTTGCGTGTAGAAAAGTCATAAGTTATTTTTTAGCTTACTGGGTTAATTTGGTTCGAATCTTCAATCAAATCTGAAGCAAGGTTTGTTCGGTGGAATGGTAGTGACTATAGATTAATGTACCACATCCCTTCCTACTTTCCAAAAACGTCTTTCAGAGATTTCCCATTCAGATATAATGCCGCAAGATTTGCGAATATGTAACAAGAATAAGAAACATTCCCTTTTTATCCTTCAGCATCAAACAGTGTAAACTTACTACTTTCAATTTTTATAATACCGAGGTATACCTAGATGCAATAATCTTTATTTTATAAATATGCAATGATCTTACGGAGATCTTTTAAAAATAGGTTTTCACATCCTAACACAATAGGTTGTATTGTTTACCATAAACATAATACTGATGGACATTAATAATAAAATGTTAGAAGTTATAACAGCTAAGCATTGAATCGTGGATAGTTTCAGAATGATATGCACCGATTTCTAACAGGCTTCTAGCGTACACTACAATATTATTTTACGTTGTGGTATGTAAGTTTAATTTGAGGAAATTCTTTTGCAATATTAAGTCAACGGTTCGAGCCTGAGAAACCTGTGAAAAAGCCTTGGAATTAGAAGATATAAAAGCAAGATTAGCATTGGAAATTGTTAAGATATACATATGAAAGTTGCAAAGATAAATGAAGCCAAGTTATTGTTGATCATGAAAAGGTATTGGAGGAAAATCATGTTTTAGTAGTTATGGGATTTTTCCTTTAAGACTAAGCATACTTGTTATTATTCAAAAGTCTTGTTGCTTATGTTTAAGGTCATTAAATTTTCATATCAAGGAGCCTGTAGCTTTGGCTGATTATCTAAGTCCTTGTGGTTTGTTTTCAGCCCTTTTACCATGTATTTATGTGTTCACCAGGAAACACATTAATGTTCCATTGATTCTTTTAATTAGCCAATTAATTGCATCTTTTCATTTCATTGTCACCAGATTTATTCTGATATGATTTCATTCTAAAAATATAAGTAACGAAATTGTATTGATTTTCAGACCTGTCAAATCTATCTGAAACTCTCTTTCTTGAAAGATCAGTTAATGGAAGGCCAAATTTTATCAAGCTTGGTAAGAAAATAGAAATTATTATATTTTTTAGATCAATATTTTATATTGAAGTTGGAGTTGGAAGTTATATGTGTATATGTGTTGGGAGTCAGATGTGTTGCTTCTTCCAGCAACAGTCTGCGTATAAATTTCACTAATATATTTTAGCATGTCTTCAGGCATAGCATTTGCACTATACTAGAAATGTAGTTGGATTTGACATAGAATATTAAATTGAGCAGAACAAAAAAATGCATAATTGAAGTAGACAGAATACTTATCAAGGACATTTAAAAGACAATTGCATATAAGAAAAATAAAAAAAGGAAACATAGAAATTGATAAAGATATTAATGCCCTTGGAGAATTTCTCCAAATTAATGGTGGACTAGCTATGGTACATTCAAAATCTTATAAACCTCTGACTTGTTTTCTACTTTGTTTAAATATGTTGATAAAATCTTTGAAATCTCTGAACTTAGGCCAGTGAATCAGAAAGCCGCTTCTAATAAATCATCTTTATCATCAACTGGTGCACAAAAAGTCTGTTATTTTTTCCTGCTGAGTGAAGTGACTCAAATGAGTAAAAAATTTGATAGTCATGTAACCCATTATCTCAGTTTCTTAAATGAAAATAATGCTTTATTATTTTTGCAGCAAATGGCACCTCAAAGTCTAAGCGTCATACAATTATGCTCTCATCTTCTAATAATGCAATTTCAAAGGTATGACTTCTTATGAATCTTTAGTTTGGTTAATAAAGAAGACTGAACACTGCAACCCTTTGTGGTTTGCTGTATACTCAATATGTCTCCTTGTAGCAATGAAAATTGACTTTTAGTTCTTCAAATGTATTTATTCAAATATTTCCCAATGTATTGTTGTATATGACATGATTATTCCTTAAGGTACAGGGTTGTCTATTTGTGGTGTACGATCGCTCCAACTACACTCTAAGCTAAGGGGGCTGTTTATTGCTACCCTAAACTAAATTCAAAGGAAAATTACTCCCTTGAAGCAGGTCTTGCAAAGAGAGGCGCTCAAGCTTGATCAATTGCATAGAAAGTTCTAGGAGCTTGATTGATTGAGCATCTAGCATATTTATGATGTCTGAAATTTAAGCAGAAAACTAAATTGTGTATCTTATTGAAGATATTTGATGATGCTCATTCGAGTGCCTAAAAGTTTGAAGGTGCTCAGTTTTTCAAGTGCCTGCTTTTTGCTCCTCACAAGGCCTCCCCTTTAAAGTTCCATTCACTTGCAGTTTCCATTGAGATGTTTCTTGAATAGCTGCACCAACAAAACTGCCAATATCGGGAATCCAGGGAGACCATTAATTTTGATAACACTGCATTGATTTACCTAATTTTGCTCAACCTGCAAGGCCTTAGAAGGGGCCAAGGTGCAAGAAAGACAATTTTAGATTGTTGATTTTTTTTGTGATATCATGGATGTGATTTATTATGATTATTCAATCTAACATCAGTTGACTATCGTCGAATACTGTTAAAAATCTTCAAGTTATCTGCTATTTGTTAAATTTTTGTCACCAAATTTTGACTTTGCTAAAGCATGGTTGCTTATTTGACAAAAAATTGCCATTTGCGCTGTAGAGCCCACAAGGTGGTATGAGAAAGGCCAATTCCTGCTCAACAATTTTCATAGATGACAATACTGTGAGTCAGCCAAACCTGAAAGCAATGCTTAAGTGGTATGCATCTGTGAATGATTATTTTTTCAAGTGATTCTTTTGTTATAATATAATTAAAAGATTTAACTTTTTGCTCCAGTTATGAGAATAGTTGTTTGTATTCATCTGGCTTGCTTCCCTTAATCTTTTCCAGATATTAAGCCAATCCACCATTTGCAGACATTACATTTAGGACATTCAACTAAGTTCCTTTTAAAGCACATTTTGCCTTTTCTGGTTTTCATCAAATTTCAGATTATTTGATAAGTTTTGGGGTATCATCTTTAGGCACTCTCAAAATTGTTGACACTATTGCATGGATATTGAAATTTGTCACAAATTGATGCAAAAAACAGTTTAACCAAGAATTCTTATACTAAAGGTATATTAGGTATAAAGAGTACACTTTGTTTTATTACTTTCTTATAGTGTCTCTCTGGCTGTATACTATCATATCAAGTCAAGGTAGGCTATTTTGCCAAATTTGAGCACATGTTTATCATTGATAGATTTTATTTTGACTATTTGCTTCTCAATTATTTTTAATTAACATTCTTTATCCATCAGTTCCTATTGGGATTACCATATCTTATTGGTGTCATCTATTAAACGCGTGCCAAAAATATATATCTTGCATTGAAATTATAAAGCAAGTTAGAAGGACTTATCAAAAGTAGGACTTAGCAAAGCAGGACTAATCTCTTTTATAACTGATTTTTTTTCAATGAGTGAAATATTGGTAAACAAGTTTACTGGAGTTTTTAAAACTTGAATGAAAAAATGCTCTACCCACATTGAAAATTTAAAAATTGCAAAAATAACTTACATTAGCTCTAATTTTATTGTTAAAATTTAAGCTGACCTTCAAATTTGTTTCAGTGTTTTATTTATTTAGAGAATGAAGGTATCTAGCTTAGAGGTATCTAGGCCAATATCGCCTCTTACCTAAGCAAAACTTTATGGGAAAAGTGGTTGTATAGTATTATCTTTTTATTCAAATGTCATATGCTATTTGCCCTGTCAAGCATTCGAATCTTTCATTGTGCAACAGAGTTAAATTTTCAGTCATAAGTCGAAAATGTACTATTTGAAAATTCAGCTAACCTCTGATAAAGCATTCCTTTTCACTTAAAACATTATTGCCATGCTTGGCTGTATGCTGGAGCCAACTAATTTTCGATCATCCATCAGATTATTTATTTGCTTGTTCGTTGGTAGCTGAGATTAAACTGTGGTTGCAAACGATTAGGGTCCTGTTTTTGTGAATATTTCGAAATGGAGAATTTCTTGTGCTGTATCAAGTAAAAATGTTTGCAACGAATTTTGTCAGATGCAGACAAGCTATGAGTTGAGGGACCTCTCCGCTGTCTCCGTTGAATCTATTTCAGTTTAAGGCAATTAACAAAATTACCATGAATAAAAGTAGACACAGTAATTGAATTAATCTGCGTTTACCATGGAATTGAAATGATGTTTTATTTTCAGTGGGAACGACAGCCGGCTGCTGGATATTTTTGATGAGAAAGCTCATCCTTTGTCTGTATGTAAAGTACCTTCTAATTTAATCAACTTATGTCTCTTATAACTTATGTTATTTTATGTCTCTACAGAAATTTATTGCACATTCGTTACCGCTGTATTCTTGAAAATGTCGTTTATCCATCTATTCTTTAAACTGTCAATTTCTTCAGTTCACTGATGCATCTACCGAAGTAAAGCTGCTTGTTTTCTTGAGACCATTCGCGTTAAAACTTTGAAACGAGAAAGGTTTATAAATGCATCCTCTTGTGAAAGACGGTTCTGAGCACCTGCTTTTGTTATGATGTAGGTTTCGAGCAATCAATTTTTTCAACAGCGGCGTATTATTGATTTTTTGAATCTCATTTGAGAGTGAAAATATTTCTATCTAGCTTGCATTTTGTTAAGAAACGCCGAACGCTTTGTGGCAAGTACAAAGAAAAATACTGAATAAAAGAAAACAAAATTATTTAAAATTTTAAGTGCTATATTTTAGCTCGTTGCTCTATCATTTTGTTGTGAAGATCATTAAAACTTGGAGATTTTCTTCTCTTCAACCTAGCAATGTCGGCGTACTTAAAACCTCCAGGTTGGCATTCGGGGTTTCCAGTTGAAAAAGGGACCATATCTATGCTCATTCTTCAGTTTCACTCCTACTGCCCATACAGGACTTTTCATTTGGCACGCAAATGATTTTTATATTAAGCCAATCTAATATTAGTTATTTTGCGTGAGTAAGGGCCTTTCCTATCAGGTCAAGAGCTTTGTTCAGGCGAGTTGTTTCTAAAAAAAGTTATACTTGCATCTGCTCGTCCTGTTCACAGAACGAAAATATCAGAGTTTGTCAGAGACCAATGATGTCCCCATCACCGTCATTTGTTTATTTATTTTGGGCTTGAAAAATATGTTTTAGACCAAGAAGTTCAGTAGAAATCCAAGTCAGAGAATATTTTTGGTCTGATTTTGACTCCCCGTGTCAATGGTCGAAAAGTATGCTCATCTCAGGGAAAGTTTTTGTGGCAAAGGAAAATATTTCACTCGTTAGAAAATTCAATAGAAACTCGATTCCGAGAACTTTCTGCTTCTGCTCTGTTCTTATGGTGATCTGATGAATGTTTCAGAACTCCTCGTCTACCTTAAATGGCAAGTTTCTAGAGCAATCAAGTTCTTTGTTGCCCAAAACGTAAAGGAAAAACTTCGAACCACTGTTTTGGCTGAAAGTTGAGAGCGGAATAATGGAAGGCTCTTCTAACCATTGGTCTTAAGTGCCTGCACAACCTGTGATGTAAGAGGGAATGCCTAGGTTTTGTCGGCTTTTCATTGAAACTTACCTTTTGTTAAGTCTATAGCAGTATGAAATACCATTTTAGTTGCAAGCACTGTTTGGATTAAATGATGTTAATGGATGTGGTATTACCCATTTAATTTTAACAGGACCTTTCTGAAAAACACTTCGGTGATGAGAGCTTTCTGTTTAAACATTCTTATTTTTATTATTATTATTATTTATTGTTTGTTTTACAGAGAGAGCCAGTACCTAGTAACTACTCGAAGATTAAGCCAGAGTACAGACATATTTACAGGTTCATGAAAACACTGTTCAACGCTGCTCAGCTGACTGCCGAGTGTGCTATCATTACACTGGTGAGTTTTCATTGTTTATCTTAGTTACTCTTGCTTCACTGGGCCTTTATCACGAGTCTAGTCTTTGTAAGAATCTTACAGGCTGATCGAGGCTAAGGTGCTTGCATTGCATTCTATGTGTATACTCACTGATTTCATCATATTTAGACAAGGCCAAGGTTAATTAAGAGGAAGACAAAGAGATAAAGGCATTTACTTGCGATACTGTTTAGAAGGAGGATATATTTGCTAAGCAGAAAAGCTTACTTTTTGATCCAAGTTTTATTAAAGAACGCTTATTTCCAATCTATTTTCTTCCTTTTTACGAAACAAAGTATTTATTTTTGCTTGAAGGATCTATCGGCACAAAAAACTTACTGACGCCTCTAATAAAGTGATAATTGACTTATGCTGTTCCACCCTTTTGATGTGTGGCCCATTTACAGGCGATATTGTCAAAGATTCCAAGCTTCGAATTTGATGATCTGCCCTTCATTTTTCGCATCACTCAATCACAAAGCAAGCAGATGGCAGAAGTTAATCAGTTTCTCGTCATTTGATCTTGATAATGTAGATAAGATCTGTTTTTATAGTATGATACTGCCAGGTCCCTGAATTAAGTTTGAGATCAATCGAATATTCGCAGGTTTACCTGGAACGACTTTTAACTTATGCTGAGATAGATATCCACCCGAGCAACTGGAAAAGGATATTACTTGGGGCAATTTTGTTGTCATCGAAAGTCTGGGACGACCAAGCAGGTATATTTATGTAAATTGTTATCGGTTGTCTATGTTGAAAGTTGTCTTTGCGATTGCGCGTAGTTTTATTACGGTTACGGTTACGACTACGGATGCCGTCATACACACCGTTGTTGTTATCAATACAGTATAGTTCCTACACGAGATAAAATAGTGTAATACAATCAAGGGAAGGGCTATTTGACAACAGTTATTTCTTTCTAGTTACTGTGTGAGCTCTTATTGACTGGCATTTGCAGAACTTGTTTATAGCAACAACAGTTATATCTTGATATATTTTAGGTGTTTTGCAATGATTGTAAATGCAATTCTTGTTTTCAGTTTGGAATGTTGATTACTGTCAGATTTTACGTGACATAAAAGTTGAGGCCATGTAAGTCGATTTACTTCATTTGCCACCAAATCCATTTCATTTTGTCTCAGATCTTTTTATCTACTACAGTCTTTTTCCATGTTTATACGTTAGGATCTCAAATATAATAACAGAGATTTGAAATCTGTCTGCTTTATCAGTTCATAACAAAAAACCATTTTAGCCTTTCAAAAGCTGGAAATTATGTTATGAACCATGATTTATTCAGCACGTTGCAAAATCATGCAGAACAAGAAAGATATTTTCTGGAAGCATCTTACTTTTTGTTTGAAGCCATTTCCCGCTACATTTTCTAGAAAGAGAGCATTTTCACAAATACTGGAAGATAATTCACTTCGATTATTTAGCTAGATTTTTCAAAATATGAAATTTAGTGCCACTCTCTTTCACTGGCGTTAGATTTACGTGTCTCCAGACACATGCTTCGAATCTCTTCGCCTTTATTTACCACACGAAGCCTGTATGAAATAGATAGTCTGTTTGTAGCCTTCCACCTTTCTAATGTGCTCATCATTTCTAGGAACGAGCTTGAAAGATCTTTCTTGGAACATTTAGAGTTTAATATCAATGTCCCCTCGAGTGTGTACGCCAAATATTACTTCGACCTCCGAGCTTTGGCAGAGCAAAACGATTTGATCTTACCTACGGAACCTTTGGATAAAGAGAGAGCAAAAAAGTTGGAGGTAACGATCCTTTATTGCTCTGCACAAATTACATGACAATTCATTCAATACACGACTATTCTTTAGATTTAATACTTAAAATCATTATAATGTCCGTTGGAATTTAATTGACAGGCACAAAACAATATTTTATGAGACATTGTGGCTTGAAGTAGTGATTAAAATTTCCATTAATTTGGTCTGTAACATATTTCATGTGATCATAAAGTTAGCTTCTAAAGCATTTATTGGATACATTCTTTCTGTATCCAATAAATACATTCATTCTTTCTGTAAATTTTTTGGATACATTCTTTCTGCAACGTTATTTGGAGTCATTGCTCTCAGTGAAAATCCTTTTGTTAGTTTCTGTTTAATCCTGTTTACTACCTTGAAGGCCCAACTCAGTACAAAAGCATCGTGAAAGATATTAAGAGAATTTCATAATCTTCCTCTTCTTGACGAGATTTGTAAATAATACTTTTTCAGGCAATAACGAGAATTTGTGAAGACAAATTACAAGATGTATCGATGAAAGCGCTCAACAGATCAAGTAGTATGGACGATTTAAGGCGCAAGAGGCGAAGTATTGCAGTTTTATCCTAGTTAAGCTCGTCTTTAGATGTTTTATTCCACTGTAGTAAAACAAACGTATTATTTTTCTTTGAAATATGAGTAGCTATCCCATTTGTAGATTTTCATGACAGTTTTCGACCACAGTATTATTGTTCCCAGCCCCCTTACAACATGAAACTGGCTTTAATTGAATAGGGTGTTAAGGAAATGAGGTCACACAGTCAATGGTCACTGTAAGCTCTTATCTTATAACGGGGCTAATTCTGCCGCACCCTGAAAGGCCTGCTCTTTATTCCATTCGGCCACAGTAGTTTGGATAAAGGCTAGCCATTCATCTTTACAAAATTAGTGTCCGTACATCTACTTTTGTGCTGGTTTAGCTTTCAGCGGGTCAAAATATTTCATTCTGATGGACTGTCCACATTGTAGGCCCTTTTTCTCGTACCACTAGTATGAAACGAAGAAATGCCTAGAAACTCAAAAACACCTTTGCTGTTAACTTCGCCAAATCGGGTCTTTGTTTTGAGATCTAACAAAGTACGGATGTGGATGCAATAATGTCGCCGTTTAATTAAAAATCGATCTGAAAAGTAAAGTTGGTCATACTTTCATTTGTGAAAGGAGCAAGACATATTCTTGCTGCCATTGCAAAATTCCGAAAAAACACTTGTATGGACAATTCTTATGCAGTTAAACGTCTGTCAGCCAATTAAGATGGCAATTAATTACAAATAGCTCGCTGTCAATCATACGATCCACTTTTGTAAGCACAAGGCAGAAAGGATACACACATTATCCAGCCTTACTACTTTTGATTTGTGTTATAAAAGAAATGAACGTTGCAATTTTATTTATTTAGCTGCTTTTTGTATCTTTGTGTAGTTAATGAACAGAAGTAAAAAACGTTTTTACATGCAGGTATTGGATTTATGATTCAACCCATGAATGCTATGTTCTTTCGAGGTCCCAGGGAGTATGCGACATCTAATTCCGGCAACGGGTGCCTTTAGGGTGCACGAAATCCACACATTCTGGTCTACAGACCGCTGAAACCTCTAAAAATGATTCCCAACTTTTTAAAATATTAGCAATACCCAGCCTAAATTTTGTTTGGAAACTTTTTGTCGATCAATCAATGTAGCAATCGTACCATTTTTTTTAAAGAATACAAATTACCTTGCTCAAGTGAGATAAATGAATCCATCTCCAGTGGTATGTACCCTCGGCTCAAGTGATGATATCTCGGGATAGAATGCACTATCTTTTCTTAAACTCGTTATTGATTTGAACAATTGTAGTGTTGTATATTTTGAACTTAAGCGGCTCCTAAGGGTCATATACGTCTCAATCAAAGTGGCCAAACGATTTACTCATTTTCATTTATTTGTTTTTTGTTTCCTTAAGAATACGAATTTTAAAAGTTTTTGCCATTATATCTATTACGTTTGAAATGCATTGCTACGAAAAATTGTTTGCAAGCAATTTTAATTGTCCTTCATGATTCCTAAGTTTCTATTAGTGAATTGGCATAAATTCAAATATCCAATGATATTTTAGATAATTCCATTTGATGCTCATTCTAAACTTTACCAATCGAGACCTACTCTGCAAACTAATCCCTAAGATTATACTTTTCTAAAGGGAAAAATTTTGAGTTTTGGCAGGCACCTTGGATTCATAAATGTCAGTCTGCTTTCATGATATCTCCAGTTTTTAACAAATTTTTTTATGTAGATGTCTCATGCTCATTCAAACTCTTGCTTAAATTATGTAGTAAATCAGGCTGTCGTTACACACGAATTTTCAGTTGTTTGTATTGTTTTTAACTTTGTGTTTTTAAGAATCTTCAAAATCTTCCAAATGTTAACTAAATGAAATGTAGGCATACACAAAGGCAGAAGGCCTGCCTCCTATTCAGTCAGGAGCTGACCTTTATTTGCTTATCACAATGCTTCTAACGAGTTTAAAATATTGCTTAAAGGGATTGTTTACTTGTTTTCGACAGTGCTCATCTCTTCTATGTTTCTTTTTGTGTCCAACTTTTAACCGTTGCTTTTGATACTGTATTCAACTGATTTTGAGAACTGCACTGGGAAGGCAACATTAACGTAGCCTGAATACTGGATACTTTCTTCTTCAGAATACTGGGTCTGCGCGCAGGCTACATTAACGCTGATATTAAGAGCATCCCAATGTCTTCTAAAGATGTAGAGAAACTATTTGAAATCACATCGTTAGGAATCAATAGTTAGGAAATCACATCGTTAGGAGTTGTTGACTAGCTAAGGCAAATAGGCTCGGTCTGAATGTTACCATATGTGATTGTATGCTGACATGCCAAAGAAGACAAAATGAAGCACATATCAATGATTCTCTTTTAAAAATTAGCCAATAAAATATAAAAGGGCAAGTACATCGAAATGCTTAGGTATGACCATAGACGGCAAATTTAATTGAAATCCCGATGCGAAGTATTGAAAGGGAAAGTAAAAGGGGTCTCAATGCATGGAGGAAGTTACAGCGACTCATATCTTAGTTCAAGGGCCACTAATTGAAAGCAACATTAAATCCTGATTAACCCATCAAATACCAAATTAAATCATTTGCAAAATCTAAAGAGTAGGCTAAAAGTATGGTTTTCTATCAACGATCTACTTGATTGTTATAAGCTAGTCATGAAATAGAAACATATATTTTCGTTTCTGCCCTGAATTTTTTCAATAAAGTTGCAACCAGGTTTAATGAACAAATAATTGTGCCCGTAATTGAAATGAAAATGTAGCTGTTTACCGGTCTATCATAAGTGTTTCGTGCTTGTAAATGTTTTTTTCAGGGGGATTTGGCAGGATTATTCGCTGACTGGTGGACATGAAGTCCCATTCATAACTATTATAGGGTAATAATTGGACTTACGACGAGTAATGGTCTCCATTTCAGAAATAAAAAAATCAAGATCTCTCAAAAAAAGATGTCAAGAATGCAGAGTTGTTGTTTTGAGACCTTAATCTCGTTTTGAAAAGGAGGAGAGAGAAATATCAGAAATGGCGGATAATCAAGCTGCTGGAACTGGTGAAGGGCGAAAGAATGTGCCAAAATTGAAAGAGCTGTTAAGAAGACAACGAAGAGACTCAGAGGTATCTTACTCTAAGATATAAGTATACTTTTGAGTACAGTCTCATTTTTAGAAATGACAAATACTTTCTATAAGACATCTTGCAGCCTGCTTACTCTCACTTCCAATAAAATAAAATAAATATATTTTTACCAAGAAACTTTCATGGATTTTTGTTGAGTTAGTTCTTCATTAATCAAGCGACTTCCTTCAAGTAAATCCTACTGCTTTTAAAGCCATATCGAATCTTAAACTAAAATTTGCCTGCCTTTTGGGGTGTCAGCAACATTTAAATGTTGACACCCCAAATATTTATCCCCAATGTGTCCCTCCTTTTTTACCAAGATATTCATACAATAGGGTATCAAAAGTATTGCACCACCTTGTTCAAGCTGGCGGCATTTTTTTCAATTTCTTGAGAATACAGAACATTTGAATGCATGAATTGGATGAAATAGGCGCATTTTATAGCAAATTTCGGCGGAGAAAGTTTGCAAATTTTGCTAACGCCATAGAAAACTTTGTTAGAAATGTAGAAATTACGCAAAAACATTTTTATTTTAAAAAATGTAGACCTAAGGGAACAAAATTTTCAAATGAGAGGCGAGTTGCTATAAAATATTTACTAGAAAAGTGGTCTTTAATTTTAAAAAAATATTGACCAAAAGATAGATGCAGCCACACAACAGCTGCTGGAAATAAAAAAAGACCTCTTGAGAGTGTTACAGTAGTAAAGAAAATGAGAGAGAGCAAACAAATTTCTCTGTTTTATTTCACTGCGTTTACACCAAGGGACAGGAAAAGACATGAATCTCGACACTGAGCAAGATTTTGCAGCTCAAAATTTGTCCATAAAAGATACTGAGTGTTTTGCACAAATACAAAAGAAAAAGTTACCTGAGTAAACAGGAACCCTTTTTACAATGATTTATTTCCATACAAAAGAAATTAAAGTTTTGGCACAGCCAGCATCAAGTCCAATTTTTAACATCGCTACAAGAATTTGATTTCAAATGAAAAACGTTACAAACCATGATCCTAATGGTTGTCCAAAAACCAGAGAATCATTAATTGTAAGAGGTTTCCAGGCGTAATACAAATTTCCACAAGAATACATTGCCAAAATATATGGATCCATTTCAAAGAGGCTTCTTGTAGTTTCAAAAGTTTGTGGCTTTCCAATCAAAATATTGAAATTTCAAACTGTTGAAAGATGTTTGCTACTGATATTTTTCAAACAAATGCTCTAAATATATTGAAGTTTTGATTGATGGTTGTTTTGCTTTCGATCAATTGCCATTCGCTACTTAAAAACAGAATAAACTTGCATAAGCTTTCAATCTTTCATGCGCTATTTCTGCTCCGTTGAGGTGGTGCAATACTTTTTATACCCTAGTGTATTACTAGAGGTCAGGAGTAACTTTTTCTTAACACACTTTTCCTAGTCTTCTTGATGTCACCTTTATGCCCAAGTATGCTTTTGCTAGCACTGAAGCATTTGGCCTGGCATGGTGTGGTCTGTGTGCTAATCTAATAAGAACCACATTGATGCCAGAAAATTTGTCAAAAAACCTTGACATGAACATGATTCTAAATCATTTAATCAAAGGAGACAAGTTTAGAAAGTTTTTGAGTCAATCTTAAAACTTTTGAGAATGAGCTGGCAAGGATACCTTTACAAAAGCTGAGATTGCAGTTATCTAGCAGATTATTAAAAGTTGAAAACAAAACCAGGAAATACCTTTAATTTTTCCAAAACGAATTATAGCAAGAAGCAGGCTTTGCCTCTCTTTTGAGATGCTTTTTCAGATCTTTTTCTAACAGAGGTGATCTTTTAGACACAGTAATGTTTTCACCTGCCTGGTGACAACAACAGAGTTATAGCAAATATAATTTATATTCAATTTACTTCCATCACAATTTTGTTTTTGTATTGAAACTGAGAAAAATGACTCTCAAGCTTTCATCTAATATGTAAGACAAGAGAAAAAGGACCATAAGAGAAAAGGGGGCAATTTTGATAGGTGAGCAATAAATCATCTTTTTTGTTTGTATTTGGCCAGGTAATTCTTTTACACTGTGCAAAGTTGCTTAAGAAAAATGCTTTGAAAGCATTTATAAAAATCATACAAGTTCAAACAAAAATATTAAAGACACATAAAAGGTTCCAAAAAAACCGGAATTATACATCCCAATAACTTGAATATCCATGGGATCAATGAAGTGGTTTGAGATAGCAAATGTTGGAGTTATCATCGTATTTCCAAAAGAAAGTTTGGGCAAGAGGAGTCTATATTTGTTTGACATGGCAAATGTTCAACTTATCAGTGGCTCAAGTTTTTGGGAGTTTACTGTAATATATTTGCAGTAACTAAATCAAATGAATAACAAGTTCCATCTACTGTTCTTTGACATCATAAAGTTCATTACTTGATTCAGTTTCTGTTTATACTAATTCTGAAAATTTTCTCTATGATCCTGATTCAATGATCCTTTTTGAATAGAGTTCTTGCCATGTTTTACTGTCAAGGTCAAGATATGCATTAAGTTTTAACTGCCAACAAGAACCAAGACAGGGACTAGCTAAGAAATTGATGGAGAATTGGGCAATTGATTGCCCTTCTCAGTAAATCTAGGAGGGGATGGCAAGTGTTGGAGAATTCAAAGAAAATGTCTTTACATTTGTTATAAGCAAGAGGCAAGCAGATACTGCTTGGTTTTATTGTCTACAAACCTAGTTTTTTCTTTCAGGGTCAGAATGAAGCACCATCCTTGGATTTTATTTATACTGACACAGATTCACTGATGAATGAGCTGGCTGGTTTGTTTATTGTTATTTTTTATGTAAATATTATTATAAAGAGGAATGAAGGGGAACAAGATATTTTCAGAAATAAGAGATGATAAATTAGCAGACAAATATTTCTTATTCTTTTTTATGTCCAGTTTTGTTATAGTTGGTCAATAGTAGATGTCAGAAGTCTGGTCTATTACGTCTATTGCAGGCACTTATACTAGCTGCAGGGACTTTAAACACAAAATTCTGATCAAGCTTTACCTGAGAAAATTGTAGGAACAAATCTAAACTAACATTTTTTGTTCTAATCATGCCAGTAAACATTATTATAGCTAAAATATTTGAAATTAAAATGCCACAGAGACAGTCTGGTTTATTGCTTTAAAGTTTGTTTGTATAAAATATTCGTTTTATTATTATTATTATATATAGTTACAGATTTGCTAAAAATTTCTGGATTGTGAATCAATCAAACGTGCAGCTGCATTGAAATATTCAGTTCTTGTTTTCATCAGAACTCTACAGCTACACAGAACAAGAGGAATTTGAACTAAATGCTGAGCAGTTTTATGAAGATTTTAAAAAAATTGGTAAGCCATTCTTTTTTAGGTTTCAATTGCCACCAATCCAAGTTAGTTTGGGTTTTGGGGATATAAACATCTGTGAGGCCCTTGTTCTTTACAATTTATACTCTTTTCTTAGATGCTTGGCCCCTTCTAGCTACCATAAGGGCAGGGCTTAGTGCCATGCCCACTGACCCAAGTATATAAATTTTGAAAAACTTATATTGAAGAATGTTTGTTGAATCTATTGCGTGTTTTGTTCTGAAAAAAACTGCTAGAGATATAAAAGCTCAATTACTCGACAATAGCTTCATACTACATTTGTTTCCTTGATAAGATTGTCTGATAATATTGATAATATTTCCTAGATAAGATTGTCTAGGAATAACCATGATTAGTTATGCAGAATTAAGATTACTGTCAAACGTTCTGCCACAGAGTGCTCAGAGCTGTACCCAATGGAGATAATGGGGTTTAGATATTTCAAACAACTGTTCCAAGCCATGCTTGTACAAATCTTCATGTACTTCATCAAGTGCCATGAAATTGCTAGTGAATGGGACATTTTAAAAAACAGCTCATCTCTGGCCTTCCTTTATGTTTATTTATTTTATTTGTCGGTAAAGTGTTACAACATTATAAACACAACAGTAGGCTAAGCTGTCCCTTCTTCCTCTACCAACATTATTTCTTCTTGTTAAAACCTATTACCCTTTTATGTCTCTTTCTGTAAGTAAAAAGATGTTACAGTAAAGTAAATTGCAGCCAATAAAATCGACCAAATAATAGAAGTACTCTTTTTGTGATGGTTTTGCTTGATTCCAAAATTGGAAATCAAGCAAGCAAAATGCTGAAAATGTTTATCAAATGATAAATGTCAGTAGATGCTTACTGGTAGATTATTGACATGACATTGTTTAGAACAAAATGCTGAAAGGAGAACTTTTGAAGCTTCCATGTAACAGTGTTACAATAAAACATAATTTTGCATGAATTAAGCAGTGCAATAACATTTTCTATGTCTTAGCTTTTACAGAATTTCTATTTTAGTGACTAATTAGTTCCAAATCTTTGAACATGATTCTTGTTTACTTTCTTTCTTGATATAAAACAAAAATAAAAAATTGTGCTCACCTTTTTCACCTGTAATCTCCTTATTGGTTTGATGCTAGTTTATTTCGAAACAAATTTCTTTCTAACCTTAGTTGAACACAGTATTTGGTTTGTTTTCAAAAGATAAAAAAGAAAAGTTAATTTACCTTTTTGATCCTCCTGGCATTTGACTCTGCTCACATTTGTGACAAGTCAGGCTTCAAGAATGATTTTTCTCTGCCTGGCTTGTTTTTATTTTGCAAAATATTTAGTGAGCGTCGATAAGGAAAATTGAAATATGATTCAAGAATCATTTTATATTTTGCCTTCTACTTCCATCATTGCATACTAACTTTTGTTAAACATGTATTTTTTTATTATGCTAGAGAGCCAACCATGGAAAGAAATATCACCAAAGCAGAAAAATCAGTACATGATGAGACTTTTAGATCGTCTTGAAACAGTTTCAGTGGAAGAAAGAAGAAATGCTGCCAGATCTGTACTGTATTTATGCCAAGGTAAGCAAAAAAAGAATTAAATCATAACTTGTCCATTTGAAGGATAGACGATTGCTTGCAGAGAAATGACCAGGGTAGAGTCCCCACATCAGTGTGAAGCATGGGCTGGTTGTAATAAATTTCAGCTGTATTTTGAAACTAAGTTTTGCATCTCTTACGGAATTGAGCAGTAAGCCCTTTTATGGGATCAAAGAGAAAGTAGAAACTCCCTTGCCATACAAAGTTTGAAGTGTATCAGATGCAAGAATTGTTCTGAACAATATAAAGCATTGTGACTTAGCGAAGGCATTTCTAAACCCGTAATTGTCTAAAGTCTAAACCTGCATGTCTAAGCTGTACAAAAATTGTTTGACTGTCCCTGTGCTTTTACAGATGAACTGCAAATTGTTGTTGCTTTACTTTTCATGAGTTTTGTTTACAAGAATTGAAGAATTGACTCCACTTCTGTTTTCTCCTTCTCAAAACATTTTCATACAGTTATTGCTAGTCTTTTTTGGATGATCATTGCCTTTGCAACAACCTTAGCAACTCATGTCTATGTTTGAAACACCCATTTGTTCAAAGTAAAGCACTGGATGACCTTTGTACAAAACTTGAGCAATGCCATCCTGAAATGTTTCTTCCTTTATATAACCCTAAATTGATTTTTTGCTTTTCTTGTTTAAAGGGATGTTTAAAGAGTCAAATTGTGAGGAAGACCTGCTTCCAACGGTAAGACTTCTTCAATCAGTAGTACTAGAAATCAAATTAAGTTTTGCAAAGAGAAGGTGGTGCACGCTATGGGGAAAGTGGGTCAGTGGTACTTCAATCTTTTTGTGTTCATGGCATGACGTGTTTTGAATCGAATGAATATAATGTTTTGAATGAAATGTTTTTGGTAATGATAGCTCAAATTTCCTTAAATAAGAGAGACCTTACATATTTTTTGTCTTTTAGCGCAAACTAAATAGTGTTTCGTAGTGCCGCAAAATATTTGTATTCTAATGTGTCGGGGATAGGGTTAGGTAGAGGTAGTACCTTCCTATATTAATGTACTGAACTATCTCTACTCAACCACATCCCCGTCACATTTGAATACAAATCTTTTGCTTGTTCCTGAGCAGTCTCACTTTTGTGCGCTGCACTTTTTGCCGATATATCTTTTTTGAAAAAAACATCGATGACTGGTATGGCTTGCTTGTCAACCTTATAGCCTGACAATGGGCAGCTTGTTGGCTTTGCATTGATTGAATTTTAGGTTAAGTAATGCATTTATTACTTTGGCTCGCAAGACTCTTTGTCAAAATCATATCACTACAGTTTTCGAGAGAATGTGTTGAACTATCATTTTTAAAATCTTAATTTTTCAATGGCAAACAGTTTCGCTGCATAATTAAAACTTAGAGACATTATTATCAAGATTCCTCGGGAGTCATGTTTAGGGCCTTTGCTGTTTCTTGTCAATGTTATTGATCTACCACAAGCTCTCCAAAACTCCACGGTCGTAATGTATGCTGAGCGCACTAATCTTCTTATAAATCTGAAAACATTGCTAACCTAAACGAGGCAAGGATAGGGACCTTAATAGTGCTTTGTTTGACTACAGTACAACAAGCTGTTCTTGAATACTGCAAAGCGACGGCAATTGCGGTAGTATCAACAAAAGAGAATTAAAAAAGCCTGCTCAAAGTATGAAAAAGCTATGTTTGACTATATACAAGATGTACGAAAAGATTATATTAAATTTGCTTAAAATCTTCAAATGCAGGTGGATTTGTGATGAGAGGCACTCGAGGCCGATCACGCGCCCCCATACGTCCCCAGAAACATATAGATATGCTGAGGCACTTAGACAGGGGAGGTCTAGAAAGTCCTAGGAGCTCGATTAATTAAGCGCCTAGTTAACTTAAGCCTCGTCAAATCTGTTGTTGGTCATATTTGATGAAGTATAACATTCTGTTGACGAAATGCAAACAGGCTTCAAATAGCGATAAGCCATATGTTTACAACACCACTTCCCTGCATAAAAGTGGACCTCTTGCCTGTATGGAGTTTTTATCCTATTAACGCTGACATTTTCATCTTGGGCATAATTTAGATCAGTTCATATTATTATGATTATGATCTGCATAAATTTGTTACACATTGGTCGTTGACTAAATTCTTTAGCTCTGAATTATTTAGCTCTGAATTGAGCCATAAATTTTCTTAAAAAGCCTAAAAAGCTATAGAAAAATTTCAAATCCAAACTGCAAAATCTAAATAAGCATATGCTAAAAAGTTTTTGGTCATCTGATGGTTGGCAATAAAGTCACCGTGCTATGTTCATTCATAGCAGGTCATCTCTAGTCTGCGGGGACTTGATTTTCGGAAAAAGCGCAATCCTTGAAGGTTCGTTTCATTCCCTACATCGGGATTCTTTGAGGCTGACACTACAGATCTGTTTCCTTGATCCAGGCAAGCAGTAGTATAAAGAATTGATTCTAGCATTCAATGGGTTAACTTTCTCTGCAATTTGAGAGGCCTTGTATGATATTTTTTAAGGAGAAGAACCACGAATCCTAAAATCCATAGAAGTCTGTCATTAGCATAACGTTTAGTATAACGAGAGCCAGATATTAACAATAATTTCGAAGAGGAAGTTTCAATTTCGTAAATGAACATAAATCTTTTATGTTTAAATTCTAGATTTCACAAAATGTTCTGTTGATTTACCGTTCTGGAGTTTTTGCTGTTGTACAACAACTGTTGTTGATGGAAGCTGAGTAAGTGGAACTGCATCTTCAGAGTAATTTATGCAGCTATTTTATACCTGTTTGTATTTGCATCTTTATCAATCATAGTGAAACGTTTGTATATTTTATACCTGGATCTATTCTCGTTTCTTCAAGCAACGACATTCAGATGTCTCTCCTTGTATTGTATGTTTTTGACCATTTGTGTTTCTAGAAGTTACGTGACTTTCTTCTAGAAATATCGACTCAGTTCAAGCAGCTTTGCAGAAACCTTCAATATCCATTGCTGATAGCATTGATTTGAGGTATTTTTCACCAATTTTTGTATTTTTTTGTATTTTGTTTTTGTATTTTGGTCAAGGGCCTTTGATCAACTTTTTGAAACTTTGAAAAATTGAAAGAAATTGCTTTAATATATTTGAATATTAAGACTTTCATAACAACACCATCAATGTTGAAACGATAGTATATAGACTAAAGGAAACACTTTCTTGATATATTAAATATATTTATACTTTTTAGAAATTTGTCTCTTGATATTTCCGTAGCACAGTGCTCAATACATTTGCACGTAGAGCATAATATAGCATATGTAATAAACCAAATATTGAGACGTAAAATGACTTCAAAATATATTTATCTTCATCATAATCGTACATACAAAAAAACTGACTTACAACACGTGCTAACTGGAATAGAGGCTAGATATGATTTATGCACATATTTTAATACTATTGTCCACAGGGGATAACACTATCCCCCTCCCCATCTCTCTTCCTATGTTAGTGAATGTGAACGAGTTCTGTTTGGTAGTATGTTTGCAATGTCTACTCTGCACCAATTTCTGTTGATCATGTTGTTATTATCTTCTGGTTGTTCTCCGTGGTTCAAGTCCCCTGTATTCCCTCCTCCTCTTGCACCCTCAACGTGTACTCTATCATCAATGAGATTTGTTGTCTTGGTATTGGTTAGGTCAGCAAAAATATCACAGACTTTTTTCTTAGGAGGTTCCTTTGCAGGTAGGGGGTCAGTTGCTTTTTTGAGTAAGTGGATTGATCTTGGAGGTATATACTTCAGTTGATTGACATGAATAGTAGGACTGGCTTTGCCACTGGCGTCAACAAGCTTACAATTCAGATCTCCTATCAAGTGGGTGATTGTCCAAGGCCTCGACCACTTTGGTTGAAAACAACGTGAAATACCCCTTTTCTGAGGTGGGTTCCATAACATGACAGTATCATTGATCTTATAATGATGTTGGGTAGTTTTCTTATCGTACTGTTGTTTCATTCTTTCTCTGCTCTGGTTGAGGATACTGCGAACATTTGTAAAGGAGTTTTTAAGGCACGTACCGATGTCATTGGCAAAAGCTTGAGCCTGTTTCACATGGTGTGGAGCAGACTGTTGAATCTGTTGCTGTGGTGATTTATTAAACAGCAACGCAGTTGGTAAAGAAAGTTTAGCACCAAGAATAAGTTCAGCAGGTGTAACTTTAGTGCTATTATTAACACTTGAACGAATAGCGTAGACAGCTGATTGCAAGAACGTGTCCCAGTTACGGCCATGTTGATCAATTTGTTTCTGCACACAGGACTTAACTAGTTTTACCATTGCCTCAGAAAGGCCATCACCTTGTGGGTGGAGATGCGAAGACTTGGATTTACCGATACCCAAGATTTTGGCGACTTCCCGCATAACATTGCCATGAACATTTGAGGCACCATCACTGTGCAAACGTTGCATAATCCCATACCGACAGATCCATTGGTCGTGAATCGCTCTAGCAATAGTAGGTGCCGATATCTCTTTGAGGGGAACAACTTCAGGCCATTTTGTAAAGTGGTCGACCAGGATAAGAGCATACTTGAAACCATCTTGTGATGCAGGCAGAAAAGGTCCGGCTAGATCGTAGCAAACAAGTTCGAATCGTTCAGTAGACTGTATTGGCTGTAACTGATCTTTGTGGTATCCTTGAGGGGGTGGATTAAAAGAAGCACAAATCTTGCAACTTTTCACCCAGTTGATCACATCCTGTTTGGCATTGGGCCAGAAATAGTGTTCACAAAGGCGAGACCAAGTTCTGTCAACAGCAAAATGACCGGAGGATGGGTGGTCATGGCAAAGTTTCAGGACGGTTCCACGTAAATCGTCAGGTACTACAGTGCAGTTGTGCCACTGCAAAATGCCATCCTCAGATACAAAAAGTTTATTGCGATATGGTTTTAAGGAACCTAGACGGCAGACATCAAAGTTTCGTTTATCAGAAGACATGTATTCGATTGCTGCTTGGATGTGTTGATCTTTTGTTTGGAAATCTCTGATTGCAGCCACTGTAATATTAGGTTGTAATTCTTCCAGTGAGTTGACACTGTGCATGCGACTGAGACAGTCGCTTATGGCGTTGTTCTTGGATGGAATGTGTTCTATTTTATAATTGAACTCTGAAAGTTGCAAAGCCCAATTCAGCAATTTTCTACTCTTAGGGTTGCGTTTGGATTGCAGGAATGAAGTTACGCGATTATCAGTACGCAAGAAAAAGGGTTTACCAAGAAGGTAGTGACGAAATTTTTCGGTAGCAAAAATTATAGCATGCGCCTCTTTCTCTACAATGTTCCACCTTGATTCAGTTTCATTGAACTTTCTGCTGGCGTAGGCGACGATGTATGTTTTGCCATCACTTGTGTTATGGGCTTTAAGACATGCACCTTCACCTCTGTCTGATGCATTGACTTCTAGGATGAAAGAGTCTGTACTTGTAGGAGCTCGTAAAACTGGTGCGGAAGAGAGAAGCTGCTTTAGTGCTTCAAAGGCTGCTTGAGCTTCAGGTGTCCAGACAAACGTTGAAGTCGGTTTTGCAAGTTCGTGTAGAGGAGCAGCAACAACAGAGAAGTGGGGAACAAATCGATCACAAAATTGTGCCATGCCTAAAAATTCCTTCAAGGATTTGGCATTGGATGGCACTGGAAAATCGGTGATGGACTGAATGCGAGCTGGGTCAAGGCGAATGTGTCCCTTGTCAATGAAATGGCCTAAATACGGCAAACTTGTCTGGAAAAATTTGCATTTCAAGGCGTTCAAAGTGAGACCAGACTGTCGAATTCTTGCTAAAACTCTGCGAACATTGGAGAGATGATCTGTGAAATTTAATCCTTTAATAACCACATCATCGTAGAAGGGTGGTAGAATACAGTCGCTTAAATCAGAAAATGTTTGTTCCATGGTTCGTTGGAACAAAGAAGAGGCCGGTTTGATACCTTGAGGCATAACGTTCCAGGTCCATTGACCAAAACCGTAACCAGGAGAAAAGGCAATGATCGGTTTGATTCTATCAGCACACGGAATTTGGTGGTAGCCACTGTTGAAGTCGATTGAGCTGACATATTGAGAGCCGCGAACAGAGTCAAGACATTGTTGAAGGGATGGAGAAGGCCAACCTGAATCTTTGATGGCAGGGTTGAGAAAACGATAGTCAACTACAAGTCGAAAACGATCGGTAACATCACAGCTATTTGAAACATTCTTTTTGGCAACAAGGACTGTAGCAGCACGATAAGGTGAATCAATATGTTCAATTAGGCCATGAGCTTTATAGTGTTGTAAAAGGTCCTTGACAATGGATTGTTGATGAAGTGGCACTCTGCGTAAAGGCATTGAAATGGGTGTCGAATGAGCCAAATCAAAGTCAAATTCTGTCACGTTGGTTTTGCCAATTTTGGTGTTTGATAAAGAGAAGACATCAGAAAATTCCATCAGTAAATTCTTGGCTTGTTGAAACTGCGAGGGAGACAAGTGGGTCAACTGTGAAGTGAGAATCGTAGTAGGATCGGAGGTTTGAGTAGAATTATCTGTGTCCTGAGTAGAGAGAAGATTAATTGTGTCTTTAGGAAGAACAGAGAATTCTTCAAAGTCATACGTCCCTAGAGCAACCTTGGTGCCCTTTTTTATGGTCTTTGCGACGGCAGAAGTATTAACAAGGACAGTGGGAACACATGAGTGTTGATGAGAAACCTTGTATAAGTACGGAACAACCTTTACATGCAGGCGTTCTTCAAAGGGTGCATGTCCATCAATCAGTGCAGTCGGTTCTGAAACTGGGCGGAATGCATGAAGGGAGGCGTCAATGATTGTCCGGGTAGTATTGTGTACTTGTTCGGTGTTATGAAAGCAATGTTATCTTGAAGAGAAGGCTGAGAAGATACCAATACCATGGATTGATCTAGATGAAAGAGTTTCTTGGAGTTGTCAATGCCCCATTTGGTAAATTTATCTAGAAAACTCAAACCGAGAATGCAAGAATAAGGCAATGCATCAATAATCATAAATTCAACAATGTGAGATACAGCAGGATGCCCTACTACAAGAAGGGCTTTAATCACACCAAAGGGTTTCATTATTTGTCCATTTGCATCAAGCAAACCTGGGCCAGTATAACCCTGTAATGGTAGGTTTTGCAAGTAAGGACTGCCAGTGAAACATCTTTTGGCAAGACAGCATACGGTGGCACCAGAATCAAGCATCATTGGAATTTGCTGTCCATGTAATGTTCCTGTTAGCCAAAGCAAATTAGGTTCTCTCTGCAGAAAAGATTGTGATTCTTCTTTTTGGGGGGTCAATGAAGCATTGTCGGCTTTCCCAGTATGACCCTTTACTGGGGGCCCCAAAAGTTTCCCGACTGTTGAGGAAGATTAGCTTGCTGCTTGTAAGCTAGGCAATCACGTTGGATATGATTTAAGCCGTGGCAAAAATAGCACTGAATAGGTTGCCGTCCGTCTGGCCTTGCGTTTCGGGGCTGAAAATCCCTGCCAAAATTGCGTTGAAAACCATTGCGTGATTGCCGACGGTTGCTCTGCGGGGCAGAAAAAACAGGGGCACCATGCTGATGTTGAAGTTGCTGTGAGGGCCTAAACGGAAGTTGACGGTTGAGTGCATTGATTTGGTCTTGTTGTTCATCAAGCTTCCGCATTGTGAGTTGACTTTGTTGCTCAAATTTGGTGGACAAGGCAAGAATGGCGTCCAGTGTCGTATCAGATGGATTTGCAGCAGTTAAAACAGCATCAGAAGGCCCAGTGACAATAGCACCGTTGATTGTCGCAGATGGTAAGGAAAGATGAACTGATGCATCGCGGCAAGCCTTGAGCAAATCTTGATGGGTAATTTTGTCATTATACGGGTTGGTGCAAAAGATGAATATATTTCTGTGAAGTGTATCAGAAATCCCTTGTAAAAACTTGCGTTTCACCGCATGGTTTATAATGTCAGTTTTGGCTTTTGGATTGGCGGCTCTGAATAACTGTAAAAGGTGAGTCATGAATTCTTCTTCACTTTCATCGATCTTTTGAATGCAGCGTTCGAATGCAGTCATGTGAGCTTCGCGATCGGTTTCTGAATCGAAAACCGCGGTGAGTTGTTCCTTAAGCTCGCTGTATTTCTGGGGACTGCCTTTCTCATCTTCAAATTGATCCAAGATGGCTTTAGCACGGCCATCAACACAGAGCATTAGAATTTGGCCAACCACGAGGTCGTCAGATTTCTCGGCAATAACACAACATCTGTCGAAGTTACGAAGCCATTGGTGCAAATTTATGTCCCCATCGCCGGTGAACTTCTCAAGTTTTGGAAAAATTATGTTAAAGGATGACATTGTAAAATGATGTGGGTCAAAACGCTCCTGTCACCAGTGTAATAAACCAAATATTGAGACGTAAAATGACTTCAAAATATATTTATCTTCATCATAATCGTACATACAAAAAAACTGACTTACAACACGTGCTAACTGGAATAGAGGCTAGATATGATTTATGCACATATTTTAATACTATTGTCCACAGGGGATAACACATAGAGTTTGAGAAAATAAAACAAGAAAAGTGAGTTATTCACGAAGAGTGAGTTATTCACGAAACAAGCTTGTAGAGCTAAAACATGTAGTTTTTTTCCATCTCTATGCTATATTTATACTTTTTATGTGCATTTTTTGTATGCTTTGTTGTTGCACTTAGAATATGCATAAACATACTGTACACTGTGGTGGAAGTGATCCGAATAAATCAATCAAAGTCTGAGGAAATGAGCAAGGCTGCAGAGGGCCTGAGACTTGACTTGGGTGAGAAACAGCTGTTAGTGTTTTATCATGTGTCAGTTTAATGAAAATTCCCTTAACCGGTCTGTTATATATTGGTCGATGCGCACTGTCAATGCAGACGTATTTTGCTATCAGTACACATGCGAAGGTAGTTAATAGCAGATTAATTCTGTTGCTATCTTGTCTAGCTGTTTTCTAGCTCTGCCAATAACGCAGGAAAAGGATGGCAAAGTCAATAAAGCTTAAGAATGATAATATTTTTTATTGTTTTTTTCAAAAATTCTGAATAAACAAATGAGACTCTCTTATAACTTGAGCTAATTTTCTAGGGAGAAGCCTCTGACTTCTAATTTCCTTATGCAAGTCACTTTGGGTTACGGTTACAAAGGTCTCCCTGTAGATGACATTTTTTTCATTTGCAGACGGCAGCAAAGAAGAGGAAGATGGAGGGCCTTTTGCTTATCACATTTTTGAGATGATTCTCAAATTCTGTGCTGGAAGTGCTCCGCATTACCCAATCAAGAAGCTCCTTTTATTATTATGGAAAGTAATATTGGTAAGTGTGTGAATGTCAGCCTATTTACTTCCGGCTTCCAAAGGTGGTTTTTTAGGTCATTCTTCTCAATATGACCACACCTCCAGTCATTCTCTCCTCAATTTATGTGACAAAAGGTCATGGCTGGAACTCGAACCCCAGACCTTTGTATGTATATTCTGTGACCCTAACAACTGGGCCACCCTCTCAAAGGCCTCGTAATGAGCCATGATAAACAATATAGCAATACTATACTATAAGAGAACGGGGGGAGCAAAATTTTTGAGATTAAGCATATGGGAAAAAAGAAACCTAGAGAACCCTGAGATTAAGCAAAAGAGAATAGATTGTCCTACAGGGCTTGAGAAGTATCGAAAAAGACCAATTTAATTAAATTGTTTGATGTCCATAATTTTTGTTACATCTTTACAATTTTCAAGTTATTAAAGCCTTCCACTTTACACACGCTAAAATAGTTTGTATCTCATTTCATGAAATTTTGGATAATGGAGCTTATTATGTTTTCCAATGCTATGACATATTATATTATATCGTGTTTAAGTGTGTTTTTTATTTCTGTTTAAGATAATTTGTTACGTTTTCCTGTTATATATTGCATTTAATTGACTTATTTCATATTCTTTTTATATTCACAGTGTTTAAATGATTTTACATTATGTCATCTTATATTGAAGTGTGTAATATTATCTCATATAATTAGATATGGATTTTATTTATATATTATGTTATTATTTCAGTTTACTCTTGGAGGGTTTGATGAACTTCTTGAAGAGAAGAAACAAGGTCGAGTTCAAGCTGGGTTGTCTCCGAGCTTTGAAGAACAAAATTTCGAGAATTTTGGTCATCCGCCAGAGTATTACTTGAGAGCATCTTCTCCGCAGAGGGAGAAGGAAGAAAGGAAAAGAAGAAATGAAATATCCACTGCCATGGACAAGGATGAAGATTTGGAACAAGAATCAATTCTAGAAGATGATGCGAAAAGTTTTATAAGAAATGAATTACTACTTAGGCCGAAAGTTAGGTAGGTTTTTAACAGAATTAAAAAGTTTATTGTTAGAAATTTGCAGCTATGGTCACGCTAAAAAATTTTCAGTATAGCAATAGGCATAGAAAGGTTTTCGAGATTTCAGCCTTATGTTGTATGTCAGCCATACGATTATTCCTTTTAAAAGCAATAATTCATGGTAAATATGAATCAAAGAATTCGGAAGGTAATTTTTAGGTACACTGAGAATCTATGTTTATAGAGCAGTGTCCTGGTCCGTCCACTCGATGTGACCATACCTCTAGTGATTCTCTCCTCATTCTAGTTGGCAGTTGGTCCTGGCCGGGACTTGAACCCCAGACCTTTATATGTATATTCTGCGAGCCAACAACTGGGCCATCCTAACAATTAGCCATCCCTACACTCAAGCAGGCATCTAGATACGGCGCTAGGCTGCCGTGTTTATTGTTAAATTGAAGTCACTTGGTCAATTACTGTTGAGTGCTTATAAACAGCAAAAGCATGAGATTTGGAATTTTAAACCGTAAGGTATCGTAAAAAACACTTTATAGGCACTTTCTTGTAGCAAAATCGATGCTAAATTCAGTTGATTTTTATTTTTGCAGACAAAAGGATGTGCAGGCGTTTCTTCAGACGTGCAGAGCGAAATTCGTTGGCTATCAACTCACAAAGTCAGTAGCATTGTAGTAAAGATACGTTTTTGTGTTAAATTTGAGGCTTCGGTTTCGTTATGATCGTTCATCAAGCAATTACCCTCTGTAGTTAGAAAGTAACTATCCATTTATTACATAGACTTGGCCTGTGATCATACACTGCTTTCACTTTAAACAATGCTTATTATTCTTATTATACATTATTGTAAATATTTTTGTAAGATAGCAAGGATTAGTGAAATGATCTTCCTGCGAACGTAAAGGCTTTTGTCATTCTGAAGTCAATAGAGTAGCAAAAATTGTGCCTGATTTTCATTATTCTGACCAATCGGTGATATTGAGCTGGTTGTTTGAATACTTCAGATTTACAAACAATATGATGTCTTGTCTCATTGCTGTCAAATGCTATCAAACAATGAGATGTCTTGTCTCTATAAAGTCAGATTTCAAAGCACTGAATGACGGTCTTGCCTGACTGTTTGTTAGAAACACATTGCGTTTGATTTTTTGTCCAAAGGATGTTTATTACTTTATGAATTTTGTTCCTTTTTTTTAGTGATATTACTTCAACGGCTGGACTTCCTCGCCCCATTTTAGAAGGTTTTCAAGTTTTAAAAAGCGTAAGTTTCCATTTCATTACATACTAACCAAAATATTCCCTGTGTTTTTTTACAAGAAAGCTTGCAGTTGACTGGCCTTGTGTTAAAATATGAAAATGGCTTTGAAAAAAGCCAATATTTTACAGCCTTTTTACTTCATTTTTGCTTTGAAAGCTTTTTCGTTCGACACTCCTCAGAATATAAAACGTCAGAATAAGGGTCCAAAACAAGAGGATGGAAGATATGTATCTAGTTTTGGATCGAAATAGGCCAATCAGAAAAGTGCGACCATATTGGAAAATCGCCACTGGAGTCTAAGAGAAAAAATGAACTCCTCTTGTTTTCACAATGGCGGCTTTTTCGTTTGTATGTAGATCCAATCCAAAACTGCTAGATGGACAGACGACCGGACATTCATTCGTGGAAAAGTTATAGAATGAGTTTTATTTAGAATGTGCCCTTTACCAGTTACTGTAGACACCAGTTTCTGTTAATACGAAAGTTTTTAGATTCTTGTTCAGAGCTTTGTATATTCCAATTTCAGTTATTGGCCCTTGGTCTGGCATTTTTCATCCTCTAAATCATTACAGAAAATTGAACGGATACAAGAACGCGCCCTAAGATTTTTCTATAATGATCATACAAGTTCGTATAACGATCTGCTTGTGAAGTCAAACAATTGCACGAAGCTCTTTGCTCGTCAAAGAATTTTGTGCATTGAAATATTCAAAACAGTAAAACAGTAAAACAGATTTTTTTAAAATTCATAAGGAAGTCCAAATTTTTTATTAAGAAATCCAAAGAAAGCCCATGTTAGACCTGATCAAACAACATTTGGATCCAAAAGTCTTATGTCAATCGGGCCACAGATTTGGAATTGGCTACCCAACGATCTGAAATCCGCAGAAGATTTGAAAAGTTTTAAAAATCAAATTGAACAATGGTACGGACCTAATTGCAAATGTAGTGCCTGTCAGCTTCTGCCAGTAAATGCAAGTTAATCTTTAACTTAGTATCTATAATTACTTTAATGTACTAATTGGTAGCTATGCTCGATTTTGATTAGTTAACATTGTATATTTATGTATATATTGTCAGCTATTGTTTTTTTATCGATTTGAAATAAATTTACAACAACAACAACAACTCATTGCAACATTGCTATATATTTGAATCAATGTCATAGCAACTTTATGAATTCATTTGAGATTATGCGCATGTTTCATCAACTTTGCTGACAGAACCTGTGTTTTTTTCACGAATTCGTGTATAAAATTCATGTTGATAAATTTTTAATTTTTGCAGCTTTGTCTTTTTTCAACGAACAACAACTAAAATTGATATGAATGTCGTTTTATTAAACGAAAACATGAAGTGTGACATGAAAAATTTATGATATCAAAACACAGCAAAACATTTATGATATCAAATATTTACGTTTGAACGTTAGCAACATAAGGCCCTGATTTCCCCTAACCTACACCGTAACTCTGTTGTGTTCTTCCCCTTCCCCATACTTATAAAATGTTGATGTCAAAAGTGAGGCGTTTACACAACCTATTCCCGTCAGCTTTTCACCAGCAATGTCGTGAAAATTAGAATTCAACAACATAATAGTGGGGAGTGGACACCTTTGTAAACTTGTTGACATAGGTGTAAATGGTTCAACAACTTTTTTGAGGATCATAGCATTTTGTAAATAAAAAGTGAATTGCATTGTTTTCAGAGACAGATGTCAAATTCCAACTATCTGACCAAAATTTTCTAAATATTTGAAGAATCTTTTCTTTGGTTGATTTATACATTATTTAGCCTCTTATCAGCAGAACCTCTTTTTGAAAGTATCGCCCTTTAGCAAAAGCTTGTCTTTACGATTGTATGAACATTAGATGCGATCACTATTTCCCTAATGTTTTTAAAAGCAGAAATTCGGCAAAATTTTGAGAGCCTTGGGCCTACTCATTATTAGTTTTTTTACCTCAGTGATTTTCTGTACCAAAAATTGTAAAATATTCAAGATTTCCATGTGGTCGAGTATTAGTATAGGAATATTGCGCTACACGATTAATTAAGACAGAATTCTGTAGGTGACTTTTTTGTTGTAGCATGTCTATGTATCATTGGCGGAAATCCACATCAAAAGAGAAGAGGACACGACAAACCGCCCCTTCAGCAAGGTATTTCTCTTGATATTGTTGCTGTAATAGCAGCATCAAATTTACTCTAATGAATGCCTACCCTACCAATGCAAAAGCTAAATAAACCCCTCCATCTATAAAGCACCCTGAGCAGCCCGTATCACAGTTGGTAAAGTGCTCGACTAAGAATGGCTTCATGCAGAGTTCAATCCTTCTCATTTCCTGAGCACACGGTGTGTCAGGATCGAAGGGAATTCTTGTTGCCGAAGTATCACATACTTGTCCTTTTCTAGTCATTTTCTATCTTTTTTCATGAGGTTTTCGTAGATTGATTTTTTATTCACTATTGGAGAATGACATTAGATCGCTACACTTTTGCCAATCTTATTCACCAAAAGTTTATTAGATGCCTAACCATCTGAAAAAATCTACCCAAACAACATTGACAATATATCAGTATCACTGGAAAATATAGCACTAGAAAATTACTGATTCTAATCGTTAACAGTGGGCTCTTACTTATTGAAAGCTCTCATGAGAATAGAGAGGTGATTCGATTCAATTTATATTCTTATAACTTAAAGTAGACCTATGAATAACTGAAGGCGAATGAAAATTTGTTCGAATAACCAGAAACTTCGAATAAAAGCCAATTCAAATAAATAGGAGTCCACTGTATGATTTCTGCACCAACGGCGAACTTGCAAGGGTGCTGATAGGCGATCGCCTTCTGGGTCTACCCTTCAACTAGAAATCAGGGGCTCTTTATCCTATTCCAAGTCTATTAATTATGTTAATTAATTCATTGGCCCTCTTCCCTCAGTATAGGCATCCCAGGTAAAATGATGGCTGGCCGCCTATATTCGCAAAGTTATTGCTTCATACTGTTTCTACTTTCATTTTCAGGGAAAGACAGAGCTCCCTCAAACGCGAGCTGAACTTCTTTACAAAGCGTTGCTGCCTGTTTTACCTCAGTATATGGTGAGTGAATACTGAGTTCTCTTTAAATTCAAAATAGACTTTCTGGAGTTGGCAGTCTTCAGCTACTGTTTTTCAATCTGTGTTGAACAATGTGTTTTTATTGACACCATTAAAAGGGTATTTCTACTGGCAATTTGTATTCCTTTCTGCATACATCATGCAGCTATACTCTGTAATTATTGATATTGTCAGTTGTATCTCTTGAGGAATGACTACCCTAGAATGCACCACTGAGTCTGTCAAAGTAATAGTGCGAGGATGGCTTACTTGTTAGGGTCACTGACTACAGATCCAAGGTCTGTGATTAGAGTCCCTGACAGGACCAAACTTTCACCCGGAGTGGGGAGAGTCGCCAGCTCTCTGTAATTCCAGGCGTAGGAATCACGAGGTGTGGTCACATCGAAAGGAAAGACGAGGACACTGCTCGACAAGCATAGCCTCTCAGTGTCCTTACACTACTTTCGGTAGCCATGTAGCAAAATACAAATACAGATGCAAAAAGTACGAAATTTTGCTTGAAGGAATGTGATTCTATTTTCAGATTACCTTGCTGAAGATTCTTCTTGCATCAGCACCAACAGCAAAAGCAAAAACCGATTCCATTAATATACTCACTGATGTTTTACCGCCAGAAATGCCGTATGTCTAGATATTTGATTTATGTTTTTGTTAGCAGTTTTAGGCCTTTTTCATGCTGTGGCAGGCAAGTTTGAATTCGCCCAGCAATGAACTTGGATAGCCGTAGATGCACCTGTTTTAACCTTCCTAATATTTTTACGGCTTCCTGCTCTTAAGTTCTCCTAGAGATATAACTAACATATGAGTGGTAAAATTTATTTGCGCAACGTTTATATATATTTCTACTTCAGTTTTGGATCGTAAGTACTACTCCCAAGTTGCTAAAAGGGTTCTGCTTTGAGGGGAGGGAGAGCAAATCACTCTAGTTTTCGGAAGCCAATTTTTGCATAGAAATATCCTTTTGCTTTCAAAAGATACAGTGGTAATGTCTGCAACCTCATTTTTAATATTAGAAAATAGCGCGTGTCACAAACATGCAGGAACAACAAATAAGATTTTTTATACCGGATGAACTAAGATTATTTTTCAACTGCACATCATGGTTTTCAAAGAAAATAAGAAAAAGTGTACATGGAACTTTGGTTTCTTGTTATAGCTTTACAATTATCGAAACAATTATGGTAGTTTAGGTACAATACTTTTCAGAGTCATGTAAAATTACTTTATCAAATTTCTTTTGAAAAAATTGCCAAGTGTGCAGACGTCGTAAATATTTCTAGGGTATATGAAAAATTTTCTCCATCCAAATACTTCCTGGTGCTAATTGTTTTCATAAAGATACCTTTTGAGTACGATCCCTTGTCTTTGGTATTCACGTAACAGAACACGCCACGCTTTACGCATCAGATGCCATAAAACGCTGTCGATGCTGCATCGAATATCTGCAACAGTAAAACTGATATTGTTTTCACTACAGTACTACTGTTTTGAAGTCGATGCAATTGGCTATTGATGTTAACAGACATAAGGTACGTCTATTTTTGTAAAGGAGACTTTTCATACTAACTGAATCATACAATAGAGCCCCCATAACGAGACATCCAAAGGACAGGAGTATATTTGTTGGGAGGTATCCGTTGCCTTGGGGCTACCTGTGTAAGGTTTTGATAACAGTAAATAATTTTCGAGATCCAACGTAATTAATTTGTTTTAAAGTAATCATTTTTTGAAGTGGTTCAAATTAAGGCATCCAACTGCGTTCTTTTTATCTTCCTTGACAGAAAGGTACATAAACCTTCGTTGAATGTCTGCTGAACAGGCAGCTCAACAAAGGTTTTTCTAAAAGGGAAGATCTAATGTATACATCCAAAAATTATTGGAATACAGTTAAGAATGAATACTGCTTAGTTGCTTGCTTGCGTAAGCAAATATGTCTTATTGCTGTTTATTCATCCCTGCAGGAAATTCTCGTGAAGTCAATATCTGCATTGATTCTCCTGTTCTTGAAGCACTTCAAAGTGAATCACATTTATCAGGTGAGCGCCAATTCATATTTCGTTCAACTGCTTTCAGTTGTGAACAAGTTCTACTGTTTTTTAGGACTTTAATTAAAAATGTGCCAAAGTATGTAGTAATTGCAACGAAAATGTTATACACTAACTCATATGATCAATAACTAATAGATTATGAAATATGAAAATATTATCTTAGGTATTTGCGTTAATTGCTTAACTTCTCTAAATCATGTTTGATTCGATACTTTCCATGAGCAGCATATTCTCTGGATGCTCTTGGCGGAAAAATATTTCTTTATCCATTGATGTCATTGTTTGCAATTACGTTATTTTTATGAAAATTATGATTGAGTTGACCTTAATCAACAATGCGACTTGATCTGAAGTCTTCATAGGTTGTATCTCTTGAAACCCTGTTTTTTATTCGCAGTTTGAGTTTGTTAGCCAACATTTGGTTTTTGCTAATTGCATCCCATTGGTTCTTAAATTCTTCAACCAAAACACATCAGCATACGTTGCAGCAAAAAACAGGTAGAAATATAAAAATATTGTCTATAAGCAGATGTTAAGAGCATTTTTTACATTGAAGCATATCCTTCAAGAAAACAAATTTATCGATAAAGGCTCGATCGATGCGTTCCTTCAAAAATAATGCTGTATCTTGTTCAAATAGTTGATCTCGTTCAAGAGGCTGACAAACCTAAAATAAGAAAATCACAGCTACAAAGCATCAGAATGGATATTGTTATGCCTTGTTTCTGCAATACAAATCAAGCTTTTTAGACATAGTCACCTCGGAAAAGTTTCTTTTAATCTCTCGATAGTCCTTCGTTTTGCAAAATTAAAATCTTTAGAAAATTTGACTGATAGCTCGGCTTCTTTAAATTTCTCCTCTGATATTTTAACTTTAAAAAGATTTGATTATTAGAGTTTTTCTCCCAAATTTAATCGTTTTTCTCTCCATCAGTGTTCCTGTCCTGGATTTTCCTGCCTGTGTCCTTGAGGAAAAACACGAAGTAACTGCTGAAAGTCTTGTGAGTTATCCTATTTAGGTCTCCCTATATTTGAGTTTTTAAACTCAATATGATTCAACCTGCTAGCTAGCCTAGTTACATCATTCTACAATGACATAGCGCCAAACCAACCTGTTTGACAAAACTTTTACAATAAATTGCGCCTACAGCTCAATTTCACAGCAACACACAGAAACAGAAACAATATATTGATTTCATGAGAGCCTAGAAGTAGCTTAAAAGTTGTTGGGGGGCACCTGAAGGAAAAAAGGGCACCTCCGAGGGCTGCCATGTCCACTCAGTTCCTTTTGTATATATTGGGGTAATGTATTTAACAAAAGACCATGTAATTCGAGGAAATAAAACAAAACACTGCTATCGCCTACAGTCATCAAGTGAACTCTATCATTTCATTAAAAACACTCTTTTCAAATTATTCGACTCTTGATCAGTTGCAGGTGCTTTCATAGCCTCCACATTTTCATATAGAGTATCCTCTGTTGAATTTAGTAAGTTTCGTTGTCAAAATTCAAATCAATGTCAGTGATTCTGCCTATACATAATACATAACAGCTCTATTCTCATGTCTAGATATATATGCAAGGGAAGTTTAGAAAATTTTGACCCTTTTCTTAACTTTCTTTCTTCTTAAAATAACTTTTTTTCCAATTTTCGTTTCCTTTTTTTTCCTTTCAAAAGCTGAAATATTCTTTCAGAATAGAATTTCCATCAAAGTGGAAGCACTGATCATTCTAAAAAATAATGTTATAAAAATAATTTCCACGAAGAAGCATGAATTTGTAAATGTTTATCAGTGGTATCAAATAAATGTTTATCAGTGGTATCACACATACTTGAGTGGTATCAAAGAAATAATGCTCGTATCTTTTGACATGCCTATCGTTTGCCAAGGAATTCTTATCAATCAATTTTTTCCCCTTTTAAAGGAATCTGGAAATGGTAACGAGTTTTGCTGGAGAAATTTGTTTTCCTGTATCAACCTTTTAAGAATCCTGCAAAAACTGACCAAGTGGAAGCACTCAAGAACAATGGTGAGAGTTTAACTTTGTCTGGGTTTATGGCTGTTTGTATAAGGTGATTCAACGCATGTCTAGATACCTTACCACCAGACCCCTCCAAACTCATCTGTCGGCCCTTTAGAAAGGTAAAAATCCTCTCTGTAATCCGATATGCATATTATATATTATCTCAATGAAATAATCTTAATAAAGTAGATTTGTCTTTTTTCAGATGTTAGTGGTTTTCAAATCGGCTCCAATTCTTAAAAGAGCTTTGAAAATAAATGAAGAAAACTTACAGCTTTACGTTTTGAAGGTATGTCTAACAAATGTGTTTTGCAATTTATTGCTGAATGTCAAAATAAAAGTCAAAATTTTTAAATTTCTCTGCAGTAATAAAGGTAACAATTTGCAATAAAGCTATTCAAAAAGATTTTCGCAAGAATCCGTAACATTTTCGAAATTGTGGTGACACCTTTATAAATTAATCATATTTGTATGAATATATAAATACCATTAAAAGACAATGGTCTAAAATAATTCTTACCAAACTAGTGTTAAAGGTTGCATTTTTGCAGCGAATGGTAGCTAACTTGATTCAAAGGCTATTGATATTTTTTAAGCAGAAAGTTAAATGTATGAAGATTTTATGCAAGTAAAAGAAAATATTTGCTATAAATTTGGCAATATATGAGGCTTTTTATCATTTTTCTACATTTAAAATTGATTTTAAGCTGCCTCGTGGACCAAGTAAAAAACTGCTAACATAGTATGTAGCACTCACTGATTTAGAAAATTCATAACTATTTGCTGCAGATATTTCTTTGACAATTTACCTTTTTACGACTTTTTCTTTTGGGTTTTAGTTACTGAAAACACAAATAAAATATCTTGGTAGAAACTGGAGAAAAAGCAACATGAAAATCATGTCCATGATTTATCATAAAGTCAGACACCGATTGAACGATGACTGGGCCTTCGGAAATGGTAAGCCTCGTTTTGGAAATTTTGTGAGTCAAATCGAAGCGGGCCAGAATAATGATTTTCACAGCATTGATAATTTTTCAAATTTTTGCCAAAACGTCTTTGCAGAAAATTTGCAAAGTTTTCCCATGGAATATAATACAAGCATTTATGCTTCCTATAATAGTGCCTGTGGTCAGCTGTTTCGATTTGTATAATAGGTTCAGTTTTATGTAAGGTCATTTTTACATAATGAAGTTAAAGTTCTTTCTTATTTCTAAGCACTTTTCTGAGCAAAAATATTTCTTGTACTTTTTCCTGCAATTTCTTTTTTTGTTGACCTCTGTATATGTATTCAACTCTTTTCTGCAGCTCTCAAAGCGTGTAGAAATTTAGCTTTAGCAACCCGATATCAGCTAATTTTGTTACCGGATCACCCGGCTCCCTTTCCTTGGACACCCCAAAATTTCATTTTTTTTCAATTTTTAATTTTTTAGGCATGGTAGCCCCTCAGTTAGGAAAAAGCTGATTTCCAAGGGCCATGCATTTAAATACCATAAAAGTTGAAATTAAAATAATTCATTCAATATGATACAATGAGATTGAAGTAAATAAGATTAAAAAGATTTTGACTTAGAACAAAAATACTGCGACTTATACAATGCGGAATTTTATCAGCCCTTCCTTTAATTTCTTTCTAGTTGGTTGACTTTTTTCTTTATCGTTCAACCCGTTCCAGAGACTAGCCCCTCTGAACGAGAAACATATTTGACTAGCTGATGTCCTTAACTGCGGAAGTTAATATACTTCCGCAGTACGCGAGAGGTTGTTTCGTCAACCCTACTGAACATGTCACTCGTATAGGACGGCCCCACGCCATTTGGGGATTTGAAAACCATCTTGAGGGTTTAAAGATCAAGTAACTCCCTGACCGTGGGCCACCTAAGAGTCCCATTGACAAGGCTGATTATCATATCGACATCCTACAACTGTTCTGACTACACGGTTTTGTAACTTTTGAAGTTTATCAAGAGATATTTGGTTTTGCTTTTCATGCTGTCTTAATGAGGCTTGTCCGATGTCCAGAAACGCTTTTTTTCTAATCTTCTAGATCTTGACGCTCGACCGTGGGATTTCCAGACTGAGGAATGCGCGTTGCGCCAGAATGTTGACTTGTTCAACTACCACCATTACGATGCCGGTGGCTCGCATTACCCGTCCGATTTTCAGCCGGTTGATAACGATCTCCATAGCTGCTTGAGTCAGACAGTTACTCTTACAAAGAAATTCAAGAAGGATTACGAGAAATGGCTCGACAGAGAAATTTTCAAAAACAACGTTGATTGGGAGGAATTGTTGGAGAAAAATTAGATTTTTGTAGCAATTTCTCGAATCGAATATCAACTTGTACAGATGATTTATGAACCAGTATAAATGGAAGAAAATTAGATCAGTTTATTACATTATCGATCTTGGAAAGGGCTGTCCAAATTAAAACGACAGTAGTTTTAATGCTAACCCATTTTTAACACCGGTGATAGATCAGTGCTGGTAAAATTTACCGAAAAATAGCAACCAGACTTTAAACTTTCCCTGAATATGTAGCAGTTTTATAATTAACTGTTGATCTTATGGTTTTTGCTCCTTGAAAATAAGCACTTAATTTTGTCACGCCAGCCGGCTGCGTTAAAGCAAAAACTAGTGGCGATGGGACCAGGGTATTACGTATGAAGCGATGACGAAGTTGAAGTCTTTTACATCAAAAGATGGGAGAGGGTATCGGAGCCATGGCACCTCGCTTTTGCAGTACAAAAGAGCACTTTACCTGTAAAGTCGGAGTCTCTTCTTACCGTGTAGATATGGACAGGAATTAAGTTGTTTTGCCAAGAAGAATCTGTATTAAGGACCACCATAATTTGTGGCGTTTTATGGTTTAATTTTTGCAGCTTTAACATAGATGCCCCTGAATTCGGAGAATTTTAACCCAAGTGTGTCTAAGTTTATTCATTGCAACTTATGTGTTTTTTCTGCCAGGGTGCATCTGACCGGTACGTTGATAATATGTTTTTTTTAGAAAATTAAGCGCAAAACATATAGTTCGCATACGCCAATGATTCAATTCACATGCGCCAAGTATACAGTTCGAGAGTCTATGGAAACGCTAATTAACTACAGGGGGGGGGGGAAGAATAAAAGACTTTGATGTGTTTTTGCAAGTAGGACGTTTAGGGTTTTTTCAAGTGTTTTGGCAAGGATTGTAGCAGAAAAATAAATTCTACCAATAGTGGGGATCAGGGCCGACTCTCCTGCATTACAATTCGTATCAATAACCCATAACCCCCCCTTTCTACACCCCAATAGTTTTGCTCATCTATAAAGTCATCTAGTTTTAAAGTTTACTTCGAAAGCAGCTTTAATGTGAAATTGGCCTCCCTGACCCTGATGAGTCTGGGCTGAAGATCTTCTTTAACTAGGCCAGTCGATTTACTCTCCATTTTGATATTTGCTATTGATGCGAAAATTGCGATTTATATAATGATAAAAATAAAACAGTTCTTTATACAGGGGTTGGCTGTTTAGCAGTAAATCTGCTGTTATCAATAGGGGCCCTGTTAAGAAGTGTAGCAGCAAACAAAGTAGAATAAACTTAATTTTAAATTAATTACAATCAGAAATAAGAGTTAGTTACACTAAAAAGTTTTAAATTTTTAAAACATTTTCCACAACCTTGGCATGTTTCTTACGACAAAAATTGTGCTTTTAACTTTGATTTATAAATTAAAATTGATTTTAGGGAACATCTGGCTCTTGGAAGTTCATTAAAACTGTACGGACGTGAAAGTAAAAGGACTTTTCGCAGTTTCAGTTTTGACCAAGGCCAGTCTTAGAAACAATTTATTGCATCTTCTGTTTAGCTTAGAGAATTTTAGAATGGCATAACTACGGTAGAATTTTGCTGTTTTGTTTACCGTAGATCTTTACATATTATCAAATTGACATTTATGCAGTTTTTGTTGTCAACGTTGATGATAGCTTTAAGCGCAGAAACAAACACTTCGCAATGATATGTTTGATTGTCGACCAGCTTTGCATTCTTTGATAGGAAGAACATGAAAAAATCTGTTTGAAATCGCAGCTAATTTGCCGGGGTGAGCTATTTTGTTGATGTACTTGCAGTTAATCAACCATTACTCGTCAGGACACATAAAACGCTATACAAATTTGCAATGAAGAGTTTTCCCATCCAATTAACTTCTATTTTGCAATTATCGCGAGCTTAATTCGTTAACTGCACAGATGTTAACCTGCTGTTCGACCACATGCCATAAGGTTCTTTAGTGGATCTCTTCTTTTCATCCTTTCTTCGTTACTCATGCAAGTCATCGCTGTGCTTTTTAAAGCTTTCCCAGATGTTGCTAATTCTTCAGATTAGTGTATAATAATGCCACAGAATGCCTCCGTAGTCCATTTATCCCATGTCTGTGATCCCTTTCCAGTCGAATCTCCTTAACAGGACCTTTACCGTCCTCTTCTTACAAATTTGTTAACCTGTATGTTCTTTATGAACCGACCAGCCGACTCCATTTTGTTTGTTGCATTATTCGTTCATCGATTGAGTAATTGAACGCAAAATGTTTTCTTAACTTTGATAAATGGCGTATACATATGATTTCGCGCTTTTTTGGTCGCAGCTTAGCCCCAATCTCCAAATTTTTTCGCAATAGTTGATGCGATGTAAATGTCACGTTTCCAGGTACATACTCAATCAGGGCGACGCGACCCTATATGATAATTTGTCGTCAATCTATAAATACGGATGCTCCAGAAAAGAAATTTCTATGAATCTGACCAAGTTTCAATCAAATTCTAAGGACGATAGGAAACTTTTTGTATCTCTTCTGGGATTTCTCTCTGTAGAAACCTCGTATCTCAAAAAAGCCCTATTGTATTCAGCGTAACCTCTAGAAAAATCTTCACATGGCAGTTGAGAATGGGCAACTATATAAAATGATTTGAAAAACGTTGGAAGACTGAGTTCGCGATGCTATCTCAACTCCAACCACTTTTGGGATAAGTTTCTCATATCTATGTTTTCTGCGATTCAATAAAATTTGGCTAGCGTTAAGGTCCAGAAAAAAATCTGAGCGTAAAATGTACACTGATTTCTTAAGTATCTATCCTGTGGAATTCATTACTTAAAGCCGACCAGATGATTAAACCTGTGCGTGCTCACACCATAAGTCGCTCGTTTCAACTCTCGCCATCTTGCCAAAAACATCAAGATGGGACCAGCCTTGGCTCTTTCTAAATTTCCATGCACCAGAAATTCCCAGCTTGATTTCGTACACACTCATTCGAGCTTTGTCGTGATGCGAGCAAAGCTTCACTGATAATTCACTTAAAAGCGTGCTTCCATCAATGCTTCTCCACCGAGGGAGGTTTTGATCAATAGAATGGAATGTGAATAACAATTTACTTTGTTAGATGTTTTAAGATAGATCACACTTCAAAATGGCTGA
This sequence comes from Rhopilema esculentum, assembly GCF_057945365.1. NCBI lineage: Eukaryota > Metazoa > Cnidaria > Scyphozoa > Rhizostomeae > Rhizostomatidae > Rhopilema > Rhopilema esculentum. The sequence continues at coordinate 8,109,134 of NC_142826.1, read as the reverse complement.
TTCGAACATGTACTTGATGCGGAAAAAATGAATCGAAGAAATACTTCACCCACAAGAAATGAGGAGGTATTAAATCTTTGTTTTGTCAGCTAACTTAGGCGAGTCACAATATGTGACATCACGGAAAGCGCTTCTTTCTATATACATTTTTTGTTGAAGAATTGTGTATCCTCGTTTTAAAGAGAACGTAGTCCATGTTTTCATTCCAAGGTTCCATTGCTTCAAGCGACATTTAAAGAAACTGTCTTGTTGTTTGTGGCCTCTTGATATTTTATTATTTCGAACCTCTAATGGTTTTCGCTTGCAGTCCTGCATCCGTTGTCTAGACCATGGAATATTTGTTTTCACGTTGTGGAATCTGAAGATACCATCCTTGATACCATCAGTTTCTGGGTTTGTTGAGCTCTGCATATTTTCGCCAAAGCTTTCACTAAAGCATGCAATTAGTTTGCAATAAATGATTAAACTTTTGAGGCACTGTATCAAGAAATGGCTGGCTGCCTCGACCACGTTTTTTAAATCGCCAGTGTTGCTTTGCCCTTGTTTTTGTTCCAAGCATCTTGAATTGTGTCAAAGAATGGTTTGAAGGTTTGAAGCATTTCGCTGACTGACATAGGGGAATATTTAGTATCTTTCACAAAATAAATATATTGGCTGCAGTTTTTCGTTTCATATGGTATGATTCGATTGTTTACCACACATGGAGCCTCTTTGATATCTCGCCAGCAATTTCAGAAGTTTTTACGGCCACTTTAGCAACATGACAAAAAAGCAGCTTTGATATGAGGTTACATTCTCACGCTGTGATGGCAAGACTTTGCAACAGTCACGTCATACGAGCTTCAAAGGGCGTAAAGAATCGATAGATAGAAACAATCTCGCTTGTCAGCTTCTTTTGAAAACTTATCGTGATAAATACTGCTAGCAGTCTAGAAAATTTGATGGAAAAGGAAGCCTTAACTCAGCATCAATAGACTTTAGCAGCCGTTCTCTAAAATGCAATTAAATCTCCCTTTTAAGATAGAAATACTTTGGCAAACTGCTTGTCCTGCCTTTGCCTTTGAATAATCATAAACGAACTCTAGAAAAGACTTCGAGCATAACCCTTAAAAAGCACAAGAATTGGTTGAACAGCTGCTGTAGCCTTTTAACTTTGCAAAACAAAACAACAAATATTCGTCCAAATGCAAATTTTTATCCATAAAACATCTGGAAATACACGTTTCAGTTTTCCTCCATACATTATATGAATTTTGATGGAGTTTCTTTTTCGACACGATTTTTATTGTAACACTTCCTCTCTTTTTTCTTCGTTCCTTTACTCTTGGACAAAGAAATTTCGTTCGTGGGTCAATGACTCCTCCTATAAAATTAGCAAATGGTTTTGCCAATTTAAGAGCTGCACATCTTAAAAGAACATTTTCTCCGGGTTTATGTCAATGAGAAATATCAAGTATAACTTCTTTAATTATTCTTTAAAATGTATCTAGGGACGTAGCTATTTAAAATGGCAGCCAGTGGGCATAGTAGAGTTTAAACATTTAGGATGAGTACCTAAAGTACGGATAGTGAGTTGTTCTTTTTATACTATCCAGGGAAATATTTTAAATGGGGCTATTTGAAATGATCAAAAATGCACTTGCTACAAAAGTCACTTGCTGATGAAAATAAAGTTTTGACTTTGAAGCAGACCTTTTTCCCAAGAGTGATGGGCAGCTCCTACACTCCGAATAGCATATTCAAATAGCTAAGACCACAGATACATAAATCTTTGACCAACTACAAGATAACTTTTGGTACTGACGTCGAGAAAGACCGAATAAACTTGAGCAGTTTCCCCGAAAAATTTTTGTCTGAGACATGCAACATTGTTTTGTAACCTCTCAAAATTTCGAAAAGACCATACACCTTTCCCTCATTTCATATTCTTTGAAGGTGCATGCCGACATTTGTAGAACCTCCGGTCTAAAAACGTTTGCGAGTTTCACGGTAGAGACAAGTGGGGGACACCTCATTGCTTATTAGTGAGGGGGGCGAAAGAGATGAAATCTGGAAAATAGTTCTGCGACTACAACCTCTCTATTCTCGGGAAACATGGGCAATGATAACTGAACATTACTTCTTCCATACTGTTTTTAGATTATTAATAAACTCATTCTTCTAAACAACTCTAAATTTCAAATTTTTAGTAAGCGTTTTTGTCGATTTTTAGGGATGTTAAATTAAGAAGTGAGAATATAATAAAATCTTAAAAATTGAACAGGAGTCCCTTTTACTCCCGAACTCAGAAAAGGGTTGACAATGATAATAGAAACAATAAATGATTGCCCAATTTGAATTGTAAAGATTGTTAAAATTGTAAAGAAAAAACTCCCAAAGGGGAAGTTTCTTTGAAGCTATGATTCAAGGTGGCTAAAGTTTATCTAGAAAATCATTAACCAGGCGATCGAGACGAAGTTTATGCAAATCTACCCTTTTCTTTCTAACTGCTTTCTACCGGCTTTCTACAAACCGTTTACCTCTTTTTAGGTTAAATCACTTCTGGCACTCCGGAGGATCCGCCCAAATCAGCTCCTTACCAAATCGGCTGATCTGCCCATCCCACATTCGTGACATGGAAACAAAAAAAGTCAGTTCTTGAGACAGCCCACTCGTTTGAGATTCAATTCATTGAACATCTCTTGTGAAGTATGTTTTAAATTTTGTGATTTGATTGATTTGGCATCTTACATTGACTTTTTGCATAGAATAGAATTTACACACTTTAAGGCCTTGAAGACCACTGAATGTTTGAGCGGAGACATAGATAATTGTTAAACAAAATTGGATTGTTCAGTTGCATATTCAGTTGAATTGGTCAGGAAAATTAGCAAAAACAAAACTTTATAGCAATAAGTTGATCGTTAACTGAGATCTGAGGATTACAATCTAATGTGATCTTGTTAACAAGAGTTCTACAAATGAAATCTGGTATATTGTGGATATTTCACTAACTGAAATCTGTACAAATACATTTAGAAGTTTATGCTGGAAATTAGTTTATGTTTTTTGTCGAATATCATAGAGTACTAAGGTTAATAGACATTGCACGTAAATTATGGGGGATGTGTTGTTCGTGATCTAGACGTACTACCGGAGTCTAAAATTCTCTCAGCGTCAATTAATCTAACTCAAAATTACTTGCCAGTGATAAAAAACCAATGAGATCAACAAGTTTGAGAATTCCAGCACCATTTAAGAATTAACTCTGAAGGGGAACTAAAATTTAATATCGTTAATTCAAAGTTTCTGGGACGTTTGAAGAGGTACCTAGGAACAAATATTGATCTTAATCTTTTTCTTAAATTCCTCTAATGTAACAAAATTTTCTATTTCCTGGGGAATCGGATTCCAAGTCTTGCTGCAGCGATCGTTTAAGTATTGAGAAAAACATTTCATAATTTGGTGCTTTCATTTGAATATCTCGAAGATGTAACGATCTCATTATGATCTGAATTCACTAAAATATCTTTGGCAGTAAAAGCTTGAACCATCATGCATTTTTAGGTAAGGTAATGGTTTGAGACATCTGTATGATATAGCAGAAATCGATTATGTTTTTGCTATGTACCTTACAACATCAGAATGGAGTAATATGCTTGCAAAATAACTAACCAGTTGTTAGCAACGGGTTTGCAATTATAAAATAACCAAAGAAATGTTTGTAAGCAGAATTTTCAGAAAGTACAGCGGAAATTCTTCCTTCACAAGACTTTAGGATTCTTTTATTTTCTTTTCTGAGCCAAAGGAATATTAATATCGATCAAAATCGATTCTTATGCGGGCCTTTGGCTAAAAGTACATAATCTGTCCATATCGCATTGATCTCCTACATAAACTGTCAAGTGAACGGCGTTCAGAGAGACTGAATGTCAATACGAAAAACAGTATTCGGAATTTGGAATCGTAATACAAGAATTGATAATGAGCAGCAGTATTCGATGTGTGTTTTTGGTTAACACATGACAGCGATACTATGTGCATTATTTTCGTTTTTGCCCTTCTCTATAAGTTTTGTTTGTCTTCTGTGGTAAAAGCCATCCTGAAAATTGAACTGATATCTTTGCTGACAGGCATGTGCTAGAGGATATTGATCGTTGTTTTACAAAAAATACCACACTTCTGTATGCTAAATACAAGTTTGTTCAATTTAGAGAACGGGAGACAATTTCTAGTCTATTTAACCTTTTGATAATTGTCATTGAGGCCGTAATATTGCTCGAACAGAGCGTAGATTATTGTTCAACCGAATACATGTATTCGAACAAACTTTATCAATATGATTAACCTTGAGCATGTATGATATATTTTAAAGTAAGAGCACTGTATGATAATCATATTGCATTGTTTTTATCTTCATTTACAAGAAATATTTCTACAGCGTCTTTTCATGTGTAATTGGACAATATAGTACAGAAAAACTGATTCGAATCTGGATCATATAGATTCAGGTGAGCACATAAAGGCATAGATTGAAAAGTTCCCTATTAAGGAATCTTTTTTCAATGTGATATTGGTGCGATCATAGGAATAATGTTCAAGAACGTATCAAAATTTTTAAGATAGAGTTGATTCTGATAGTCATTCAAAGATGGTATTTCCAGGCTATTTATACAACTATTAAAGAGCATAATCTCACCAAGTTAAAAAAAATTATTTACACTATCCCGATTGATCGTCATTAAGCAACTCAAAAATCTGCTCATTGGTGAAGAAAATGTATCTTCCGTAGCAACTTTATATGTATGTAAGAATGGTTCATAGAGATGCTTGAAATCTACATTAATCCTAAATACCTTTTTAACTACATCATCCACGAACTTATTTTACATCCAAATCTCGTAAACTTGTGTCAACAACATCCTTTCCAAGGATGCCATCTTCGTCTTCCTTTTTGCAAATATCTGTTTTAAGCTCGTTTGATGTTGCTATGTTGTCAGTTTGAAGCAAGGACAGATCTTCACAATCCAGATCTTCAGCTTTCATTTCGCTCTCACTCTTCTCCTGTTGTGCCTCAGTATCTCTCTGTTCTTCTAAAACCTCGGTTAATGCTTTGATATAATTTATCGCAAGCCTTAGTGTTGTTATTTTCGCCATATGGCCATCAGCGATATAGCAAGGCAACGCGTCTCTTAAAGCCTCGAAAGCTTTGTTCAACACCCGCATTCTCTCCCTTTCCCGTGCATTAACCAACAATCGTTTCTGCAGTGACATTCTCGATCGCTTATGCCTTGCTCTGCTAGCTACATCGATATGCCCCAATTCAACAAGGTTTGGCATCATTGCGCTGCCGTCATACGGGTTCCATGAATGGGGTTGTTGGTAGATAGTATTGCATATCACTTGATGTTCCATTTGTTGGGGGTATTCCTGATAATGCTGTCCTTGAGTCAGGTAAAAGTGATCCTGCATATTACGATATCCGTAAAACTGGCATCTTCCATATTCAAAATTATAGTGTTGTGGACCAGGAATCTGCCCTTGTTCCATGATGCCATTTTGCTCATTGTATGTAAAATTTTCGATAGGAGGTAATGGTAAATTAAAGTGATCTTGAAATCCCGCATTACCCCTATCCATGATAAAGAGTCGCGATCCTGATGTTCTTACTGACGCAGCTTTGCTGATATGCTCGTGAGATATCAACAACATAAATTTTAAATCAGAATGAACACATCTGCGTATGCGTATTTGACTTTAGAAAGGGAGGCTTTTAGCTTTACTATGAAAGCCTCGTAAATTGGCGCTGGGAAATATGACGTCACTGGTCTTAAAGGTTGTTCAATAAAATCAAATCTTTCCCCATTCATTCTGTCGTGTGATTTTACTTACGGCTGATAAGCTTATGTTTTCCAAAATTGTGCTCTATTTTATGCTGGAAAAGGTCCAAGAACTTTGCTTTATGGGCTTGCATGATCAATGATTATCTGATAGACCAGGTTGATTTTGAGCAAGGCCACCCCTGGAGCAACTGTAGACTAGCTGTTTGCCACCCCGATAATTTTATCTCAAAATTTTTTTAATGGGATTCTTCGTCGTTTTCATTGGATTGTCGTGACAATTTGAGTGAAGTTAATACTGGCTAAAGGGAAATTGGTTAACGGGGTCTCTTGTTACCAATTTAGGACTCAAGATCGTGTCTTGCGCTCAAAAAACCTGTTCGCTGCTAAACAAAAACTTGACACTACTTGGGCACTCCGCAGAAAAATTGCCAGAACGTCTGCCTGGAACACGTTGGTCAGAGCACTTTAAAATTACAAATCATGCGAATAACAATTTTGGGGACAATAGTGTAGTACCGTAATGCCTCGAATAAGCGCTCGGGCGCTTATTTAATTTTTGAGGCTCCAGGATGGGCGCTTATTCGAGGGAGGCGCTTAATCAAGGGGCGCTTATTTTAAAAGGTAGATTTGGTGCAAATTGTGTTCTTCATTAATCTTTCGTGTTGAATTGCTTTCCAATTATGTTTTCGTTGGAAATTCGAATAAGCGCCCATTTCTGAAGGTTGAAGGATGGGCGCTTATTTGGGGGGGGCTCTTATTTGAGGGGGCGCTTTTTCGAGTCATTACGGTATATAGACACGCACTGGTTAAATCAGGAGTTGTCAAAGTAGGAATGTTATTTTCTGCTATCTTAAAAAAACACGTACTTCTTGAGTTAGCCTACAGAAACTATAGGATATTGCAAAAACAAGCGCTGAAAAGTATCTTAAAATCAAGACAATGGAATCTAAAAGGCAAATGCAGTGGCTTGGCCAAAGAATTGCTGCATCAGCTAGAAGAGGATGTGGACGAAGGGATTTTAGTTTTTGTAAATTGCCTGCTGGTGGACATTATAAAGCCAATAAACAATTCTGAAGCAGCTTCAATCTTCCAGATAGAATGTTGTCACAGCACTGTCTAGGGTACAGCAGTGAGAAAGGACCTTAAGGAACGATGTGTAAATTTGACTAAGGTTCAATGCGTGAAAATGGTGGCTGATTTTCGAAAAAGTCCCTGAAGTCAGCATCGTTCAGCGAAGAAGGGCATTTTTTCCCAAGCTCTTTGATGATTTTATCAGTACCGAGCACACTCCGTCAGTGAGTCATAAACGCTCAAAGCTTCAAGTATTTAAGAATCAATCAGTATGTTGAGTGTATGATTTTGAAACAGAATGATAGAACTAGAAATCCAACATTGATTTGGAGGGAAAGGGGGGATTCAAACTAACAGGGGCAAGAATCGATAATTGCAGTTACTACTGGCTTTACGTCAACACATAAGGACTGAAAGGATTGCTTGATTTCTACATTAACAAGGGTAGATTCCCCTCAACGAAATTCTTTGTGAGCAGAGAGGGAATACAATCTTGCATGCCTGGCGTTTGATAATAAGATTTTGATGGAAGACATAAAATTTGAAAGTTTTCTAGCTGAATAGAAATGAAGAGGTCTTCGAGAAAGTTGTTTAATTGCTAAAGATGCTTCCATTAGCCCCCTCCCCCCAACCCTACAAATATTTCCACTTTAATCTTAGGTGGGAGTAAACCCTACTCCACTGGCCTGGCTACGGGCTTGATTCAACGTCAGTCGACGTCATTCTTTTAATTAGGGTTTTGCATCAGATAGGTCTCTACAGTATCAATATGGACATCGAGTCAAGCAGAACAGGCCAAAAGCACCGATTGTTTGCTAAAACTGGCCGATTCAACCAATAGCTGTGTACAAGGCACTTCAGCCTTCACAGATAATTGAAAACAGAAAAGCTGGTTAGCAACATTGTCAAGTTTCTGAGCACCTTGTTAATGCAGAAAATTAGCAAATTTCAGCTTTTGCTATTGTTTTAGCAACATATGTGCACTAGCACTCTTGATATTTTTATAAAGACCAGGCTAATTTGAGTCCAATAACATAATTACAATCCGTTAATTATTTTTCATGAGAAGTACATTCCTTTCTTTTGAGTAGAACAGAGCAAGTCTGGTCAGTAAATTAAAAAGTAAATAATTAAAAATCAATGTCCAAATAATTCACAAAAGACAGGTACAGAAAAAATACAACTATTCTATAATTGGAAAAAATATAATATTAAATTATAGAATATCATGTACATCCAAAAGAGACCTTGCTATTGATGTCATTAAATATAAAGATCTGGTATAATATTTGATTAAATATAAAGAAGAAGGTATAATATTTGCAAGAACATTACATAGCAGTTTGACGGTGATTAATGAAGAAGTGAGAGTACTAGTGCTATCTGCAAACAATACTGCCTCAATTTAACTCTGTGCTGTCTATCACAGAGGTGGTGCCAGAAATCTTCCGACAGAGGGGTTGGAGCTTCCGACAGGGGGCTAAAACGACTAAAATAAGCAGTTTTTGTACGTTATTTTGTCAAATTTGCTCCGACAATAACCTAAAATTTCCTCCGATGGGGGGGGGGGCTAGATGCTTCTGACAGAGGGGCTGTAGCCCCCCTAGCCCTCCCCTGGCACCACCACTGGTCTATCAAATGTTTAAATATCTTCAAAATAGCTTTTAATTTGCATATAAATTTGTGCAAAATAGCTTTTAACTTGCATATCAATTTATGATTACACAATTATATGAAAAATGCTAGAAATTTGAAAAAATCTTCTGTTCTCACAGAGACATGAATTACAAATGTTAGTTAACTAATAGTTTGACTCAGTAAATCCTGTCCTAGTTTTGCAGTAAACTTGGTAATAATGCTATCAATCCCACTTTTCAATGCAAGGTCATAAGGAGTTTGCCCAGCATCATTAACTGTATCTTGATCTGCACCAACATCAAGAAGCTTTTCTACAGCATCAGTTCCATCCAAACCTAATCTCACTGCCTCATGAAGTGCTGTATTTCCTTTGGGGCCTGACTTAGCATCAACATTTGCACCAGCATCAACAAGGACTTGAATACAGCCAGTGTGTTTACTTGTAACTGCTTGTTTTAAAGGTGTAAAGCCTTCTGAATTCACAGCATTCACATCACATCCAGAATCTATTAATTCATTTATCATATCAATTTCCACTTCAGAAACATCTGACAACATTTTGAAAAGTTTTACTGTTTCTGCAGACAGTTTTGCATCCTTTGATATCATATGTTTCTTTCCCTTCTTCTTTATCTTTTTCTTTTTAGTTTCTGAATCGCCTCTAGTTATTTTGGAGTTCTTTGAATTTTTCAATGCATTAATAAAAGCAGCACCATGCTGCACAGCCTTAGCGGTTGCATTAAGAGTATGCTTATCTTTATTTCTCAAGCTGAAAGACAAGGTTATGCATAGCTCCTGTCCATTAAGTTCCTCCTGAGCGATTGCTCCCAACAATTTACCAATTTTTAAATGACTTATAGAATCTCTGAATTCGATGTTATTTTGTGTAAAGATTTTCAAATGCTGGGACACATGGTCAATTTGTTGTCGCCAATAGCCTTTTCCAGGACTCATTGCACTCAAGGGTCTTTTAGGTTTACTACTGCCTTCTTCATCTTTACATTGTGCATCAATAGTTCTTGAAGATGGAAAGTAAATCCCAGTTGTTTGAGTCCCATATGTCTTTTGATCTGCTTTTGGCAATGGTGCTGAAAGAGAAATCCATTTTGCATGGTCTCCAGAATATGGCACAAAAGTTGGTGTCTTTGGAACACTTCTTTGGTTTGGGTAGAGGAAACTATAATCTGGACGTGCTGGAGGAGCAATATTGTGGCCACATGCAGCACAGTATTTGGCATATGGTTGATTGTTAGTTCTGCATGTGATGCAAGTAACAACAGAGCTGGATGGCAATGGCTTTGCCCCACACCAGTCACAAAATCTTGCATCAATGCTGTTTACTCGTCCACATTTTGAACATTGCAAGAAGGATTCTCTGCTTGGCTGTGGTGGTTTGTTTACAACATGCTGGGTAAACACTTTTTGAACTGGTAGCAAACTCTCACAAACTACACATCTTCGACTTCCAGATGGAGACAAAGTTCCACATTGCAAGCAAACTACTTTTTCAACATTCAATGCTGAATGTTCTTGAATTTTTTCTTGAAAATTCTTCTGACAAACAGGACAAGTTGCAGAATTTGTTGGGACATTTGCAAAACAGAGTGGACAGGTCACAGATGATTGCTCATCTTGAGGAACAGATCTTCTATTTGGAACTGGGGGCAATGCAGCTGCACATTCAATGCAGAATCTTGCATATGGGTCTGCAGGCCTAACTGCATGACAGTAAAGGCATCTGGCCAGATTAAATTCATCATCAGTATATTTTGCTGTAACACCACTCTTAGGAGGCATTGCTGTCCTTGGGTAAGCAAAATTGGATCCCATCATATCATAATCAAATTTTCCTTCATCTCTAACAGAAAACTGTGTTTTCTGCAACTCAAGCCCATTTAAAACTTTACGCACACCACTGTCTTCTGCTTTTGAAAACTCTTTAGATTTCATTGCCCTAAAATCATCCTCTCCAGAAAAGCATATTTGTTCTAATAGATTATTATGCGTACCCTTTGCAGCAAAATCTTTGGTATCTTTTTTCCATGCACGATTTCCGTATGTAGACCCAAAGTTTGTTTTAGTTCCCCATCCAAAGTCATTTTCATTTATTTTGCTGTTTTCAAACGATTGCCTTAATGACTGATACTGTTCCCTACTTTCATATTCATCCTCATCAACTTCAAAATCATCATTGTCATCTTCGTCTTCTACAATTTCGTATTGTGCTTCGCGAATCTGGAACATTTTTGTGTTTACGCTGCTTTCCTTCGACCTGTCACTCAACACAGCCATGGCTTTTAGTGTGATTTTTCCTACTCCAAGGTAAATTGGCTTCGTATATTTGTATGTCGAGTTTTGGCCGATTTTCTTAAATGGCTCTGGTTTGCTGCCGTCGGCAGTGTAGTAAATAATGGTATCTTTGGTGCTGCTTGACATTTCGATGGGTGTTTTTGTGTCAATCTCCCATTTTCGACCTGTTCCAGGGGCTTTCAATGGAACGATAGTAGGCACGGAAACCATTCCAGCTGACATCTTTTCTTATACCAGCTCCACTGAACCAAACTTCAGTCGATGATTCTTCTTGCAAAGTTTTTAACTACTTTTATCTTATCAATGGTTAAATAAAACAGGACTTAATATCAATATCTATCCCGCTCGATCATCGTTGAAACATCTCAACATCTTGCTTCTACGTTGTCAAAATGACGCTGGTTGCCATGAATTCAAAAGACAATAACTCCTTTGTGTTGAGATAAACGAGGCACGAAGTTGTTTTCAATACGAGACTGTAAGCGTAAGGGGTTCGCTGGTTCGTGGAAATGATAAATGTGTCCACATTTCTAAATAACCAACATGTCATTTATCTGACTGGAGATATAGATAGCTTTGCCAGCGTCCTTGAAATTTCTGAATGAATAATGGCTTTCAACATTCCAAATGCGCGTAAACGGACCTTGTCTTCAGACACAACAGAAAGCAGTGATAACGAGAATGGTGACATCAGCCCAAGTAAAAGTACAGAGAGAAAATATGCTAGATATGGTAAGAAAACAAAAGAACTTGCAAAAGTGACGTAAAGTATTATTTTACCTTGAAATACGGATTTGATACTGGCCGAAGTTACTGTAGGCTTATTTGAAGTTTATGGCATGATGATAAGTTAATGCATATTTTAGTCTGTATGGTTCAGTTCAGTTCATTTAATTTTGAATTCACTACATACAATTCAGTGAGAATAACTGAACAAGTAATTCAAAAAAGATTGATACAGGAAATGCTACACAAGAACATAGAAACAAACTAAATTGCATGGTAGGAATTATTTTGAGGAGGAACACCTAAATAATTAGAATAACTAATCAAAGAGAAAGCACCCCTTGGTATAGTTAACAAAGCATCAGGGCAATCATTTTAGCGAATACCTTGTGTGAAAAGCCAGGATGCATTTCATGTCAACTGTACGTCAAAGGTCCACCGGGGCATTTGTTTAGGTACGCCGAAAATATAAAAGCAGTTAGTGAAACTGTGAGCATCATTGTGCCAGACAAAGAAAACTGATTATTAGAGAAAACTGTGGTGTGTGAGTCTTTATTTTCTGTTAACTATGTACATGGCTTCATGTTAAGCATGCCAACTAACAAAAATTTTAGGTATATGCCAACAAATCTTTCTATTTGTTTGCACGCCGATCGCGGGAAAAAACCTGGGTGCATGCCGAAGATCTTCGGGCCTAAGTACATGGAATGCACCCTGGGTGAAAAGTACATTGCGTTAGCCATGCTTTGAATCAATCAAAGTTAAAAGTTAGAAAATGAACATCTAATAACCCTTTTCAAAATGGAATGTTTTTAGATTTAGTTGAAGGCTTTTAAAAGGTACTAATTAAAGGGACTAGGACTAAGAATCGTTTTATTTTCTCTACTCATGCATGCTAGATACCACCAGAATATTTTCTTGTAACCAATTGAGATGCAACTATGAATCCTGAAAAAATTATGGTTTCACCTCAATTAGTTACAAAGAAAGATCCAGTTGAAACTGGGTGGATCTAGTTACTTCAATTTGTCAGATTGGCAATTTAAGATATTTCACAAAATTTGCAAAACATACCTATCTAAATCTGGAGAATTTTTACTAAAAAAGTCTATTTAAGATTAATTGGCAATCTAAACATTTGGCATTAAACAGTGAGCCTGAATGTTCATTCACCTTGCCTCGCTGTAGTGAAGCTACAAATAATACTGTAGGAAGAGGGGGGTTCTATTACCTCAAAGTTTGCCAACAAACTTTCTGGTTTTGATGCAGGTAGTCTGGGAAGTTGTCAGTAGCAGAAATTTATCTTTTGTGTGGTGGGAAAATGTTCTGACCTTTCTGATGCATTTGTGATGCCTATTTGAATTACATACCTTTTTGAGTTGCCTTTTCTCTTGTCTTTCCTATGTCAATATATTCAATTTTGACCTGAAAACTAATGACTATTTATTCTAACTACAGTGTCTGTTAAGCCAGAGTGCCTATAATATATATTCTCAAAGCTTGTTTTTGCATTGGAATATTTTCATTTATAGATTTCAATTCTTTGCCAGGCTTTGAACGTGCATCTGAAAACATTGTTGAGGATGATGATGAAGAAGATGATAACTTTAATGATGAAAAGCCAGGAATGTCTGGTGGAAACTATAGCAGCTTGGCCCAAAAACTTATGGTTGGTGATGCAGAAGTTTATGCAATAACTCCTAAACCTTAATTTGTAATTATAATAAGTTTACTTGCTGCTGTTAGCATTAGTAATTTGCATTGAAATGCATGTATTTATTTGATACAAATTCATGTTTATACTTACAGATATAATATGAATATCACAATATATATTGGGAATTTTGATGCAGTGGCTCACCAACATCTGGTTTCCTCATTGAGGTGAAGCCAGATTACCAATTGCCTTGTTACATATGCATTTATTTAGACATAGCTACCATTCAATCTTACATATGCTTTTTCATTGAAAGGAAAACATGGGCTATGTGGAGGGCAAAGGATTGGGAAAATATGCTCAAGGGCGTGTTGATATTATTGAGTCTTCAAAACAGAGAGGTAGACGAGGTCTTGGTTTGCAGCTAACTGGTTTAGATGCAGACGAAAAGGCAGATTGGTCAATAGAGGAAGAAGAGGTAGGAAAATGTTAGAATTTCTATTAATTTCTGTATCTTTTTCTATAATGTTTTACACATCCAAAAGGGAAGGATACATTGGTTTTGAGCTATGGCCTAGAAATTGTCACCTTAAGGGAAACAAGCTATTGTTACCATGATTGGTAGGCTGCGGAAACAACAGAACAAGGTTTTTTGCCATCTTTTTTCAGTTGCAGAAACCATTCATGAATGGCAGAAACAATGAAAACTAATGGTTCTTTGAACATTTTTAAGAAAAGCAGCTGATCATTGGTTTTAAGCATATTTTCAAAACTCAGATTTCCTTACATTCATTTGATTTATTTCACTGTTCTGTATAAGTTTAAAGCTTTCCATGAAGCTTATAGGTGCTTAATTTACTTTGAAGCTGATCAAATGTTCCAAAGTTTTTATATGATTGATGCAAATCATAATTGAGAGAAAAGTAAAAGTAGGCAATGAAAATTCCAAAAAGGAACTTTTTGTCATTTATTTCACATTATATGTTCTTTCATTACTACCATTTGGAGTGTGCTAAAATGACACAGTAGTAAAACAAGCACTTCTTCCAAATTTCCAAGCCTGGGACCCTTCAAACATTTGATGAAATGTTAATGGATTTGCATCTAGTAGGAAAGACTAGATTTCATCATTAGAAATTGGTAGTGAGATTAAAAATTTGTATTTTTGCATGCCCCCCCCCCCACTCCAGCAATGTGAGTTGTGAGTTTGAACTATGTGATTAAATTGGAAACCCTCTGTTTTAGACATGCCCCACAATAGAAGAGTACCTTCAGAGGGCTCCATATTGTTGTGTGGAATCATAGGGCTCCAAACATGAATGACCATGATAGGAGAATAGGAGAATAGAATAGGACCAGATTCTCATGTCAATAAATATTTTTGAAAAATGCTATCTCTGGAAATGGATGGCCATGCCTAGCATGACAAGCATGATGACTAGCTATGCCGCTACTAATTCATTGCTGCTTGTTAAGCCTTCAAATGGAGCAAATTCAAGTGCACCTAAACTTATCAAAGCCTTTTAGTACTAGCCTTTTCTAACTGTAGCTGTTTATTTTGAAGTCACTGTATGTTAAAAATCCAGGAAGAAGTTCCAGTTCCTGATTGGATTCCTTCATGTGAGCTGATGCCACCAAATCTTGATGAAATGGAAGAATGGCCTACTATAAGTCCAGTACGGAAATTGCTATATTTGTGTTAGGATTTGATTTATTTTTGTAGTCATACAAATATCTTTTTGTTATATGCAATATTGATTAGTTATGATTTATTTTAGACTTGCCTCTTTGTCATAGACCTCTGTTTAATCACTTTGTTGGTTAACAAAGATGGAGATTTCATTCATGCTTCATACCTGCTTCATACCTGCTTAATATTTTGAATGATAACCTTTTCTGAATTTTCCATTCCTGATGACACAGTATTCTTTTATGTTTTCAAAATATGAAATTCTTTGTTAAAAAAACTGATGACATGATCCAGTCAAAGTTTTGAAATATATTTAAATAAGATCAATTCTGCAGAAGATTGCAAATTTATCAACTCCATTGCAATGACTCAATTTAAGGCTCCAAATATTTCTTTATAAAAATAGGTGCTAAAAGTGCTAAAAATTGCTAATGATATTTATCTTCATAGTAATTTAAAAACAAGGGGTGTTCTAGTGGTTTGCCACATTACACTTAAGGAATCTATTCTACACTATCTTATTCATTTTGCATCAACCCATGTTGAAGTAATTATACCAAGTTCATATCTTAATTGTATTAAATTTTCAGAGGAACGAAACCATTGAAGATGAGACTGATTTCTGTGATCCACAAGTTCTGGAAGGCATTTTAGATTCAAAGGTATTTTTTGAATTTATTATTGGTTTATTTTCGTAAATAATAGTTGACCACAAAATTTTAGGCCCTTTTTCATGTTAATTCCGTTGATGTCCTTTTTCAAAATTCTGAATTTGAAATTTTTGCCTTCTACAGGCGATCAAAGCTGTCCAAACATATTTTATCCCTGCTTTTGACAAAAGACCCATAAAACATATCTTTTTAACCAGTTTTCCGCGTTATCTATTCTTACATTTTGCTGTATTTTTGGATTTGTTCTTTCTGTATATTTAATGCATATATTTTTAACGAACGTGTTACATTTCAATGTCTTTACAGAAAGTTTTTGACATGCTTGGCACTGATGAGTTTCTGAAAGCACGAACAAGGGCCAATCCTCATGAGACCATTCGCGGTGGAATTTTTCAAAACAGAGCCGCAATGAAGATGGCCGAGCTAGACGCATCATTTGATTTCATGTTTACAGACCCAAGGAACCATGAAGGACAGAGCGTTTTGGGGACAAATGATCTTTTATATTTTGCTGACATTTGTGCTGGCCCAGGCGGGTTTTCAGAGTATGTTCTATGGAAAAAGAAATGGCACGCAAAAGGTTTTGGGCTCACATTGAAAGGTCAGTGTAATCGAGCATTTGAAATACCGTTGCTTTAGTCTGCGTAGAAGTGTTTGTGAAAGCAGTTAGAAGCTATCATTGTTGTAATGCTGTGACTTATATTTTAAGCTTTGTTCATGCCTTCTTTGTTTGATTAACATCATTGTAGGCAAGATAGAATTAGAATCTTTGTTACGCAATCACAGTAAGTAATCCAAAATGATTTTATGTTTCTCTCTAACTTCATATTTTTTCTAAAAGGAGCTTTGTTTATAACTTGACAAATAGCTGGATATTTTGCTTTGTAAATCTCCTGTGCCTCTAGTCTTTCATGGTATACTTTATCTTAATATCATTTTTTATTGTTTTGTTTATTATCATTTCTTACCATGCTTATCAGTTCACGCAGCAAAAAATTTTTCTTGCAGCTGATGGTGCAAATGATTTCAAACTAAATGATTTCCTGGCTGGATGTCCGGTGACGTTTGAACCGTATTACGGTATGTTCGGAAGACTTATTGTTTCGCTAATCGATGCAAAATTTCTGAAGAGGCCGCTTGTACTATATCCCGAAATTAGACACTTGCGATCACGTCCTGAAAGTAAAAATGCCTGTCAGGTTTATTAAAGCAATTAAAACAATTTCAAACTTGTCGGCAAATGAAGGTTGTCTTACTCACTTTGTTGGCAAATGAGGCCTGAAAACCTCCCTAGAGCGAAAAAGCCAACAATCGCACTCCTTACACCCTATTAATTCAAGAACAAATTTAGAACAATGCAGCCTCAACTTAAATTTGCTGGTTCTTATAAAAAACAATAGTGTAACCCCAGTCGATTTTTTTTTCATTTGCGTCACCAGAAAATAAGTGCCTGGGCAAAAATTCAGTCTATCTGATATATCTATGGACCAGTTCTGTTTTTTCCTGTCTGCCTAACTGTGAGAGTTTTCTCACGAACTTATATGCACTGATCGATGAATTGTGTCACAAATGCGGTTTTTTCTTCCACAAGGTGTCGGTGGATACGATGGTGATGGCGATATTTTCAGAGAAGATAACCTTATTGAATTTCGCAAATTTGTTCTTGAGAATACCAATAATCTTGGAGTTCATTTTGTAATGGCTGATGGTGTAAGTACACCTTAATGTTGTTTTAATTGTCACTGTATAAAGTTATTCATGTATGTTTTACCTATGTTTTTGAGTCATGTGGATAAGGCTTGATTTTACTGACATACTTCCTGTTTTCTTAAAACTCTTGCTGCTTTCACCTGTACACAGCTCACATCAACTACGGAAAAACTGGCTAAAATTCTTAGTTTCTTTAAGAAAATATTTCTATTTAAGATAACCACCTCAAGCGAAATATTCTTCTGAAGTCAAAGTTTTTAAAATACATAGAAAAGGAAGGTAAAGGGGGTTGGGGGTTGCTAAAGCCACAAACTGTAACAAAGTATCTAAACCGAACATTAATATTTCCCCCCCCCCATTTTTGAGGACTTACTTGGAGGCTTATCCTCCAGCCCCCTTTGACCTCGGGCCTGCTTCTGGCTGAATTCATGATCAGTCATTCCTCACAGGCATTGATACTGTCAGATGAGACAGAGAAAGGAGACAAAGAAAGTGGGGATGACTTTTTAATAGACGACGAGAACGATGATATTATATGATGTTATTCATTTCAACTGGTGTTCCTATTAGCTTTGAAGAGGGACTGTTTCAAAAATTTTGCAGAAACTCATGTTTTAAAATGTTAGCCTTTGCTTCAGTCAATATTGGGCATGCGTGGTTCATAGAAAATTTTTTAGCGTGACAAACTTTCAGATAACACCAAATTTTGTACAAATAAATTTTCGGACTAAGATTTATCCGAAGTTTGTCACACCGAAATATTTTTCTTAATGTATATTTTTCCTATGCTTGTTATTTAATGAGCGGAGGTTTCATAGCAAAAGCTCTTTAACCACTACAAAAATAGAGTAGGCAAGGTTCATATAAAAATAATATTTATGGTTTTCCATACACGCAGTTTATTAGATGTTGAGCCTTCTAGACGCTATAGTTTACAAATTCCTGGTTTTCTACTAGGGATTCTCCGTGGAAGGTCAAGAAAATATCCAAGAAATTCTCTCAAAACAACTTTATCTATGCCAGTTTCTTTGCGCATTGTCAATAATACGTCCAGGTATTCGGTTACACATTGCAATTTTTTGTGTTCAGAATTTGAACGCCCCATCTGTAACAACCGTTTTTTGGAAAGATGTAAACATGTTATTGTTTTAAAAGTTTTGTTCGATTATTTTGCCTGGTTATCAAGATTTTTCTGTTGTTTTTGTTGCTGCTGTTGTTGTGTTGTTGTTGTCATTACAATCATCATCGTCCAGCTTGGTAGCAAAATTCTTTGGTTAATCAACTAAACATTGACAACTTTCATTATAGCTGTGATTTTGAGTGTGATTCTTTCATTATATCGAAGGATGCCATAAGTATTATTTTTCGCAGCAAAGGAGACTTCATGTCTAGATCTTTCTTGCAACGAGCCTAAAAATTTTGCAGAATATTGATCAAATTTGTGTAAAGGCAATGGGGCTTGTACTATAGCCCGAACTTTGCCAGTCTTCCTCAGTTTTGAAAAATAAGCCTTGAATTTGTTCTGTTTCTTATTTTGCAAACTGTTTCTTTCTTAGTAAGTTGTTATTGATTCAATATATAATATTAATGAAGTGAATGTCTTTGTTCAGGTGGGCATTTCGTCTGCAAGCTGTTTGATACCTTCACCCATTTCAGTGTGGGCTGTATGTATCTTTTGTATCGAGCGTTTGAAGATGTCTGTATTTTCAAACCAGTGACAAGCCGACCAGCAAACTCTGAAAGGTGAATACTCATCTTTAAAACAATCTTCTACCAATGTTACGTCTTACCCAAAGTTTTATTCTTTGATGGTTGTTAAACAATAAAGTCTATCACTATGCTAGCAAATTAGCCCTAGTTTTCCGTGTCACCCTAGACCTCTGCAGAACGTAAAGTCTATTTGAAATCATTGCAGACACAAATTTAAAAAAGGGAAAAATAAGAGTATATGTATTCTGTTCCTTTAACTGAAGGTAATTGAAGGTTTATTTTTGTTATACATAACTTTTTGTGGTGCTAAATAAAGTGTGAACAGTTGTTAATTACACAAATTCTTTTTTATTTTATTTTTCAATATTCTTCACGAATAATTTTTTTGTTAAATATTTTTTAATCCAATAATTTCACTTTATTGTGTATCAATACTTCAGCCCGGATGTCAAATAGACGTCTTTTTTGACCCCCCCCCTGTTTGAATGAATGATTCATTGATATTAATAGGATATGAAAACAACCTCTTTTAATCCCTACCTATAACGAGTGTCCTCTCTTTGAAAAAGGTAAATCGGGGAATAAATTGAAAATGAGAAGAAACCGAAAGAGTAAAATTATTAAGCTATTTCAGTTTGTTACAAACACGATATTATCGCTACCGTATTACATGTTTTAATGTCTTAGTAGGGGGCAATTCTTTAAAAAATGTTTAATATCTCTGCAATTGCTTGCTGTAAGTCGTGGTATTACATTTTTTAAACGTTGATAATGAATAATGCTCTTTCTTTAAACATCCACTCGAACGAATACCCCCCCCCACCCCCAACAAAGTCTTATAAAAAAAATTTAGAACATCTCGATCGTTTTTCAAAGTAATAGGTATAGATGTGGTTGTTTTTGCTATGATAACTATGATGTTTTTGCTATTATATCATAATAATAATATTTCTTTTTACACTATTCAACCCTTCAGCTACCCTAATACAATATCAATTAAGTATAAATACATTTGTTCATTTAAAAAAATATATAATTTCAATCTAAAATGTTGTTCTGCCAAGGGGTCGTGTTTGAATAGACGAATCTGCCAGCTCTTCAAGTACTCCTTTAATTGTTTTTTAAAGCGACAAATAGTCGGGAGTTCTCTAATATCAATTGGAACGTCGTTCTAGGCTTTAAGAGCAGAGTAGTTAAAACTTGTTTTCACATGCTCTGTATTTGTTCTAGGAATATTCTGATAATTGTATGATTGATAAATTGATTGATAATTGTATCTTAATTTGCACCCACAAATTTATTCAAATGGATTTTTATTTCAAAGATATATAGTATGCAAAGGTAGACGCACAGACACTGATGCTATACACGATTACATGTTTGATGTCAACCAGCAAATTAACCGAATGAAGAGGACCAAACAGGATGTCAACGAGGTATTGTGCGGAATGAAAATAACTATTGAAAAAATTGGAAAAATGTAGGGTCGAGAAGTGGAGGTAAAAACAATCTTGTGAAGTTTGCTTAAAATAAAAAATAAACACGTTGCCATTTCAAGCAGACCCAGCCTCGACTTTCCTCACATGAATGGTACTGATTAAGACATTTCTGCTTGTTTCTCACCACTAGGCCTTTTGCATCTTCTAAACATAATTGGAAATCTTTCATTTCTTCTATCGCTAAACACTCCTCTCAAAAACTTTGAAAAGGATGACCGAGAAAATATTTTGTTATTGATATCAACTATTGTACATTAATACTTGGGCAAAATGAAAATAGTTGTATTTAAAACACCTTAAACTTGTGAAGAAACAAGAAAGAAAGCCCCAGGACGTAAGAATAAGAAAAAAACGCTTCTTAAAGGTTTAAGTATTTGTATGAAAGTATGTGTGCCATAAAAAAGAAAAAATCACATTGAGATAAAACAGTTACTGTTTTAGACCCCCAAGATCTTCGAATTTCGATAAGTATTCTCATTAACAGTTGTTTTTATTATGATAATAACAAAATAATAATAACATTTAGCTTTATTTACTTAGAGTATTTTGGATAAGCATAAAAGAGTGATAAAATTTGAACAGTTTCTTATTCTCTCTGGCAGGGAGTTAGGTTTTCCCATTCTAGTATTGTGTTTGGATGCTTGATACATACATGTATCAAAATATTTTGTAAATGCTTGGCATTGAATACTGATGATATAAGATTAAAAGTTATTTTTACTAAATTTTTCCGTATTATTTCAGAGAACAAACTTTGTCTCCTACTTGATAACTCGAAAATATTTGATTACTCTATTTCATATGCATTTTTAGATTGTACCAGCTAGTATCATAAAAGACGATGAAAATTTTTTCGAGTACATATACAATGCAAATAACAAGTAAGTATTTTCATTTAGAGAATTCAGTAATTTTTTTCGGGTTATTATGGAAGTTTGCAATAGATTTAAGGCTTTAAAATTGCTGAACGTCTCCTATTACAGTTTTTCTGCTAAATTATATTTCTTTATAGCTTTCGATAGCTTGGCTAGTGTTTTTATTGTTTTTAGTGCAGATAACGATTCTTTTTGGATGACAATTATGAAAGTAAACATTTGTAATAGAGTTTGATACCGTGTTGGTTCTAAGGTTTAGAATCAAGTCTTGACCTTTTTTGGTTCCTGTTCCTTCCTGTCTCCTTTGTTGCTTCTTTAGAAGTTTAAGTCCGCTTTAGTTATAGGGTTAAATTAAACTACCGGAAATTTGAGCAAATTATTGTATTGGGATATGAGAAAAGTCTCGACGAAAAGCTTTGTTGAAAGTTGAAAAATTCAAAGGCTTAACATAAATAACTCTTACCGTGTTTGTTTCGGAGATTCTAGCTTCCAAACAATAAAAACATCAAGTGTTCCCTGCCAAGGTTTGTGCAAATGCCCGGTCTTTCTGTAACGTGCTCTAGAAGATATATGTAAGCTATAAAGTAGACCTTGTAAAAATTTCTTCTCATCCTGGGAATTGAGACAATTTCATTCTCACTCTAAGTGAGACTGTACTCCAAAAGACCTGAAAAGCACTATCAGATTTTTTTTAGCTCGCACTTCTAGTTGTGTTCAAAACCTCTAGATATTTTAAACCTCTCATCGAAGTGATATTGTCATATTTCTTCACAGAATTGGAAGAAGACAAAGCAGAGCACTTTTAAAGCTAAAGACTTTTGTACAGAACACGTGAGTGCATTCATCATCCCAGCTTGCAAAATCACCAACAGTACTTATTTATAAACCTAACACAACACAGAAGTTTATGTAGCACTCCTCTTGCATGGCAGGTAACTAAAATGCCTATACCTTTTCCATTAGGAATTTTGGAATCTGTCTACATCAAAACCCGAGGTTCCCGACTTGTGTAGACAGAAAGAGTTCATTTTTCCACTCTGACTCTTCAGTTCAGCTAGGGGAGAGATTAGCCGCTGCGATAAGCGAAAAACAAAGAATCAATCAAACGCGCCATTCTTCATTTCACGTTACATCCGTTTCCCATGTGGATATAAATTTTCTGCTTACCTTTGGATATTATCCGACGTTTATACCAATGACAAGTGTCATACGAAAATTACTTTAGTATGACATCTTTCCTATTTTAAAATTATGTCTATACTATTATCCTCAAATTCCGGTTAAAAGTTAATGAAAAAAAAGAACGGATAAAGGCTATAAAAATATATATGTTTAAGAATAGAAATAAAAACTAGAATTAAAAATATTTAGTCTAATTTTTTCAAGTCCTTTGAATATTGTATTTTTTTACATGAGAACTTGTTTATCTGACCAAACGTTTTTTTGCAACATAATGCACTTCTTTTGGTGCATAAGCTGAATCGATGTGTACCTTGTTGGGGATGTGCTCTGGGTTCTCATATAGACTTGGCTATTTTGGCATTGTGTTTTATAAATGAACCGATCAAAAGAAAGTTTATTACATTCTTCAGCAACAAAGAGATCAGAAAAAAGTTTAGGACACTCTTATGGGTAGTCTGATCGTGAAATGAAAGAAAAGAAATATTTGATGTACTTTTCGACCTTCCTGATTGCTTCTTGTTATTTTAAACTCTCTCATTCACGGCATTCTGATGGTTAACTCTATTTTCATATGTCCCGTATGAAAAGCCAAGCTTTATGTTAGAATGTCTTTTAAGTTGGGGTGGATCATTAGGCACACCCCAAAAAGCCATTCAACCAATCTTTGAATGCTGAAACGAGCTGAATACAAGCTTCATCTGCTATTTTTAATCTTCAGGTACTTTGATAAATTTGTTCAGTATCTAAATTATTATATCTTGTACCGTTTGAAGTTGGACGCTGATAATTTTTTCTGCTTTTTGCAATTTTGCTGCTTCTCTTGTAGCGCTCTGCTGCATCCAAACCAAGGCGATGTAAGAAAAGAGTGTCTGAAAAGATGGAAGGTATTTACGACAAACTATACTTTTTCAAGAACGATCGATGTAGTGTTTTCTTGTGGCAGAGAAAAGTTCTTCTGTACTGTTCATTGATTAATATAGAAATATGTCTCTCTAATATCACAGGCTAGTGAGATCAAGGGTGGTTTTGTTATGGAAAATCATTTTGATGCATTCTGCGTATTTACCTGCAATCTCTTCTTTGCATAGAAATTACAATTCCTCTTTACATTCAAATTGTAGTGAAGCATTTGATTGCTTGTCAATTTAAAACTGCCAGGTGTACTTATAGTTCTCAAAAAGTTCCCAATAGGCATGCTTTTTAATTTTGCATTTTTTTTCATCACGTTTAATACTTTGTTTATTTTTCTCTGTCAACATGATTAAAAACGGATATTACCATTCTCATTATTTCATGAGTCTAAATATATATACGATTTGTTTTTTAGAAGAATATTTGTTCTGTTAAGGGCAGTAACTAGTGCCGACAATTAAAAATACTTTTAATATTTTCAAAGCTCCTAAATTCACATCTGCTTTTTCAAATCAAAGAAGTAATTGATAATTTCCGCTTTATTGAGGTTCCAGATGAATTGAGGGCAGCAGTGAACAGAAATAACGCCGATGAGAGATATGCCGTTTTGATTAAGGTATACCTGATTTAATTGCCGTTTTAATCATCTCATTCATGTATGAATTTGTGTCGGAACGCAGGAATGCTCGTGTGAAATTACGTGCCAGATGACAGAATACGAAAATCAATTTTGACGCTTATATGTTGCGTGGAATTTTTGTATTCTTTGTAGTTCTTATTTCAAACAATACTAATTGACCTGGAAATTTCTACACAACCCTTTGATCGATGTTTTCTGAAGAAAATTATCTGCTGGAATTGACGAGATAGCTCAGAGTTTCTTTGCTAAACTAATCCTACAATGGTACAATGCTTGCCAAAAGTGCTTAGGACAGCGAAGTAGTTTTACCACAGCCAGCCATCCTTGTTTCAAAATAACAAGTTACGTTCAAATAGTGTATTCCTTTAATGAACAATCTAACATTTCTTGAATGGGGAGAAGACGTGCTATCACACCCATTCTAGTTTTATAGTTACAAGTTACGTTCAAATAGTGTATTTCTATAGAGAAAAATGCAGTATTGTTTCACAAGGGAGGGGAAACTGCCAATGTGAATGAAAACAATGTTGCTGGTGTTTCAAGACTTTGGCAGGCATTGTAGGTCAGCTGTTTCAACATTGTAAGTTCCTTCATCTTCAGAGGTGATCTTACACACTGTTTGTCAAACTGTTTTGCATTGTTTCTCCTATTTTCGTAAAACTAGGGGAAAGACTTTCCCGTTGCATATTCTGTATTCACTAGTAATCTCTACATTTTACGAGAACCCTGCATTCCGTTTTAAGTTAAGCTATGATCATTTTCTGTTTTCTATGTGTAAATATTCTTCAATTCATTATTTGTTATATTTTTCTAGAATATAAGGATAAAGACAGACATTGAAATCCTAACTGAGGCTGTAATGAAGCAGAGGCTTACAAATATTTTAGACTACAAATGTGCTATCGCTGGAGGTGTTCGAATGTTCTTGTTAAGCTTGGGGGTAATATTCTAACTTTTCATGTCAATATTTTGTCTGCTTTTGGAGCCCATTCTAACTTAACCCAAACTTAGAGTGAGAATTTCCGATTCAATAGGTCTTTGGTACTAATGAAGGACATCTGATCACGAAATGCGGTCCAACAAAAATTTATTTGATTGTGTGCTAGGAATTTTTTGGTTTGTTTTCTAATTTCCTTAAAAAGATATCATAATTTTGATATACTATTTTACTATATATACTATTTAATTGTCGCTCCCAAACTTGAGAACAAATAAAAATGCATTATATAGTTTACACATAGGGTTACACTAGTACAACTAGAAATACAGGTACAATTGGTATAAAATGACATCGATTTTGAAGTGCTTTGAGCAATAGTAACCGCATAATCTTGATATGTGGAGGCTGAGCTTCGATCTTATGGCTTCAAATGACAAAAGTATTTTTCTTCCCAGTCTAGCTTATTCCAGAGGACTAAAATGCAAGTTATGTGACAATGCATGGTGTTTTCATAAATTTGAAATTTCTTTTTCCAGCGCTTCCACATATTCAAATGGGAACCGAAAAATGTCTACAGCGGACCTAGTTGGATAAAAATCGATGACCCAAATTTTGAGCTGCCAAGAGACACTCTCATTGAAGCGGAACTAGTACCAGAATTCAAAGGAGAGGTACCAGAATATCTAGCTGTCGCGTGCTTTGATTGTAAATTAAAACAATTAAACAATAATAGATAAATGCGCAAAGATGATCGAAGTAATTTGCTAATATTTTGCTTCCGCAAAGCAAAATAAACCTTTTTTCAGAATAATGAATGGATCAGCGGATATGCCGGGGATGGCCGGCTCAAGGTTAGCAGACCAGTAGGCCACATCCGCCTTCTAAACAATTTTAAGTTGCCTACGACGTGTTACATATCCGTTATTAATAACCTCCCAATGCATAACTCTCATTTTATTAATTTGAAAAACCATCTTTCCTCATTAGCTTTTATTTTCCTTTGTAATTATTTCCTATCTAAGTTCAGATTTCTGTTCTAGGCTTAGACAGTGTTGGTTTGTTCAAAAAATGCCTATTTTGTTTTGCCAATGACTGACATTCGATGTTTTGCCTATACTTAGAAAAACTATACTTAACCAAGCCATGGTGTGTTTCGGTTGTCATTGTTTTATGAAATGTTGTTTTTCGTTTATTTGATGGCTCTATCTGCAGTAAAATGGCGCCATATTGTTATTATAAGTGTATTGCATTGGCATGACCTTTCTTTTAAGGGGCGCGGACAAAGGCGTTTGCAGGCAGTTCATATAATTGATGCTATATATCTCGGAGGCGATTACATTGCGGATAAACCTTTAACTTACAGGTATGTTGTCTCAATTGACATTTGCAAATATATCAAATAAGGAAGAGTCCGAGTCCAATATTTGTTAAACAGTCCAGTCCGGATGTATTTTAGTTCTATGAAATCAATAGCTTGTTAGTTCCCAGAATATGATATTGCTAGAGCGTCTTTTCTTTAGAGTTCTCTCCCTATGATCTTTATACTAAACAAATATGCAAGTTTCACACAGTTCGTTTTTGACACTACACGATAATTTACATAATTTTATGAGGGAGACCTTTAGTTTCCGGCAAATGCTAAGGGTGAAGTGTTGGGTTTTTAAAAGT
Source organism: Rhopilema esculentum (assembly GCF_057945365.1). Lineage (NCBI taxonomy): Eukaryota > Metazoa > Cnidaria > Scyphozoa > Rhizostomeae > Rhizostomatidae > Rhopilema > Rhopilema esculentum. The sequence continues at coordinate 8,082,413 of NC_142826.1, read as the reverse complement.
GACTTTAGTAGTGTTGAAATTGATAGTGTTCATGAAAATGTCTCTTCGTCTTAAATTGTTATCGTAAGGAAGCTTTTCCTCAATTTTTCAAGAAAATTCTATGTTAAAAAAACTTTGGCTATAATTTCATGCTTTAAAGACCATTTTATACTCTTCCTAGTTTAGTCAAGAAAAGTCCTCGTTCCAAATATGTTTTGAGAATTATTTTTTCTGAATACTTTTTTATCAGAATCCAGCAGATTGAACTTTTCACCAAAGCCATCAATAAGCCATCAAGGCCTGGGTTAACTGCTGTCAGGTAAGACCCATTTCAAAGATGTAAATGTAGTAGTGTTAATTCCTCAATTGATCGAAAAATTGTTACATCTTTAACTTAAAAGTAATTTTATTGTGAACGACATATAACCACGATATTTTTGCCATAATGCAATACAGTAATGCAAATGCAATAATTTTTTCGCTAAGACGGAGTTGTTTCTCAAAATTGTTACCGTATTTCCTCTAAAGAACGCTGCGGCGTTTATAACAAACTCCAAATTTTGGATGCAGCGTTCAATAGAGGGCGGCGTTTATCAGAGGGCGGCGTTCAATACAAAATGAAAAGTTTTTCAAATGAAAAATGACAAGAAAAATGCGATGAAAAAAGATAAAAAGAATGTCAAGTCAAGTCAAGGATTGTCAATATCACTTTCTCGGTCAGTCCTCGTCTCTATGAGATAAAAGCTTTCATGGCTTTCAAATAGTAAGCGTATAAACGATTCCTTACTTCTTGTTTGGTGTATTTTCTAATGAACGCCGCTTTTCAAGATGCGGCGTTCAATAGAGGGCGGCGTTTATCAGAGGGCGGCGTTTTTTTCAAATGGTTGGCTGAAGGTGCGGCGTTCGGTAGAGGGCGGCGTTTATCAGAGGGGGCCTTCATTAGAGGAAATACGGTATTCATTACTACAATATGGTCTCGTAACTTGAAATGTTCCAAAGCTGCAATAAGTTCCAATGATAAATTAACTATAATATTCACATAGAACTAGTATTATGATAGCTGTTTTTTGTAGGTTTAAAAAGGCTTATCGCTTGAATGATGTGTATCAAATATTTGGAAGGTATGTCAAGTTTGTATGTAGTCACATCGATGTTGAAATTCGGTTTTGTTTAGATGAGATTTACAGCCCTTGGTCAGCTTTAGATCTCTTGACTTCCAGTCTTTTTTATTCAATTATTGAAAACTCTTGGTTACCTGGTTAAGAAAACTACGCTACTATACATTTTTCATCCCAGCGTGAAATTTAAATTTACGTTGCTAATTTAAATTTTATTTAACATGCTTTTTATAAATTGTTAAAAGTGCTTGTATTTGTTTTTATAAGAAACACAATACTTGCTATAACATCAAATGTTCAGATAAACAGAGCCACCGGGTTTACGGATTTTACTTGCACTTGAGAATAAATAATTAAAAAGTAAACAGAAGACAAATGAAATAGTATTCTAAAATAGATACCCGCAATTTCCACTAATCAAAAATATGAACGTTTATTCGCTTGTCGATGGATTTTTGCTTAAGGTAATTTGCTAAGTGGAAAGCATGTTTTCCGAGTTTTTCTTCTTCACTTTTCATTGATAGCAAGTGATTGCTATCTAAGATGGTACAATTTTTGGAAAGCAAAATTGTTGTAAAATTTATAAAAACTTGATAAGGTTTAAAGACAGCAAAGTTGCACCTGACAGCTTATTATCTATCCTTGCTACAACAATGAAAGTTTAAGACTACTGGACTTTTGTTCGAAGGCATGATTTTCTCTCATTAATTTTCATGCAGCAAGAATCAATAACTGACTCTCTCTTGTTGTAAGCATGTGAAAACTGAAACTACGAATGTTAGAATTCTGTTATGCTCATTCCCTCATCTTCACATTCATTTTTATCGGATTCTCGCGATCGGGATAAACTTTCTTTTTAAAAAGGCAGATTATTGACTTTATTGTGAAACCGATCATTTCCATAAGCGAAAAAATTGACGCACCCAGCCATAATCCGAAGTGGCCACCAACTTTGCTGAATAAGTCCGTCCACTTACTTACTGGTGTTTCGCGTATCACTTGCTGTCCAAGCTCATCGAAATAGACCTTCAAAGAAATGACGCTTTTATAGACGTCATCTGTCGTCACATTTTCTCGGTTGGTCAAGTTAGCAAGCATGGTACGGTAGTAATGGATATTGCTAGGATTGGGCCATTGAGAATATGATACTTTGGTATTGAAACTCTCTTCAAAGCAAGCGGCAGGGCAAATGCACTCATCTTTCGGACCTTTAAGGCTCTGCACCGTTTCTAGTATACATTTTTTCACTTCAGTCGCACTCATATTTCTTGCCGAAAATCTTTTTAAGCTCTCTGCAAATTCTTTTGGGCTATGAAACTGGTAGGCGCTTTCTACCAGGCCGCATTTTTCCATTAAATTTTTTACGAAGCAGCTGTACTGACAATTGATGACAGTATATCGTCCAGGGTAAATTAGAAATATCCCATCTCCATTGGTGCAGTTTGCCTTGTAGGGTTTTTTCTGTCGATGGAATAGCAATTTACGCATTGAAATATGTGTCTCATAGCCCGTGGGTACCTGCACTGCCTCTGCAAATGGGTTTGGATAAACATCTTGTGGATGTATCATAAGCAAAATGCCTGCCACGCTGTCACGTAATAGAGGCACTTTGTCCCATTGGTCTATAAACAGTTTTATACTTAAACCAAATGGGAGGCCCGGTGCAATCTGGGTATAATTACCATGGAAATTGAATGTCTTACAGAAGCCAACCGTCGAATGGTAATAATAGTCTGTGAAATCTTGAGGAAATTTACATTCATCTATCATTGAAAAAGTGCACCATTTTTCAAACTTCCACTTCATGCTATCTACTGTCGAGCTTACCATTTTGATGACTGTGCTATTAAGGTAAACGCTGTCGAGGGCAAATGTTACGTCAGATTCTTCTAGCCCTTTTATACTTTGATTTTTCAAACTCTTTTCAATCGTTGATGTTATTAACTGTGAGAGGTCGCTATCAAATCCTTCCGATAGTACCCGAAAAGCACCAAGTCGATAGTTGTTTGCGTGGCATATTGTTACACTCGGGAACTTCATTGAGCTTGTCGTCTCTTTGTTCACCTCCGTCAAAATCGGATACGAGAAATGCTGCATTAAAGAACTTGCTGTTAAGACGGTTACCAAGGTAAGAAGGGAAACAAACAGCAGCCCCCAGCCAACTCTGCGAATCCACCCCGTGGAGTGGCCAACGCGATACAAGCCATGGATTGTTGCTATTTCAGAGAAGTGCTTAAAGCGTTCAAAAAAAGACCGACGATCTTTTGTTTCATCCATTTGTTTCATTTATAGTTTCATTTCCCTTTTGTTTATCTTATCATTTTAAGCAAAGTAGTTGGATTTGATGTCTGTAGCAAGTATCACCGCCAATTCATCGTCTTTTGATGTAAATGCCACTGCAAATAAACATGCAAGAACACTGCGATTTTACTCGTGTTTTTTCTCAGCCAGTCTAATGCTTTGTCTTCTAGAGTCTAGACCTTATCTAAATCTCCCTGTGTCTGCTTCACTACTCTGTATCGACCTCCACCGCCCAACAAATTTTCGCTCATTTTAAGTTGATTCGGTTGTTCGCACCTGATTTTTGATAATGTTTGTTTTCATTTCTGGTAACGTGTTTTTATAGGATTGTCCTTCCCATTGTTATCGTTAATCCCTCGTGCTTTCCATTTCTTCTTCTCATTGATTACGTAAATATAATTTTTTGTCATACCACATCGCTACGACCTGCATTCGTGTAAAGGCAGCATTCCTTGGTGGTGTTAAGTAAAATATTTAATGCTATTCTTTTCAATATCAAGACTTCCTTTCGCGATTTATTGTTCTTTATCAAATGTCATCTGATCCGGGCTGGAAAAGAGTTAGGCAGTATTGTTCTATAACAAATAGATCCAAAATTGTATTCTCTTGTTGAAATCTTAACCCCCTGTGGATAGTTAATGATAATCTGTAATTAGGAATTTTCATTTTTTATTCAAGATTCTCAGTAATTAGGACACTCTTTTTCCAATCGATACAATGCAGCAAAAACAATCAGCTTTTTGTTACAATGCTACATCAATTGACAAGCAAATCGATCATACAGATTATGTGTCTGTTGCCATGACGATGGTTGTCGATATTCCTTTCCTTTACCCTTGGGGTCCAGGCTGGGGATCCACTTCAAGAAGGTGTTCTGCCTGCGCGTTTACTATAACAGGGAACAACAGGAAACAACAAGAAACTAGTACAAACGAGCAGAAACGACCTACTTTAGGGATTTTCAGAAGTTTGTAGGTAAAACCTACGGGATTAAATCAAGAAAAGTAGGTAGTTTTTTTAATTGTAAGGATTTCTTTTAGTTTGCGGCCAAACAATCAAATTGCTTGTTTTTTTATAATCTTGAACATCGATTACCACCTATTTCCCCAGGGCAGTTTCCGAAAAGGGTATCATGAGACAATAGTTTTCGCACCTTTTTAAACCAGTTGTAAAGAAGCAGAAGCAAATTAATTACACTCCCCTCCCTTAAGTTCTCGCCGTCAGATAGTTGTTTCTGCTTGTTTCTACTTGTCTCCTAGTCTTTTCTTCTTGTTTCTACTTGTTTCCTAGTCGTTTCTTTTCACTTCCTGTTATAGTAACCACGGTTCTGCCTGTGTTCTGTGGGGAGGAGGGTAAACAGACGGTCCATTTGAAAATAATTCCAAACACTGGACGGATACATCAGCAAATAAAACGCTTACAATAAATCACAAGGTTTACAAAAAGATCTGAAATCTCTTTTGTTTTGATTTTTAATTTTAATGTCCTTTGAGTTGATGATGATTTGCATTTTGAGGAAGAGAGAAGGAAAGCTTGCACCTTGCTGTAAAATGTCAGTGTCTCCCTTTCAAAATACTATCTCTCTTTAGAAATCAGCCTTTATAGAGCCGTTCCTTATTTCCTCTAAAGACGTTTATTACAAAATCAAGTTTTAGGCTTTGGCGTTTATTATACGAGGGCAGCGTTTGACACAAAATTAAAAGTTTTACAAACGAAGAATGACAAGAAAAGTGCGATGAAAAAAGATGAAAACAGATTTGAAACAATAATTATTTACCAAAAACACGTAATAAAAATGTGTGAAATTTTTTTAAAATCAATATCCATGTTTCTGCCAGAATCCTCGTCTCTAAGTTACCTAAGTTGAACCATTGCAAAAGATGTGTCAGATCATTAGAGCACCTTTAATGAAACGGGAATAAAGAAAGTATTTTCCGCCGTATAATTATTGCATGAAGATTTTTGAAAAAGTAGTCTGTGTCCACTTTATAGAAGATTTTTGTAGCCGCTGCTTGGAAAGTATCCACTATCTTCTTTGTAGTGGTGTCCGCCTTATAGAGCTACGTGATTGGTTTTCATGGCATTATACCCTTATAGATTTTTGATTTAATACTCCATTAAATGTAGCAGAGTCAATTCGCGAAAGTTTTTCACGTATATCTGATTAGTTATTTATAGAATGAAATTATAATTTTCCAAAATCACACCTCTTTAGTACGTATTGTCTGATAAAAAGGTTTTTAGTGTATGCAATGACATCTTGGCTTAAAATTAAACTAAGTTCCTTCACCAGTGTACATTTAGTGCGTCATATTTTCATCCTTAAACTATGTTGCTAACGTTAAACTGTCAAGCCTTTTCTGGCCTTTGCAATCCAAAACTAATGAATAGCTCTGTGAACGTAGTAGACAATAATCAGTTGAAATTATTATAATGCTTTTCTTTTGCTTATAGCTTTTCGTTGTGCTGAAATCTTTCTTCGATACTTCATGCTTTTTAAAACGTCTGGCTGCGTCTGGTAGCCCCTTTTAAAGGAGCTCGGAATAGCTTTGAAAGCTTTGGTTAGAATTATTTGCCGGGTACCACTTTGAAAAACCATTTTCGAAAAAGCAGTCTACATTTGCTGCTACTTAAACTGTTGCATGGTCCTTACTGCGGAGGCTTTTTGTCGCCACAACGATTGTTTAGGCACTTGTGTTGCTGCTGTCGTCATTCCTTACTTTGCTTCTACACATTTCAAGCACTGCGTCAGCAATGAATAAGAAAAATTCTATTATCGAAAACGCTGATGCTCCCATCCATAGACCAAGTTGACCACCCACTGTCCCAAAAAACCTTGGCCAAAGATGGACTGCCTGTTCAGCTATGATGTCATAACTTAGTTCATCAAAATATATTTTCAGAAAAACGATATTTTCATGTACATCAGCGTCTGTGATTTTTTCTCGACCAGTAAAATTTGCCATGAGCGAGCGATAATAGGGAATGTTGGCTGGAGTTGGCCATTGCAAATAACTGATTTTTGTTCGGTATTTCTCTTCGTAACAAGATGGGGGGCATTTGCAGTCATCTTCGTCTATTTTCAGATGATGGAAACAAGACGACAGGTCTGCTTTGCTTCTGTTATTTTCTTGAAAACGTTTCAGACTCTCTTGAAATTCACGAGGCTTATGAAACTTGTAAGCGGGCTCTATAAGCCCACATTCTTCGAGGGCTTTTTTAAAGAAACAACTGTATTGGCAATTACCAACAGTATAATTGCCTGGGAAAATCAGAAATTTTCCATCACCGTTTGTGCAGTTTGTTTTGAAGGGACTTTTTAGCCGCTTAGTAATTACTTTATGTATGGGGATGTCTGCCAAGTGCCCCGTTGGAACCAACATACTATCAGCAAATGGGTTAGGGTAGATATCTTTGGGATGTATCATAATACGAATGCCAGCGCCACCGTCTGAGAATTGTGGCACTTTGTCCCACTCGTTGGTGAACAGTTTAAGTTTTAAACCAAACGGAGCACCCGGTGCAATCTGCCTGTATTTTCCATCATAGTTGAATGTCTGACAAACACCTGTGTTTGAGTGATAGAAAAAGTCTGTGAAATCTTCGGGGTACTCACATTTGATACTGAATGAAAACTTGCACCAGTCCTTAAAGTTCCACTTCATCCTCTCGATTGACGAGCTCAGGGTTTTTATCGTTGTACTGTTTAAAAGGGCACTGGAATATTTCATTGCGACATCTGATCTTGATAATGGCAAAACGTTCTTGGTTTGTAAGCTTGTCTGTAAATAGGAAGCTAATAGTTGCTCGATGTCTGTATCGTTTGATGACATCGATTGCAAAGCACTCAGACGATAATTATTCGCGTTGCATATCGTGATGCTTGGGAAATCCATTTTATTGCTTGTTTCCTTTTTTATATATGTTAGCGTTGGGTACGACATGTATTCCTTTACTGAACTTGAAATAGAGTAGACAGCATGGCCAACAAGAGTCAAGCATAGAACGGACCAGGCTATCATTCGACTCCGAGATGTAGAATTTGCTACTTTGTGTACGCCATGCACTGTTGCAACTTCTGAAAATTGCTTAAACCTCGTTGCAAGCTTCGTATGCACCTTCTGATCTTGCTTTGGATGTACAGTATTCGCCATCTGGTTCTTTCTCTGTTTCTTTTTTTGCTCTGTGTACTGTTTCAATTATAGCGGCTTGTCCTTCCTTTGACCGCTTTGACCCTTGGTTACTGAAGTAGGGAATGGCATTGAAGGTATGCATTACCCAAGTTGTAATCACTTTCCTTTTCATGCATGCTCTTGAGAAAGTATTATGTCTTGCAAACAAAAAAATAACAGTAACAAAACATGATTTCACCTTTCATTGAAAGTGCTTTCGGTATGTTCAATATTGCAACCTGCCATTCTGACATTTGATAATTAGCTTATGTTTTGTTTACAATATATGCAGTTCTCTTTGGTATACAAAGGCGTGGTACGGTGGTGCATTCTTGAATTTTCATACGCAGTGAATAATTGATATCGTTCTCTATGAAAATAGTCATCTTTTTTACACAAATAAAACTATCAATCAAATGTTTTCATTAGTTCTTCAACTCGATTGTTGGTTTTTTTCAAATGAAATTTTGGCGAAGTAAATTTGTTAGATCAGATTCCTCAAAAACAGATAAGATCTAGAATATCCTTTAAATCTAGTCAGCTGAACTACGATATTCTACAATTATTTCCTTTCTACAGCGCCTTTTTTAGGGGGAGAGGGGGGGGGGGGTTGTTTCGTTAGGTTTTAGACCGACTGGTATCGTTAATGGCTGAAATTTAAAAAGCAATTGGGTTCTTAAACTCTCAGAAAAAATCTTTCTTATTTGGAAAATTGATTAACTGTACCCGGTCATTATCATGAAATTGACGAATTCCTAATATTTCTTGTTTTGTTTTCTTCTGCCGTAGGATGGCCGTACATCAGATGAAAAGCAGAGGAGTGCAGAAGTTATGTTATGATGTCATTGACGATAAATACTTTGTTCCGACGGGCTTGCATTTCTTCAAGTGTGTCAAAGGTATAAAATTGTCACTTTTCTGTTGTATTAACATTGTCTCTTTCAATTCCCAGTACAGGGTTTTTCACGGAATCAGCAGACGATGCTGTAAATACTTTTTTCATTACATTTGGCCAGAATGATGCTTTGGGAAGGAGCCTATAAGGCCGAAAAAGACATCATATTTACTGGTCATGTAATACTATCACTGCTGTTAAAGGCAATCTGTCTCGTTGTGGATTGGTTAACGAGAACAATAGCTGGAACAATAGCCTAAACACGATTCCAGCGCTCCGCCATATTTTTTACAATACGATAAATTAAAAGGGGACTGGAAACAATAAAAATCCCATTGTTCTTATAACCAATCAACGTCGTGACAGATTGCCTTTAAGCTTGGTTTCTAATTAACTCGTGTTAACTCACGTTATCTCATGAGCTTGGAAACAAAATTTCAAGCTCATGAGCTAACTTGAGATAACATCTTATCAAAAGAAGCCGATGCGTGGGGGGGGGATGTGCTATAATTTGCACTGAGGTTCTTACGCAACGCACTTGCACTGAGTATTACTTAGATGTTGAAAACAGTTTTCTTTAATCAAAAAAAAATAATTGTGAAATATAAGAAACATTTTCTCATTTCTAAGATCCTGTTGCAAGTGGTCGTATTCACCAAACGCATATCTTTTTGATAGACTCTCCGTACCGAAAACCTTGGCGCAGATCGCGAACGGCACTTCTAGCAAAAAATATTTTTCTTCTAAGTATTCTCAAAAGCAGAAGTAAAATAAGTTGTTTTTGTAAGACGCCCGCCATAGCTGCAAGACTCAAATAAAAAGTATTTTCTGAAATTTCCATAATTAATTTCCATCTCAAGTGGAAACCGAATCGGTACATTACGTTATCTCACGCTATTTCACACTATTTCAAGTTAACTTGAATTTAGACCATGAGTTAATTTTCAATTTAGCTCAGAATTATCTCACGTTAACCCATAGTAGAAGCCAAGCTTACATGGGTTAGTTTTGAGATAGCTCGCGTTATCTCACGCTATTTCACACTATCTCAAGTTAACTTGAATTTAGACCATTAGTTAATTTTCAATTTAACTCGAATTATCTCACGTTAACTCATAGTGGAAACCAAGCTTTAGGACAACGTGTCTTTAAAATAGATGGCAGTGAGTGGCGCGATTTTTCTTTTTGTCGACGTGTTCATGTTGTGGATAAGATATATTTTGAATCCCATAGCTTTCTAGATATGATAAAGACACTTCCTGAAGAAACTAACAAGAAGTGTCTTTATCAAAGTTCTTATAATAGTAGTGAGTTTTTCCTGCTATCGTGCATACTCCATGCCTCTTCTTTTTTGACCGTCCAATATAAATCTAATATCCGTCAAATATTTTCCACGTTCCTGTTGTCTTCATTCGCGTATTTCAAAGTGTTTGAATGCATGTTCTTATAAAACATGGTTGTATATAGAATTCTACCTGACTGGCTAAATTGTTTTTCCTCAAAAGTGCGACTAAAATGGCAGTAATTGTGGGTTATAGTTAAAATGAAGTTTTACTTTGGTTTAACGAGCAACATTGAAGAAAATAGGTTTTTTTAAGCCTGTTTAGAATGTTGTGCGAAAAGAAATACGAGATCTCTGAAACGCTTTCTAATGGTATGTGGTATATGATGAGATCACTTTTTTGTAAACCTGTTTTAGGGGCACTTGGCGATTAGCTGTTTAACTGCCTATTAATATGACCCAACCAGAATTCAGAATTAAACCCAAGTTGGGGGCGGGGGCAAAAAATACAGACACTTCCTTTTTTTTCTTGACACTTCCTCTTCCCTTGGTAATTTTAGACTTTCGCAAGGTCTATATTTTTGTCAAATTCGCAAAACGTATTGATCCTGTCAAATCTTGTTCGGATACAAAGCGCAATTTTATGATGAAAGGTGTCCAAGTTTAATACCCAGATTTGATCAAAACTGCCCAATTGGAAAAATCACGGAAATTCTCCTCTTTTTGTTGTCAAATAAAGGTAAAATTATTGTCCTCTAATTTCTACCGTGGCCTGTTTTGTACGGAACTCCATAAATTTTCATTCGATATGCAACGTTGCTTTGCACTGGTTTTTATCCTTTCATTATCTTGGCTACCCGGAGATATCTGGTGTCACCCGGTGCTGATGTTATCCAAAGACATCTCCTTTTCTGCCTCTGTTGTTGCCTTTCTGTAATTCATGCTCTCACTTCTGAAAATTTTCTTCTAAACGTTCATATTTTATTGTGTTTTTATTGTAGATCCATGGTCGTTGAATCATAGCAAAAGCCAGAGAAGATTATATTTTTTCAACAGAAGAACAGGATCTTCGATTTTTGAATCACCTGGTTATGATTCAGTTGCTGATTACCAGTATGTATATGAAACTAACAATTTGCTTAAAGATTTGAAATGCTTAAACTGACTGGGTGTTTGAAGATAAGGTTATCAGCAATGGAAACCAACTGGCTCAACTCCCTGCAAACATCTTTCGCTTTCAACTGTTATGTCAAGAGCTACATTAATTGGTGGTCATTTGTTGTATGTGAGCATTGTATCAGCAAGAGGGACATTTCCTGCTGCTACCAAACAGTAACTGGATTTCAGTTTATATCTTTTAGCTTTGGCATGTTAAATAGTTAAGGAACAGTTAAAAGCCATGTTTGTTTCAAACTATGGCTTTAAAATATGTTTTGTTGTCTTTATGAATTGCATTTTTGCTTTATACAACATCCAGACTTCATTCTTCTAAGAATATTGTCAAAAAATTGGAGCAAGTCACCTGTTTCTGTTTCATTTTAAAGAAAGTGTCAATTTGAGCCCTTTATTTTTTGGTGTTTCTCCAGCAACATAGTTAACTTTTTGTCAAAGTTTTAAGCATTTTCATTAATAGCTTTTACTGTTTCAACTCAGAAAATGCATCTTTTTTCATTTGCTAATGAAAGTTTTGTTTATCGAACTGAGCAATGATACCACAGGCTGCATGTAGGAACATAACAGCATTGTAGCCATTCACAGTCAACTCAATGTGTTTTTGTTTCCTCCCAGCACAAAAATATGCACTGATTGTTTATTGAAATGAACCTGGACGTGAGCATATTTTACTGTCAGGTCTGGTTGCAATGGTTGTTTAGTTGCATGCATCATTGGGAAAAGGTTCAAATCAATAGCTTTGGCTTTCAAATTGGAGGTTCTCTACACAATTTACAGTGCTCCCTACTCCATCAGTTCACAAAGCACAAATATAATTCATGAACTATTTTGATTCAGGTATTGCCTTCAAAATCGTCTTTACTGGCATTGGCAAGACGAGGAGAATGTTTACACACCAGGGCAAGAAAGCATCAGCTTAGGGAAAGAAACTTTGTTAGACTTCATTAAGATTCAGGGAGAAAAGCTTGGTCTTGAGTGAACGCGATGAAGAACATATTCTGCCATTAGTGTGTGAATGGCACCAATGTACAGTTAATTTATGTTTAACAGAAATTTGGTTTTGTATATTTTCGTATTTCATTGAAGCAAACATGGTGTTTGACAAAATCATAGGAAGCGTGGTGAGATTCTGTTTTCACTTAGAGCCGGAGAGATAATTGTGACATTGTTTATGGTAACGTAAGAAGACTCCAAAAAGAGCAAGAATCTTTCAAATATGATTAACCAATTGTATGGTGCTAGATTAGAAAGGATCTGCCAAATAATAGATAAGATTGCTTGAAGAGAGCATCATCTTAAAATGTTTTAAATTAAAAAGATATTTTAGGTTATATAGGCTAATCAAAATTGCAAGACTTGTATTTGTATTGAATTTTACATTTACTTTAATTATTTGGTTACACTGATTTTAGTTGCAAATACTTAGTATATGCAATGCTAGCGTTATTTTATTACTTAGGATACGTGAAAGTAATACCACATGTCAATGTCTTGTGTAAATAGAAACTGAATTTTTAAACAGACGACAACAGAAAAAATCAACTGCCATTTTGTTATTAATCCTGCAAAAATTTTTTCAACAGTATGTTAAAATGCACAGCCATTTCACTATGATAGCTAAACAAGGCTATACACGTGGAAGGTTAAACATTCTGCACCGTTTTGCTATTTCATTTTCCTGGTTTCTTTACAGCAAATCCTGAATGTGCACTCAAGTTATGTTACACTTAACTATAAATAACTTAGTTTTAAGTAATGTTAAGAAAAGAAAATGATCATTAACACAGTTCTTAGAAAATACAGTCCAATGAATAAATGCAGTAAAGAACTTGGATAATGAACAGGATACCATGTGATTCATGTAATCAAGGCCACAAAACAGGTGTAATGGAAAACCATTTGATAAATGAGCAGTGGTCATATGATGCTTGGGCCTTACCACTGTATCCCCAGACCCAACCAGGCTTCTTTGGAAAGAGAAACCATTTGTATCTTTCAGAACTTTGCAACATGTCAGTATCTTCTTCCATTCTGTTTTGAAACAACATCGTATCAGAACTTTGTGTGCCTTTCATGCTCTTACTTAACTTCATGTTGCCTAGCAAACTGTTGCTAGGCTGGCATATCACTTTCTTGGGATTTACATTTCTTTGTTTTCTTGGTTTTCCCCAAAGTTTTCTCCTGGAGAAAAAAGGCTTTCTGCATGGAGGATGATTTGAAGGGTGATGCTTCCATAGCTTTTTTAGAAGTAGTACTAGTCAGAAAACAGGACTAGTACCTCCTCGATGCTTCATCTTAGCACTGTACTCTTGGGTATTGTTACCAGATTGAAAGGGCATGGATTGCTGAACTGTTGGGCTATATTGAACTTTGCACCCATATACCGCCTGCTTAGAATCCTGTAAAACTCTCTTTGACATATGATTTCTTTTTGATATGTAATGACTTTGGTCATCGACAGATGCAGATTTTCTTTTTACAATAGACAATGCTGCCCCAGTTATGTAGGTGACTTGGGACAACAAGAAATAATTTATATTGATGCAATTCATATACAAGTGTTTATATAACTTGCACAGCACACAGAGAAAATCTTGCACAATATTTCGGGCAAAAGCTTTGATGGCAGTTTGCTTTAGTGACATTAATCTTTTGGTCACAAACATTGTAGAATTCACCATATCATATGATACCCTACAACAAAGATCATTTTTTCAAAAGTAGCAATGAAACATACACTGAGACCAGAGAAAATTTAAATTGTGTTTTAAAATGTAATGCAACAATCTTGACAAAAGTGCTAAAGTATTGACAAAACTGTTTTAAGAACTTTGGGATAGGATGTAGAGAGCTTTGAAGATAAAGGCTAAAGCAGCCCAGACCTTGAAAGTAGACTGGCAGTATATCATGTTTACTTCACACTTAATCTACAATTCTTTTTCAGAGGCATGTAAATTTATGGCAAAATGCTAATTATGAATCGAAAGTAGTTAGTACGAAATAATAAGTTTTGGTCTGTGACAGTGCATGATAACAAGTAAATTAGCTCTGGTGCTCAATAGCTTCCAATTCATTGTTTTTATGTTTTTTAATTAACATTAACTTACCTGGAAATTATAAGATTTATGACATCATCAATTATTTGACTTTCCCATAATAAGCTGAGGCAAACAGTTGACACATAAACTGACACACTTCTGCCAAGGTACAGCACAAAGTAGAAGTAATATGCAAATGTTGCCACTCCAATGGTTATGCGCCAAGCTTCAAGTAGGTCTTCAGGTGCAAATAAGCTGAAATGGAAAGCATTGCTACAATTATTCCACAATGGAAGCATTACATTGCATTCACTATATAAGCATATGATTTATATCAAAGTTGGAGTGGATGGGGTGTATGGTGTTTTATCATCTTTTGATTCTTAAGAATAATTTGTTTTCAATCCATCTGTTCAAAAACAATTTCCTCAAGGATCTATATCCAGAAGCAAAGTCTTCTGAAGAAAATAAATATATTCTTATTTGGCAAAATTCATTCCCTTAATGGAACAAGCAATATTCGTTTATATTAAATTTTGATAAAATACAATATAGCCTTGATCTTTTAACTTGATGCTTATCTACCTTTATAAAAAAGTGAACCTTAGGTCACCAATTTACTCGAAATTCCAGGTTGGATCAATGACAATCGAATGAATGTGGGAGTCTGTGTTTCGTCACTATGTAGAATTTTGCATGGTTCAATTGAGATGATCTGGATTTGCATGCTGTGAAATCTTAGTAAATCATTTGGTTCAAAAGGCTTTCTTATTGCATTCTTTGCTTCAATTGTCTGGTTTCTTGTGGTGGGGTTTTCCAAAAACCAGGAAAACTGGAATCTTTTTATATAACTGGACAGATACATTGTGACATTCTTAACTCACACTGACTTAAGACTCAAGGTCCATTTGGAGCAAGAAATCCACTGACCATAGTTTTGGTAGCAGACCACTATAATATCCACTGAACCTCTCTGGAGGATTCTAATGTGCAACATTACATTATAACTGTAGTCCTAATGGTTGGATTTAATGGTATAAACATTCTAAATAGTTTTATTTCTTTCTTCGAGAGCTGTTGATTGGTGCAAGGTTTATATCTTTATTACTTCCTTTAGTTGGGGACATAAAGCAGAGGTTTTGGGCAGTAAAGGTGGTGGTAAACTACTGCATTAGTAACCCTCATCTTTTTTTCCTCATCTGTCAAAATAAAGAACAATACCATTCTCATTTAAATTTAAGGTGAATAGATTGTGGCCACCTTGTTTTCCCCACTTGCAGGGTGTTTGAGTGTTTTACTAGGACAGCAAACATATGCCGAAGCCAAGGCTTTTATTTACACATCAAATAAATGATAAACTGCCATTTGTTCAAGATTATTTTGAATGCACATTTCTATAACACCGCAGGAATATTTCTGGTAACAAACTGGTCAATGATTACCTGCAATCTTGACGGCTGACGCTGGATGGCAAAAAGGAAATCATAAATTTTAATCAATTAGCATTCGTTGAGGGCCTTGAGCTTATATGGTAGTATCTTCCTGACTTTATAATGCATTTTTCTTGGTATTTACATTACGCATAATAATTGCGAAAAGTATTTGGCTAAGCTGCGAGCAAAAGCCCAAAGTTACAAGAAATGTACGCCATTTTCTTTAAATAAACAAAGTTTCTTCTGCATTATTACCGGTCGGATGCTTGCCTAAAAATTATTACTGCAAGCAACTTTTCTTTCTTCGATTATATTCGATCAGAGTATTAGTACGTTTCAATTCCTTAGCCGCGTGAATAACTAACATTCTTCTTCTCCCTTCTGAAATGAGATATGCTCTAAAAATTCTACCCGAAAACTAGGCATAAACAAAAGGTTTATAAAATGACTGATTTTGGTTATACTCACTCGAATGTTATTCCATTGATAGGTGGCTTAACGGCAGTTTGAAGCTGGCCTGAGGCAAAAAATAATGTTAGGCCTATTGCTTCTCCCCAATCTACATGGCTTGTGAAAAAGAAGTACCCAAGACCGATCCATCCTATGAACGCCTTCACGAGATTTTGGGCATTTGCTGTCTTGGCGATTGTCATGTTCATGCAAAGGTTTGATCAAGATGATGCTTTAGCGATTCTCTTTTCCCAACTTCCTCCAACACTTTCCAGTTTGTTTACAACGCAGCTCGAAAATTTTTTTCGTTCTGTGGCTTTATTATGTTTTGACGCAATTGAGAGTTGGCACGTGACTTGCATTGAGACGGAGGCTGCTATGCATTTTTTCTTTCACTTTTTCGTTGTATTTGCTTCAGAAAAATATTCTTCTCCGCAACTACAATCAAACAATATGACTTATAGAGTCAAAATTTTGACTTCTATACTTTGAAATGGTCTATTTTTTGGCCTGTAGACTTCAAATATAGCTGCTTAAGAAAAATCAATAAGCCTTTTTACTCCCCGATCGCTTCCTTACTGCATCATGGTTGACCTCGTATCCAATTTTTATAATGCTGTCCCCCTGGCAAGTCTCATTTTCGAAATAATGTTATCTTTAAAGAGCAACTGTGGCAGGGGGATACTGATCCAGTTCAATTTCAATGAGAGGCGTGTAGATTTTGGAGGCCTCCCCTTTCTTGTTACCTTTGACCCACATGAGGGTTGCCGAGAAATTGTTAAACGGCATTTTGCATAGTGCATCATCCAAAAGATTTAAGGTTACAGAGATCTTTACAAGGATCCATCACGCCAGATTACTTGTGCACTCTAAAGTTAGAATACTCCATTCGTTCACAATGAGTCAAGGGGAAGAGGAAAAGAAAAAGCCTTTTAAAAGATTGCCAACTTCAGTGGTACCATCAAATTATGAAATAAAGTTGCAACCAAATCTTCAGGATTTCAAGTTCAAAGGCAGTCAAATAGTGGATTTGGAGGTGAGAAATTTTTCTTAATTATTATGATTATGCACGAGTAAGAAAAATAAAGACAGAAATAGTTGAGTAACAGAGACAACACAGGTGTTAGGTTTCACTTTCAGTTTCAGTAAGATCGAGCTCTTATGAAGGAAACATGAAGATAACTGAGCTCTACAATAGTAAAATGTTAGCACTAAACTTAGCATACTTCTTTAAATGCGTTTAAGAAAGTTAACGTTGAGCATTAGTTTACATAACAAACAATTCCTCTTTAGTATGGAATAATATGATATCTGGAAAAGATTCTAAAAAATATAACAATACAGCAAGTCTTTGCTTAAACGAAATGGACATATAAGAAATTTCCGCCTGCAAGTAAAAAGAATATGTTCTTCTTTACAAGAATCTAGGCAGCTTGAATTTTTTCCAATTTATTAAAAATGGAGCAAAAATGACAAAAATTTAATCAAATTTAAAGTATATACATCATTCCATATATGATTCATCCATATTAATTTCCTGGGCCACCCTTGCTTACTATGCAACATGATCCTTGAGTTTAAAGATGGTTGTTGACAAGAAAACATAATTTTCAGCTCAGTTCATTTATTTTAAATTCCACAACATGCAAATTTGGTCAAAAACATTAAATAGCACCAAAATGAAGAATTAAAGAATACAATTTAAAATTCAAGCATACAGACTAAACTAAAATTGAGAAAAATATTCTATGGCTACTGAAGAAAATCTTTATGAAGCGGAATTCTTGAGAAGGAGCTCTCTCAGTAGCTCCTTGTGCAGAGCAACCACTAATTCAAGAAAGGGTTTCTGAATGGAAAATATCAGAAATCAGCCAACCTCATTTAAAAGTGATTTCTTGCATTGAAATAAACCATATGAAAAACTAGACAGTCTGAAATGAAAATTTGAGTTTCTTTTAAAGAGTATCCAAGAAAAAGCTTAAGGGTGTTCCAGAATGATTGCTTTTTTCAAAGCCATTTCAAAAATTACTTGCAGGGCCACATTTTTCAGTTTTGCCGTAAAGCTCAGAAACTTATTTGCAGCATTGATCTCAGAATGATTACACAATATATAGAAAAATTTGCATAAAAAAGAGAAGCAAAGAGAAACTGAAGGTCATTTTGAATCTTTAAAAAACCAGTAAATTTAAGCCACACACAAAACCAAGTCGAAGCGATGATCATGACTCAGGTGTGCAAGGGTGCACTTATAATTTTACAAAAATGTCTCAAGTGTACAGCTGACACTTAAATATTGTTAAAGAGCCCTGCAGAAAAGATATAAGAAAGAGGTTTTTCAATCTATTAATATAGATTATGGAATAAGCTACCATGTGACACGTGAATGCAGACACGCTGAATTCATTTAAGAGCCATTTATACAATTTAATTTATGACAAGTAATACTGCCATGGGCTCAGCCAGCAATGGATGTAACATCCCCAGTTCTCACAAGTTTGTCAGTAAATCTTCAGTTCATCAGACATTTTGCATCCCTAGACTGTTTTAGGCATGTGATGGAGTGCTATGGTATTTTGCCTTATTTCTACAAAGATTTAATGACATAATATATGGAGTCTTCACAAACCCCAATTCAAGTCAATTCTTCAGTTTTCACACAACTTTTAGCAATAAATAGCTCCGGTAGCATAACAATAAATGAAAGCTAAATATTGCCAGAGATCTTTATTAAATTTGATGCTGAAAATATTTTAGATGCAGTTCTCAACAATCCCTCTTGCCACCAACCATGGTGGCAGTCTTCAAGATATCTGGAAAAATGTTTTAAAATTTTGGCCTCCCACTTTCAATCTTGTTACATCAAAAGGGATATCAGAACTGCATGATTTGAAAACATCACAATTTGAAAACGACACAATTTGAAAATAGAATGATTTGAAAACATCACAATTTGAAAATGGCACAATTTGAAAACAGCACAAAACATTTCAGTGCATATCCTTGAAACATAACAATTATATTGCAGATTTCCCTCTCTTTGAATCGAGAATGCTAATTGTTTTGTGTCCAAGTGTAACCTTGGTGTGGAAAGGCATGTACCAGTATGTGCAAGTGCAAGGCTAATAAGCCTTGCCATTATAATTGGTGATTTTTCATGAGTGGTCTGTCTGTGCAATTGTCTGCCCAGGGTGAAGGTCCATGCCCATCTGCCATTACAGTTCAGTTCTTATGATTATGCCTCTTTACTACATTCAATTTACATTATCTCTATAAACGGATGCACCTTTTATGGATTGTCAAATATTTTCTAGGTTAAAAACCAGATAAAGCAAATCACACTTAATTCAGTTGACATAGACATTTCAGAAGCCTACTTGAATGCTGAAGGGTCAGGTAACTATGTTTAATTTGATGACTATTAGGTTCTTGAAAAGGTTGGATATTGGGTATTCCATCTAACAAAGTAGAGAATGTTTCAGCTGATAATGACTGCATAACTATCAGTTGTGCCATTGTTGCATGTAGAAATCTCTGTTACAGCATTGTTTCTCTTGGACCTCATCTTTAAGAAATTGTGAGAGGAGCTTGTTTAGTACAATGAACTGGACTTAGCTTTTATTAAATTTGATTTTTTGGCTCAACCATTGAAATTATATTTCAAATAGGCTGCACAAAATTAAGCTGCATTTTAATCAATCCTTGACTTTCACTAGTTACACCAAATGGTACAAAATAAGCTGCGCATACATCATAAATGACAATTTGCAAAATAGACTTTTCCCATACACCCAAGCTATTTTTAAGTTTGTAGAGGAGTGTCTCTCAATGTAAACACCAAAAATTAAATTCTAATAGGGATCTTTCGTTGCAGATCTGAAGTCATCAAAGATAAGTTATGATACCGTAGCTGAAACTGCCACTATCTCATTTCCTTCACCTATTCCTAATGGAAATGCTAAATTAATTTTGAATTTCACTGGAGAATTGAATGACAAGATGAAAGGGTTTTATCGCAGCAAGTACAAAGATCTCAATGGTGAAGAAAAATATTGTGCTGTTACTCAATTTGAGGTGACCATGAATAATGTTTGTTAGATAAAATTGATGCTGGTTTCTTTGATAGAGATTTTTTGTCTTTCATTATTTCCTCTCTTCCCCCCATGATTGCTACTTAATAGAAATATTGCTGCTAATTACATCCATTATAACTTACTGCATGAATGTTGCATGAATCTGAATTTAGCATGCATTTGTTAACTTTGTTTTTGTTCCAATGTAAATCAAGTTGCTTTCATTTTTGCAAAGGCAACAGATGCAAGACGTGCTTTCCCTTGCTGGGATGAGCCTGCAATCAAAGCAACGTTTGACATCAAACTGGTGGTTCCAAAGACTGGTGTTGCTTTATCCAATATGGTAAGCTATTTTTTGTGTACTTGAGATTGATTTCAGAATAATGTAGAGTTTTTGTAGAGTTTTTCATTTATTCTCAAGACAGATGCACCAAACTTTTGAGGCAGTTTTTCTGTCATCATAATCAATTGTTCGCCATTGATAAGAATGTAGCAGTTAATGTATGGCATGGTGTTGTTTGGATTCTCATCCATTTGATAATCAAAATTCCATAGGAAGGTAAATTTGCACTGTTGATTATTATAGAAATCCTGCTTATTTGGCTTGCAGATTGGCAAGCTCTTTTGAAATGCTGTGGCATTACTTGAACATCTACCAGTGAATAATTGTTAGTTGAAGGGATTCAAAGTTTTAAGAACTCAGAATTGAAATGGTATTGAATATGAAGTGTTTAGGCCTTGTGTGGTGAGGTTTTTTTCTTGTAGCTTGTAAAGAAGGTGTTAGAGCATGATCAAGGACATCAACGTGTGCCTAAAAAGTTTTGCCAGTTGGATTGATTTAGTGCCTATTGTGTTGTTGCTGTTTAAAACTAATATTGCAAATGTCAATTTTGTTATTAATTATCTTTGATAATATCTAATCAAATTTTTGTTTTTGACATTTGGTAAACTGATTTGCAAGCTGTGCTATGAAGAATCAAATATGTAGGTCTACGTGGGCCATTTGTTTATGTGCAGAATTTTATCCAAAATTTATCTTATTTTATGCTAATTAAGTTTGTACTGACATTTTGACTAGTCAACATGGGTGGGACTCAGTTCTGTTTGGCTCATTTCATCTTTGATAATTAAATGAGCCAAATTACAATATTTTTGGAGAATTTGCTTGCAACACTTAAAACAAAAAACCTTAATTTTCAAAGAGCACTTACATTGTTGAAGGCACTCGATTTTTCAAGCCCCTGCTTTTTTGCTCCTGGTAAAGCCTGGCTATTTTAGGTACTTATACATTACCCATTGTCATCAAAAACATTTATCCTTAAAGCACTAGGCTAGAAAAATTAAGTGACATTCAATAAGCAGAGATAGAATCCTGCTAATGTCTTAGATATGTATTTATTGCCTTGAGTCCAAATTATCTTGAGAAATTATCTTGAGAATCTTTAATTCTTTCTTGAATATTAAGTTCAAGCCATGGCTAACTAGGCACTTGATTGGCTCCTCTTGGCTCAAGCCCCCAATGATTATGATGAGAATACTATTCAAGAATTGTTTCATAAAAATTCTATTCAAAAATTGCTTCTTTCCACACTTAAGTACAACTTGCACAACTTGCATACTCCTCAAGACAATCTGCACAATATTCTCTATTGATTATGCAAAATTATTTACCTTTTCAAGAAATTCTTTATCTTTTCCGAAGAATATAATAGACGAAAGTGACTTTTCTGAGGATGAAAACCTTAGAGTTTTGACATTTGCAAGAACACCTGTCATGTCAACATATTTGGTGGCATTTGTGGTTGGTGAATTTGACTATGTTGAAGGTCACACAGAAGATGGCATTCAAGTGAGGGTTTATACACCTCTTGGAAAGGCAGAGCAGGGTAGATTTGGACTTGAGGTATGATATCTAGAAGATCTGTATCTTAACTGTCAAATATTGTGCTTAAAATTGGCATTTGACAAAATTGAATTAAACTGCATTCCACATCATTCCACATCAACCAATCTGGCATCACTATTTTACATTTCAAATTTATCCACTTGTTCGTTCCTTTTTATTTGATGAAGCTCTGTATTTGGGGCAATGATTAAGTTTTTCGTTAGATTTAATTTATTTTGAAAATTTTACCTCATTTGAAATTGAGTGCACATGATTCATAGAGTTTTTTTGATGGATACAACTAGTCTTAGTGCTTTCCCTTAGTGCTTTGAAGCATATAGTTTTCTTGGTTGTGAAACAGTTTTGTATAAATGCAGTTTTACTAAATCTATTTTTGTACATATTATAGATAACGCATATCATATTAGATAACACATTTTTTTACTAGATATGGACTTATACTTTGTCTATGAATTCCAAGGGTAAAGTGCTGAGGGGGGGGGGACTATGGGAGGCTGATCAATGAACTAACAAAATATTCAGCCACGTAGCTGCAAGGGGTATGGGTGGGGGGGGTCAAATGAAAATTTTGAGAACAACTTGCCCCCTCTGGCTACACTTTTTCCAAATTATATTTCGCAAAGCTGGCATAATTATAATTCCGTTAGCTTGATTTAGTCCAAATTTATCTGTGTTTTATATATCTGCTCTCTTGTTTTCAAGCCTGCCCCCCCCCTCAGGTATGGTTCTAGCTCGAGTTTGCCCACCCTAGCTGACATCTACAGCTACGTGGTTGAAAAGATTAGATAATCCCTCAACAATAAATGTAATCCTCGGCCGCTTGTAATTTCCCAAGATCGCCCATCTTATCTATGCACCAAAACTAAAAGGACGCCGTACATAAAAGCTATTTTTTGACTGTGTCCCCTCCCCCTAATCAAGTAAAATTGTTAATCCGAGACCGCCTGCCTATCTGATGCATTTTATATCAATTCCTGCAATTAAAGTTTTAACAACGCTTTTCAACAACAATGTAACAGGCAAAAATGTTGGGTGAAGATTCAGTATTACTGATGAGCCAACTTTAGGGTGACTAAGTGGTAACCAAATTCCATTCTTAAATCAAAACACATAGAGTATTCAAGCAGTTACGTGATATTGCTCTACAATTCTGAAAGCTTTATCGAATCTAAAATAATTATCAAGTAAAGATCAATGGAAATAAAGCCCTTTAAAGTTGATCTAGCTTCCTGCCTACAACCGAAAATATGTTTATGCAGAAACTGTACGTTGATAAAGGTTGATAGTGCTTTGCAGAAACTGTACGTTAACAGAGCCAATGTGATCTACATAGATATGTCCAGCCAAACATAATCGGATGGATTTTGTTAACACTGGACAGAAGAGACGAAGAAAGTTTGGGAAAGCTTTCTTAGCTCTGTCATTGATACTCTTTGTAGAAGAAGAGATCCTGTTTAAAAGCAAACATTTGAGTTAACTAAAGCTTTTCGTCTGATGCTCTTCAGAGTATAAAATGTCAGAGCCTAGATCGAAAGCTCTACGTTAGGAAATATAGACACCCAGTTGTGGATCGAAATAGGCCAGTCAGAAACGCGAGCACATGACTGTTAAGGTTGCCCAATCTGAAGAGTGTCAGACAAAAACTTTTGATCCTGTTTGCCCTGCAGCTTCTTAGACTAATAGAAGAGGTCCAAGACAAGAAGGAAATCCTATAAAGAAAAGTTCTATGTTGGGCATTCCTTCATATGAATATATCAGGAAGACACAACAACCTATCTAAATTACAAAAGCTAAACGCGGATGTATACGGATAATATTTTACTGTTTTGGAAAGCAAAAATGAAAATTTTGACCTATTCTAATACAGTATATATTTCAAATCAAGTTGCCATTGGCAAAAATTGGGAACCTCTCCAAAGTGTCCCCACCTGAAGTCGAGTTTACTGTTTAAATATGACATGTTGTATATGACACAAGGGCAAAACGAGAAATGGGTCTCTAAGGCTGGCTCCAGCGAATCTGCCCATATATTAGTCATTTAAGATTGTGAGGAAAAAGAAGATAAAAAAAGTAATAGAAGATAATACTAAAGTAAACCATGGACATCTGCAGTCGCAACTTCAGTATTTTTCAACCTGGAGTAACGCCATTTAAAGAGGAGGGATTGGATTTATCGGCAAAAAGTCAATAACGAAGGTTTTAACATAGATACAACGAGATTCCACCACTAACATTTCACCCTTCTTACTAAACTGCTAAAATGTTTAATTTAAAGCTGGCCAATACCGCACACTGGGCATTGAATTCACTAAAAACCGTTTACCGCCGATTTTTCAATTACCGAAATACGGCCCAATTTGAGGAAGATTACCGAATTACCGACAGAAGAAAAGGGAAATACCGCAATACCGTCAACCGCAAAGACCTCCTCTTTAAGATATAATAAAATCAAAATTGTTTTCAAATCCTGCACTATTTCCCATTATCCAATTTTATTCGTCTCTGAGAACCGAAATCATTTTAATTGTAATACATCGATTTTCTGTTAGGTTGCAATAAAGACTCTCCCATTTTACAAAGATTATTTTGGAATTGGTTATCCTTTGCCCAAAATGGATCTTATTGCTATTCCAGACTTTGCGGCAGGTTAGAATGACATCTTATGTTTCGTATTAGGTATCTTTTAATCCGTTTTATTACATAACAAAGTATAATTATTTACAAAATCAAGTGTACTCATATACAGACGAATTGTTATTGTTAAACGTTTTAAGAGGCGTTCGAATGAAAATTGGATTTATTCCTCCTTTTTTTATGCCAGCACTCATTTTGTTGCCTGTGTGGTTTTTGCTTATTGCTGTTGATGAGATAGAGGAGGTTTTCATTTCTTGGAAGGACCGATTTTATATTAATTGTGTAAATTTCAATGAGAAAATATTGCTGGGGGGTAATTTTGTGGCAATGTATTCTTTATGATGTGATTCTAAGATTTTGATAACCAAATGCTAATGTTGGCAAAAGGCATTTCCTGACAGTAAAAATGGGTAAAATTTTTGTCTAGCGCCCCCACAGCCCAGTAACTGGCGCCCCCCACTTTCTCTAAAGTTGTGTGAACTGGATGACCGTTGTGGGAAACGACAGATTCATTAATATGTTTTAATAGTTGTTTTTGTTCCTGTGTGCAGTAATGTGGTTAAGGAGTGTTTACCATGTAAATCTGAAGAGATCAATCTTTTTTTCAATAGGTGCAATGGAAAACTGGGGATTGATCACATACAGGTAACAATGCTGATTTCGCAGAGAAGCAGCATTTTAAATTCTAATTTATGCATTTTCCAATAAAAAACCTTCAGGAGTACGAAGAAATGCAAAAAGCCTAACTAGAAACCTCGACAATGTACAAGTACCTACTCTTTTGGTTCCGTTTTTGTGTGTGCTGATTTGAAATTTGATTTGTTTTGTCGATGCTGATAGTTGAGCCATTACCGTGCAAAATCATTGCAAGTTTTGTCCTTTGAGACTGCTCAGAATATCAATATTATTTTCTTCTTTCAGTTGAAGTAATTCTGTATTTTTCACACAGTAAAGCGGATAATTGATTTTTTCTTAGAGAAACTGCATTGCTTGTTGATCCGGAACAATCGTCAGCTGCCATGAAGCAATGGGTGGCTCTTGTTGTAGGTATGTCTTTATTAATTACAATACGTGTCAAATGAGTTTAGAGCTATTTTTCATTCCTACTGCTAACAAAGGCTATTAGTCAAAATTTTACTTTTAATGTCATGGAGTTACTGGGACCTCTAAAGATTAATAATGGTTAATCTGCCATAACCATAAGAATCGAGCACAGAGACGTAGGAACAGGGGGTGCACTAGGGGCACGTGTCTCCAAACATTGGGAAAAAATTATCTTTTCTATAAATTAACCTCTTTAAAATAATGTCCCCTTTTGTTATATGGTACCCCTTCGACCCTGTACCCGTTTAATTTAGAAAAGGGATTCTTTCAGTGTGCCAGCCGAAAATTCGTTATCTTTTGATTTCCGTAGCTAAAATCCGAGATAAAAATCGCCATAATCCAAAACTGTCAGACATTTCATGTCACAAGCCAATATCTTTATGACAGAAAGCTTAAAACCCAATAAGCAAAATTCATAATATCCATGCCTCTAACAATTCCAAAGCCCTCTTCCATAAACGAAAGGGCTGCATTATGTATTTGTTCAGGTGCATCTAGCAAAATTCGATATTCGGCGGACTTTAGATGGGAGTATTAGTTTCATCGCATCATATATATATCAAACGCAATCTCATTTAGTTCTTCTATAATGAATATACTTTAGACTATGCAGATCTGATTATTTGAATTTTTTAGAAACGAATTTTTCATCAAAATTTGTATGTGTGAAACGGCATTTAAGTTCATTTACCCAGAAGTCTTGCCGTAGCAGTGAATTTACACTAACCCTAACTTTGACCCAAATCCCAAACCCTACCCTATCTTGCACTCTAACCGGGATTCTAATCCTAGCATTCTATCTGTAGTATGTGATGACTTTTCTACCTTGGACAGTCAAGGCTACACACAAAGCGGATATTTTACCATCACAAAAATTTGACATCATTGTGTCATCAAGTTTGAGGTTAAAATTTTTCTTTAGTGTCATCACATAATATTCAATTTTTTATTCTCGCCTTGTCAATTTTCTCATTTTATCGTTTAGGACACGAGACGGCTCATCAGTGGTTCGGAAATCTTGTATGTTAAGTTTATTTTCTATCATATATTTTGCAACATATATTCATTGCAAAAATCAATAGGAATGATAAGTTCAAGCCCCCTTCCATTTATTTTCGAAACACATAGAAAAGTTAGCTTCAAGACAGCAATGTTGTATACTGTTACAATTATGGTACAAATGCGTATATAGTTTTTTTATTTTTAATGACAGATTACAGATTATAGTCTGTCTGATGATTGCTCAAGCACGAAACTCGGAGTAACAGAGAACATGTCTCATTTCTAGCTTATCTTCTATTATATCTATTGCTTTATGCTTTTGCACATCGAGCACTGTTAAGTCAGAATAGACAACGCAATCTGGAATAGATTTTAATTTGAATTCTCATTGCCCCAACTTTTCAATCAAATTGAAATGGTGTTTGAAGTGCATTCATTTATTTTAGATTTAAAGCTGTTCATATTATTTTTTCTCTTACGTTCTTTATTTTCATTGTTTTCTTTTAGGTTACCATGGTAAGATGGAATTTTTGTTACAGATAAGTATTTTGAATATTTCAAGTCAGGAAATTAGTTGTCATTGGCATGGTTTTAAAGAATGGTGAACCTATCCAAATTTTCGTTTATTGCAGCTTCTTTTTAGTGAAGTGTTTGAATTTGCCAATATCAAATTTTTGTTCATGATTTTTTATAGAATGATATTTGTCATGAACTTACTGTCTCTGTTGGAAAAAGATGCGAAATTGAGATTTGCATATTGCTTTTTTGCTTGCCTTGGGCTGATATATGTATTTCTGGCTAATTTTTGTATTCAGTTTAGTGTACCCTGTGAAGTTTTTAGATTGAAAGATAGTCGCACTGACAAATATAGGCCTCGCTAATTCCATAGTCTTTCTGCGGGACTGTTACGTTCAAGTTGCTATCAAACATATCTAGGAATGGTGGACACATTTATGGCTGAATGAAGGCTTCGCATCTTGGATAGAGTACCTCTGCGTTGACCATTGCTTCCCAGACTACGATATTTGGACTCAGTTTGTCACAAATGATTTTGTTCGGGCGCTGTCACTTGATGCCCTAAAGAACAGGTATCCTATATACCGTTATTCTGTCTAGCTATCTACCAATATGCCAACCTTCTATTCGTTTTGAACCATCAGATTGGCGGATTTCTGTTTTTGAATGTGGTTAAAGTAATGCCAACAGAAGTGAGTCGAAAGTATGGATAGCAATGAAGAGGGTGGGGGGGGGGGGGGATTGAGACTTGCTATAACATGGCACCGAAAGGAAGTCGGGATGGGCTAATCACGGCGACCCTAACGTAGAAAGCTAGCTGGTTGAAAAAATGATAAATAGAGCCGGTTATGAGGTAGCCTAGGAGCATTATTCTACTTAAAAGAAATCTAATTTTGCGGGCAAAGCTTTATTCCATAAATTTATAGTGTTTTAGATACATGTGATGTGCTAAATCTTTTGAAATTTGAAATTTTCTTAGTACACATTCCTTTGTAATCTGCAATGGTCATGCTTCTCTACTGTGTTTTCATTTAATACCATACTATTTGATTTTATTGTTTTGTCTTTTCAGTCATCCGATCGAGGTAACTATCTTACTTCCTTTTTTTCCTTTTTTGTTCCTTATGGTAGCAAAGTTTAATTGAAAATGAAAGCAAATCATCAAAAGGGTCATTCACTGGAGATGTCTTGTGAAAATGTGCGTTTCGCAGGCTCATTCTCTCCGTCTTTTTCCCCCTTTCCGAAATAAATACCACGCACATCCCCCCTCTTGATGCCCGGTAATCCCTAAGTAATCTGGCTTGAGACGATGAAAATACTTTGTGCATTGCGACCCTACTCTACTTACCAATTCAACGTTATCGATTCCCTATCACAGAAAGGATCAGACAACTAGAAAATGGCACCAACAAGAACATTTTATCGCTGAACGTCTTCTCTATCTCCAAACAACGATAGACTACAAATTCTCATGATATCACAGAGATCATATTGTTTTCTTTGACGAGATTTCTAACAGCGAATCTTCACGTTTTTACAACCCCCAGTGTCTTGCTTTTTCTCCTTTTTACCATTTCCTTTCGTTTGGCTGGTCATTAATAGATGGGTTTTACGTTTTTACATTTCATTTAACTTATAAATAACAAATAGATATTTCAATAAATCAATGTCACTACAAGTTTTTATTATAATTTTAAGGCGGTGCTGCATACTTTTACTTAATCGTTTTCTGTGACTTTGCCGACGGAAATTTAACTTAGCAGCTATACTTTCACTGGCAACAAAATTCTCAGTAACTTAATGGCAAAATAAAGCTGAATACCCATCCATGCTACTTTATAATCGTGTACTCCCAGTCTACACATATGTATGCTAATTTTTTTGCAAGGTCGTTGAAATTTTTTGCTGTCTCTGCTCTCAGGTGGTCCATTCAGAAACTATGTGGGTTTAAACCAGCTGTTAGAGGGGGTTAAATAGAAAGCTCTTTGAAAAACTGCTGCACATGGTCTTCAGATTTTACAGTCAACTTTTTGGGCATTCATTAGATCTTTGTATTTGCATTTAGGTAGAAGTTGGCCATCCTTCTGAAGTAGACGAAATATTCGATGCCATATCATACAGCAAAGGAGCTTCTGTAATTCGTATGTTGCACGAGTATATTGGAGATGAGGTTAGAGCATTTAATAAGAGTAAATACCCCCCTTTCTATGGGCCATTCAAATCATTATCCTCTCTCAAATCTTTGTTTAAGGAGATGGGTGCTCAGTATCGTTAAAATCAATTTGAAATGTTTTGCCTTGGTAAAAATGAAAGTTTTCCAACTAAGCTTTTTAGATGACGTGAAAGTACAATGTTATTGTACCAAATATCAAGTAAATCTTTGTAATTTAATCGACGCTATTCGCCTAGAAATGCATTTACTGTTTTGCGAATTATAGGAAGGAGGGTGTGCAGTCAACTCGTGATAAGATCTTACTGTATGGCGTGGAACACTCTGAAATAGAGAGTTGTTATCCTCATTATTCTTTCAAATTGTGCAAATTCGTCTTAAATTGCTACCAGCACTTTTCTTAAACTGACTGCATATCACCAATTTTTAACCTTAGGATTTCAAGACTGGTCTTCATAACTATCTCACAAAATACCAAAACAAGAATGCCCTTACTGGTAGGTCTCTTTTCTCAATTTAACTCTTATAGGATTTTGTTATTGTTAATTCATCCATATGTATATTGTTTCTTTAATTGATCTATAGTTTTTATCAAGAGAAGGCTTTAACTTTTTAACGAAAATTAAAAAAATCCTTTTTTGCTTATGGCTTGCAGCTTGTATGCTCAGTTACATATGTATCGTAAAAGAAATTTCATCTTAGAATGATATTAGCCCAGTTTTGTTAGAAGTGAAATGTGATAGTGGCCTATGGAAATGATAGCTATGACTAGCAAACAATCAAGATAAAAAGATGGATCACTTTTTTGTCTTGTTGTTTTGGTGTCTCTTAATTGGTTCTTTTATATTGTTTCTTTTACCTAGTAACTTCCTATAATCATTTTCTCTCCGTCTCATCCCAATCTTGTATTGCATAATACTGCTTTGATCTAGAGTATGAGAAGCAAAGTAAATTCTCAAATAACTCAATCAATAATTGAGATTCATTAGTGAAACCCCAAATGTCAGTTCAAGGTGGTCCACAAGAGGAAGTGACATGTCTACCGAGAAAAGTTGGTGGCTCTGAAGAAATAAAAAACATGCTGGCCCTAATTTGACTAATTTATAGCTTTAATGCAGCACAGAGCCTCTTTAGGCCCTGCAAAACATAATATTTTGACTTCAGCAGAGAAGCTTTGTGCCGAGGCAAGAGTCATACCACCCTTCAGTATGTAAGAGGATTGTAATAAACCTGAATTATGCAAATTTTTTATTACCTCACTTGTATCTGTAATTATGATATGAAATTTCAGCTAATTCCCCGATATGAATCTGGGTTGTTTGAAAATCGCTTCCATAACTTTGAAATTCTCATGCAGACGACTTATGGGAAAGTCTTGCTCATGCTAGTAAGAAACCTGTTGGTGATGTCATGAATACATGGACGAAACAAATGGGATTCCCCGTCCTAACAGTTTCGATGCAAAAGGTAAGTAATCTTCACTTCGACCCTAATTATGATGTTTTTCTAATCAGGTACCACGAGCCTTCAGGGAGTATAGCGATTGTACGTGTAGTCTGTGTTTCAAGTGTGAAACACGGGCTATGTTTTAGTAGATGTGTCAGTATACGAAAGGTAGCAATTATCAGTGCAGTAATTTTCACGAAAGTTGAGTTGGTCAGCACCAGCAATGCATCATTGGATTAGGTGATATTCGACTTAATTATAAGTGCAACTAGCTTAAGGAACCTACATTTCCTTTAGACAAACATTTTGTTTGCTTATGTAGCTTCGACTCAAATGTTCTTTTTGCTTTATGTATATTATCTACTGTTAAATACAATTTTTGATAGGTTATCAAATTGTTAATTTTCTGCGCTTAAAGGTATTTCCGTGTAAAATTATTGATTGAAAACAATGAAATACAAGGAGTACCAAGTTTGTAATGCTTACAGGGTTATTATGACAAAATGCTGGTAGACAAGCGAATTTGTCATTAAGCTAAGTTGCTAGTTTGTTCAGCTAGCTACAAAGGTCCAATATGTTAAACGTTATTAATGTATGTACTTAATTGTATTTCAGTACCAACTCTATGTGATGAACCATAGTCATTGTCGCTCTAGGTACCGTCCTTGTACTGTAGAAGAGTAGTTTATATGAAGTGTTTCAGTTATTTCGTCAGTGTTGGTTTTTTAATTTAGTATATATAAAAAGATTAGATAGTTACATCAGAAAAGGACTTTGTCAAAATTATAATTGAAGAGCCAATTTTTAAATGAGCGTTTTATGTGTGTTGAAACTTTCTATTATAACTTTCTTTTGAAATTTTGACTTGTCTTAGATGAATTAATTCACCAATTCGACTTACGACCTCGTTTTGAAAATTTATCCAAACTTAATTATACTACCTTTTTAAGCTCAGATCTGGCTTTATCGCCATGATTTTAGGGCGGATACAATTTTTCATATTGTTTGAGCTTGTATTTTAGATTTTACGGAGAAACGACCGCAAAAATCGTTTCGGGGGGAAACTTTGCCCCCCTAGTCGCCAATCACGGTCAAATTTCTTATAAAATTTTTCTCTTTATGTCGTCATAAAATCAATATCGTGAGCAATACCATAATGAAATCTTCCAAGTAGATTAAAATCATTGTTTTCAATTCGAATCTGAGGTCAAAAATTTTATACAAAAGAATTTGAAGAATTTTTCAAAATGAGGCCGTAAGTCGAATTGGTTTATTGTAACCCTTCGATTAACTGAATTGGTATCAGCTTCTCTCCCGCAACAGAAGTCAGAGATCATATCATGAATAGGATTTACATTCAAATTATGTATCTGTCAAGGTTCCCATTATCTTTGGTTTCCAATAACAGTTACAAATTTTGAAAAGTCCCCAAAAAGTAAACCTGCTATTTTTTCATTGTTTTAAATGTTTCTAAATATGCACAGTTTTTTTATTAACTTTTGTTGTTACCTTTTGTTAGCAGTTTTTGACGAGCACAATTCAAGTCTACTTGTCTTTGGCTAATTTTTTATCAAGAGCTTTCCAATCAATAAGAATGCTCTTTTTCTCCAGAATGAAAATCTATGTATTTTACAAGTTAGCCAAAAGAAGTTCACAGCAGATGGCTCAGTTTCAGAAGGTACGTCCAGAGCCTATGTAACGTCAATTCATCGTACCTGGGACACGTGAAAGGCTATGTTTAATGTAGATTGGTACTGAAAATGTAATTATTGCTTTCGTAATTGTTGATAGTTGTTAATCGTCGTTTTGTTCAGTAATCGTTATGTTTGCTAAGTCTAATAGATGTCGTTGTGTTTATTTGAGGGAATAGAGTAATGTAGCTTGATGAGAAAAGTGTCCTCACCTATCTATTGACTTTTTCAGTAACAGACAAGTACATTTTTATTAGTAGTACTAGTTCCATCTGATGCATCCTTACAAGACGATACGTCATATATAGACGATATATTTTTTGCTAGACGATGCGTTACTATTTGCCTCCAGGGGTCTAGTATGCCGTTAACATGTCCGTCTAATTAATGGAATGAGATATAGATAGCCAAATAAACAGCTATAGATAGCCAAATATGACTTTTGTAGCTACCAAACCCCTGAAACGGCGTGTGTTTTTACTAGATGACGAAAAGTACAAATGGCTGGTGCCTATCACAGTTTGCACCAGTGACAACCCAGCAAAAGCGGCGGTTAAGACATTGCTTACTGACAAAGAGATGGTCATCTTTGTCAATAACGTACCAGAAGATTCTTGGGTGAAACTCAATCCTGGCCAAGTTTGTTTTTACAGGGTGAATTATGCAACTGAAATGCTGGATGCCCTCATACCTGCCATCAAAGACCAGTCATTGCGGCCTATTGATCGACTTGGAATTCAAAATGACTTGTTTGCATTGGTGAGTTATTTTGTTTTTATTTCTAATTTTTTGTAAGGTTTCAACCGTATTTCTAAAAGTTCTGTTTGTTTTTTTTTAATTGAAGCTGAAAGAGCTCACGATACGGTGGCTATAAATAACATGCTGCACGTACATCTGTCAATTTGAAATGAAATATAATTCGAAACTTGAAAGAACGTTCTTGTTATCTTACTCCATGACCCTACCGCACCATTTTCCTTAGTGTATGCTCTGGATCTATTTTCCAGTCATTTACTTTAACTTCTTTACTTGTATTTCAAGACACAAGCTGGATTGAAGAGCACGGTCGATTACCTTCACGTGGTTTCAGGATTCGCCTCTGAGACGAACTATACCGTCTGGAATGACGTCATTTCAAACTTGGGCAAACTGAGAATTCTATTTCAGTACACTCCTGCTATCAAAAACTTCCAGAATTTCTGCCTCAAGCTACTCACTCCTATTAATGGAACTGTTGGTTGGGAAAAGCAGCCTGGGGAAGGTAGTCATTTGTTTAATGTACCGTGTCTGTTTCCTTGCTAAATTTTTTTAAAGAAACTTACGTTAATGGGACTCATAATGGCCAGATTTTACAAGAGGGTCATACATTTATTTCCAAACGTCTTTTTGAAAAAATTTCAAAGACATCGATCATTTTACTTGATTTCCAGTTTCTACATTTAATATTTTGACGATCAATGTGACGCTATTGTTCGATAAGCTGAATTTTGTGATTCCACAGCTGTCTCTAACTGGCATTGCATCATAGGTACTCTTTTTGATATATTGTCGTTATTTTGATGCTTTATAGAATCGCTTACATGCTCAAAACTTCTCACCTAGTGAATTTGATATCTTCCGTGTCATTTAGGTTTGTGAAGTGCGTAGTGCGAAAACATGCCTTACGGAAAACATTTTTAACGAAATCTTAAACAATATTAAATATTTTGCATGCACCGTGGAGCAGGGGGGCTGGGGAACTTTTTGAAAAATGCCAAATATTATGTAATGCCTTTTTTACCAGTAAAGCCTTTTTTAACTCAGTTTTAACCCCCCCCCCCCACCTTTTTTAGACCCCCACTCATCTGAACGCTCCGCGGGGCCAGTCTTGTATTCTTTCTGGAGATTGATAACTCTTGCCTCTCATTTAAACCTTGAAGCTCTTTTTATATATACCTGGTAATTGTTTCAGGTCATCTCACTGCATTGCTGCGTAGCATGGTAATTGGAATGCTTGGACGCAATGGGCATGAGCCAACCGTGAACGAATGCAGAAAGAGATTCGAAGAACACTGCGCAGGAACAAATGAAATACCGGCTGACCTTAGAGGAGCTGTTTATGGGACTGTCATTGCCAACGGAAATGTCGGAGATCTGGTTGCGATGATTGAACTGTACAGAAAAACGGATCACCAGGAGGAAAAAGTCCGTTTGATGAGGTGTATGGGAGGATCTGAGGATAAAATTATGATTGAGCGGGCATTGTCTTTTGCTATGTCGGTAAGAATATTTCCATTTGTTTTTAACACACTGCAGATATATTTGGCAAATTTTTTAAATGTCATCACCATCAATTATTAGCATCACCTTATTTTATCATAATCATCATGTTTCATGTAAGGTAAGTGAGATCTTAACTTGCTTGAGACATGAAATCAAAGTTGTTCAAGTAACAGTACTACTTCAATTCATTATTGCAATTACAAGGGAAACACAGCACACTGCAAGGCAAGGGAAACTCCAGATTGAGTTACAATCAAATATGTCTGGCGTTAAATAAAACTCTGCGAACCAATTTTTCCTAGGATGATGTAAGGTCGCAGGACACAGTATTTGCAATCGCCGGCTGCACTGACAGGTAAAAAGTCTTGCCACAGCAATATAAAGTTTGTCTTTCTTTTCGATATTTTGCATCATTATGTACGAAGAATGAGTACATGAAGGGGGGATTTTGCTCAGCTCGATGGGCATCCATATATATAGATATATATATATATATATATATATATATATATATGTAGAATTGTTGCCAATTGTGTAACAATGGATCGGCATTTTGATGAGTTCAACAATGGAAACATAGAAGCCGAATTCAAAGGCGGGAGACAATCGAAACAATGCAGGCATAGAATGCCAAAATCAAAGGATTTTCCCAATTTTCTCAAACGAACAATCGAGAATCGTGAGTTTCCCGATTAAGTGGGCAATTGAGGTTCGCTAATCGACACTTAGGTCTATAATCGTGCTATTAAATTGGGTTCGGCTGCTAGCCTGAGATCCCCTTTGTGGTCATCCTCCTAGATTCGACCAATCACCTTTAGTTTTGCTCATGACGTTGTGCAGTTAAAATTGGTTCTGCACGTGCATGTTGAACGGTAGCCAGAATAGATCAGAAACTTCTCGTAATCGAGAATGGTGCTTTCATCCTGTCAAGCGTCAACGTAATTAGACGTATAATTTGCAATTTGCTATGTAGGATACAAAAGAAAGTGCGGGAATATGCGATTTCACGAGTTTCTGCAAGAATTAACTTTCATGCATGAGTCGTGGAAAATATATTGTAAGTGTTTGAAAAGTTTTGCAAAGTCGGTGAAAGTTATTCGAAGATTTCCAGGCTTTGCGAAATTGTCGCAAAATGCTTGCAGGGACTTTTCAATTTTCTCTGGGGTTGATCCAAAATTCATTCGAAATTTTTCAGACCCTATATTTTTATATAAAGAATAAGTCAATATGTTGGATAAGATAGTTTGGTGCAGGAACAACGTAAAAGAATAGGAATTTGGAACGTGTGAGGTCAGACCAACAGTTACGAGAATAATCAATTAATAATCTTGGGGTCTATGATTACATTTCTTCATCAAATAGTTGAATTGCCGAGTTGAAGAAATCTTTGCACTCGCAACTAGGAAGTTAACGAAATTAAAAGTTTGGCTGCTCACAATTAAGTACGAAAGATTCCCCTTCGTAATCAAGTAATTGCACTGCCGCGAGATCATTATGCTGGAACCGTTTTGTCAGCGCGGGTCGTTAGGGATCGTTAGGCACGCATCGATTTCTCCTTCTTGCAAAGGTTGATAGTGGAATTCAAAGATCAGAGTTTGGTGAACTTACTGCGTCATAGTAGCATTCCCCGCTGTTTATCAAGAAAGTGTAAATCTGCGAAACGCATTTTGATAAAGCAACCGAAAAGGAATAATTATTCGTGTTATGTTATCAAGCGAAAAATGTCCTTCGTCAAATAAAAAAACAGATTCCCAGTTAGGTTCCACTCACAGAGCCCCAATAAATGAGTTCTGTAATCTTGGCGAGTCATAGCTCGTGCCACCGTTTTTTAGGTATTTTAAGTCTGTGAATCGCAATGTCATAGAGAATAAAGGTTCTTAGTTGACTGGCAAACAGACTGGAAGCGCATCTAGAAAAGTTCAGACTTTTAATACATTTGGAATCTTCGTTGTCGTCATCATTGTCATCGTCGTCATCATAATCATCATCATCAATCATCATCATAATCATCAATCATCATCATAATCATCAATCATCATCAATCATCATCAATCATCATCATCATCATCATCATCATCATCATCATCAGTTTTGTCCACATCGCCAATTCATAATATCGAAGTACCATTCCTCCACATTCTTCGTACATTGCAAAAGCCGTGCTATTTTTTTTCTTATGTGAACATATATTGTGGCGAATGCCTTGACAAGCTCGTTCATCATAATCGATTGGTTATCTGGTGCCAAAAATCACTGAATTTTTTTATCTTTTTGAAAAGGGATTTGTTCCCAAATAATTTGTGGCGTCAATATCGTTATATTGAAATACTATCATATCATTCGCTATATGTAAATGATTGCTATTTTATTTTAATAAATGCCATTATCATACTAGTAATATAATTATGTATAGCTGCCGGATGGTCGTATTACGTGCGAATCGCGGGGGTGAAACGAACGACCTTTATATGGCATTGTTTTTATGGCATTAAGCACTGGATCGTGCGAATGAGCCTTGTTTGTATGGCATTAAGCACTGGATCATAAATACCATCATCGATTATGCAAATGATATTTTCCGCTTCAACATGTTAAACACATAACCATATGTTCCTTTCTTAAGATGACTGTCAATAATTTGTAAGCATACATTGTAGACATTTCTCTCAGTGCATCCCTCCAATCACCTGACCATTTAGTTGTGTTCAACATGGCAAAACACAAATGATGTCTCACTGCATATAAGTAGTAAAAAAGAGCCCTCCCTTTCTGATTTCCCAATTAATATTCAGATGTTATCGTCTTAAGAAACCTATTGCTTTGATTTCACTCTTAGTGTCCAAGGGCGTTGGCAGACGTGGCAGTTCGTTAAGGACAATTGGGAGGAGCTTCACAAGAGATATCAAGGAGGATTTCTGCTTGGCCGTCTCATCAAGGTACCATGCCCACCTAGACTTCTTGGAAAATCCAATAGCTCCAGTCCGTCTTGTTATAGTTTCATTTCTTTTCTCGAATACTGTGACTTCCGCTTCTTTTTCCCAGAAAAATGTTTATAGTTACAGGTAAACTTTATACAAGTTCCATTAAAACCCATCCTTTTTAACGTCCTTTTGGTGGTTAATCGACATTGTTCCAATTGGGGATAGAAATGTTGAATTCGAACTTGAAAATTGAAAAAATTGTTCAAAGGCTTAAGCGGTAATTGAAAATTGGATATCTTTTTACTGAATGGCAGTTTAAGAGGGTTTTGTAGCATTGTTGCTGAATCAAAATGATTGCTTGGAGAGAATAGGGAACAAACATTCAGAAGTTAGAGACAGTCCTTCAACTGGATTTGGAATTTTTGTAATTTGCAGGCGCTCCTTCTTCATCTTCTTCTTCTTCTTCTTCTTCTTCTTCTTTCTTTTTTTCTTAACCTCATCTTGTCTTCATCTTCATCCTCTTACTCATCCTTTTTTCTGTCTTTATTTTTCCCATTGTTCTTCTCTTCATCTTTGTCTTCTTCTTCATCTTCGTACTTGTCCTTATTTTCGTCTTTGTTTTTCTCATCTTTTCCTTATTTGATCTTCTTCATCTTTCTTTTTTCTCATCTTCATCTTTGTCTTCATATTCCTCTTCTTTCTTATCCTTATTTTTGTTTTCATTTTTCTCTTCTTTTCATTTTTCTCTTCTTCATCTTTGTTTTCATATTCGGCTTCTTCTTTGTCCTTATTTTCGCCTTTATTTTCTCTTCTTTTCCTTTTTTCTCTTCTTTATCTTTGTCTTCATATTCGTCTTCTTACTCGTCCTCATCTCTGTCTTCATTTTTCTCTTCTTTTCCTTTCTTTCCCTTCTTTATCTCTGTCTTCATTTTACTCTTCTTTTCATTTTTTCTCTTCTTTATCTTTGTCTTCATATTCGTCTTCTTACTCGTCCTTATTTCTGTCTTCATTTTTCTCTTCTTTTCCTTTTTTCTATTCTTTATCTTTGTCTTCATATTCGTCTTCTTACTCGTCCTTATCTCTGTTTTCATTTTCTCTTCTTTTCCTTTCTTTCTCTTCTTCATCTTTGTTTTCATATTCGGCTTCTTCTTTGTCCTTATTTTCGCCTTTATTTTCTCTTCTTTTCCTTTTTTCTCCTCTTTATCTTTGTCTTCATATTCGTCTTCTTACTCGTCCTCATCTCTGTCTTCATTTTTCTCTTCTTTTCCTTTCTTTCTCTTCTTTATCTCTGTCTTCATTTTTCTCTTCTTTTCATTTTTTCTCTTCTTTATCTTTGTCTTCATATTCGTCTTCTTACTCGTCCTCATCTCTGTCTTCATTTTTCTCTTCTTTTCCTTTCTTTCCCTTCTTTATCTCTGTCTTCATTTTACTCTTCTTTTCATTTTTTCTCTTCTTTATCTTTGTCTTCATATTCGTCTTCTTACTCGTCCTTATTTCTGTCTTCATTTTTCTCTTCTTTTCATTTTTTCTCTTCTTCATCTTTGTTTTCATATTCGGCTTCTTCTTTGTCCTTATTTTCGCCTTTATTTTCTCTTCTTTTCATTTTTTCTCTTCTTTATCTTTGTCTTCATATTCGTCTTCTTACTCGTCCTTATTTCTGTCTTCATTTTTCTCTTCTTTTGCCTTTCTTTCTCTTCTTCATCTTTGTTTTCATATTCGGCTTCTACTTTGTCCTTATTTTCGCCTTTATTTTCTCTTCTTTTCCTTTCTTTCTCTTCTTTATCTTTGTCTTCATATTCGTCTTCTTACTCGTCCTTATCTCTGTCTTCATTTTTCTCTTCTTTTCCTTTCTTTTTCTTCTTCATCTTTGTTTTCATATTCGGCTTCTTCTTTGTCCTCATCTCTGTCTTCATTTTTCTCTTCTTTTCCTTTCTTTCCCTTCTTTATCTCTGTCTTCATTTTACTCTTCTTTTCATTTTTTCTCTTCTTTATCTTTGTCTTCATATTCGTCTTCTTACTCGTCCTTATTTCTGTCTTCATTTTTCTCTTCTTTTGCCTTTCTTTCTCTTCTTCATCTTTGTTTTCATATTCGGCTTCTTCTTTGTCCTTATTTTCGCCTTTATTTTCTCTTCTTTTCCTTTTTTCTCTTCTTTATCTTTGTCTTCATATTCGTCTTCTTACTCGTCCTCATCTCTGTCTTCATTTTTCTCTTCTTTTCCTTTCTTTCTCTTCTTTATCTCTGTCTTCATTTTTCTCTTCTTTTCATTTTTTCTCTTCTTTATCTTTGTCTTCATATTCGTCTTCTTACTCGTCCTCATCTCTGTCTTCATTTTTCTCTTCTTTTCCTTTCTTTCCCTTCTTTATCTCTGTCTTCATTTTACTCTTCTTTTCATTTTTTCTCTTCTTTATCTTTGTCTTCATATTCGTCTTCTTACTCGTCCTTATTTCTGTCTTCATTTTTCTCTTCTTTTCCTTTTTTCTCTTCTTTATCTTTGTCTTCATATTCGTCTTCTTACTCGTCCTTATCTCTGTTTTCATTTTCTCTTCTTTTCCTTACTTTCTCTTCTTCATCTTTGTTTTCATATTTGGCTTCTTCTTTGTCCTTATTTTCGCCTTTATTTTCTCTTCTTTTCCTTTTTTCTCCTCTTTATCTTTGTCTTCATATTCGTCTTCTTACTGGTCCTCATCTCTGTCTTCATTTTTCTCTTCTTTTCCTTTCTTTCTCTTCTTTATCTCTGTCTTCATTTTTCTCTTCTTTTCATTTTTTCTCTTCTTTATCTTTGTCTTCATATTCGTCTTCTTACTCGTCCTCATCTCTGTCTTCATTTTTCTCTTCTTTTCCTTTCTTTCCCTTCTTTATCTCTGTCTTCATTTTACTCTTCTTTTCATTTTTTCTCTTCTTTATCTTTGTCTTCATATTCGTCTTCTTACTCGTCCTTATTTCTGTCTTCATTTTTCTCTTCTTTTCATTTTTTCTCTTCTTCATCTTTGTTTTCATATTCGGCTTCTTCTTTGTCCTTATTTTCGCCTTTATTTTCTCTTCTTTTCATTTTTTCTCTTCTTTATCTTTGTCTTCATATTCGTCTTCTTACTCGTCCTCATCTCTGTCTTCATTTTTCTCTTCTTTTCCTTTCTTTCCCTTCTTTATCTCTGTCTTCATTTTACTCTTCTTTTCATTTTTTCTCTTCTTTATCTTTGTCTTCATATTCGTCTTCTTACTCGTCCTTATTTCTGTCTTCATTTTTCTCTTCTTTTCATTTTTTCTCTTCTTCATCTTTGTTTTCATATTCGGCTTCTTCTTTGTCCTTATTTTCGCCTTTATTTTCTCTTCTTTTCATTTTTTCTCTTCTTTATCTTTGTCTTCATATTCGTCTTCTTACTCGTCCTTATTTCTGTCTTCATTTTTCTCTTCTTTTGCCTTTCTTTCTCTTCCTCATCTTTGTTTTCATATTCGGCTTCTACTTTGTCCTTATTTTCGCCTTTATTTTCTCTTCTTTTCATTTTTTCTCTTCTTTATCTTTGTCTTCATATTCGTCTTCTTACTCGTCCTTATCTCTGTTTTCATTTTTCTCTTCTTTTCCTTTCTTTCTCTTCTTTATCTCTGTCTTCATTTTTCTCTTCTTTTCATTTTTTCTCTTCTTTATCTTTGTCTTCATATTCGTCTTCTTACTCGTCCTCATCTCTGTCTTCATTTTTCTCTTCTTTTCCTTTCTTTCTCTTCTTTATCTCTGTCTTCATTTTTCTCTTCGTTTCATTTTTTCTCTTCTTTATCTTTGTCTTCATATTCGTCTTCTTACTCGTCCTTATCTCTGTCTTCATTTTTCTCTTCTTTTCCTTTCTTTCTCTTCTTTATCTTTGTCTTCATATTCGTCTTCTTACTCGTCCTTATTTCTGTCTTCATTTTTCTCTTCTTTTCCTTTTCATTTTCTTCTTCATCTTTGTTTTCATATTCGGCTTCTTCTTTGTCCTCATCTCTGTCTTCATTTTTCTCTTCTTTTCCTTTTTTTCCCTTCTTTATCTCTGTCTTCATTTTACTCTTCTTTTCATTTTTTCTCTTCTTTATCTTTGTCTTCATATTCGTCTTCTTACTCGTCCTTATTTCTGTCTTCATTTTCTCTTCTTTTCATTTTTTCTCTTCTTTATCTTTGTCTTCATATTCGTCTTCTTACTCGTCCTTATCTCTGTTTTCATTTTCTCTTCTTTTCCTTTCTTTCTCTTCTTCATCTTTGTTTTCATATTCGGCTTCTTCTTTGTCCTTATTTTCGCCTTTATTTTCTCTTCTTTTCATTTTTTCTCTTCTTTATCTTTGTCTTCATATTCGTCTTCTTACTCGTCCTCATCTCTGTCTTCATTTTTCTCTTCTTTTCCTTTCTTTCCCTTCTTTATCTCTGTCTTCATTTTACTCTTCTTTTCATTTTTTCTCTTCTTTATCTTTGTCTTCATATTTGTCTTCTTACTCGTCCTTATTTCTGTCTTCATTTTTCTCTTCTTTTCCTTTTTTCTCTTCTTTATCTTTGTCTTCATATTCGTCTTCTTACTCGTCCTTATCTCTGTTTTCATTTTCTCTTCTTTTCCTTTCTTTCTCTTCTTCATCTTTGTTTTCATATTCGGCTTCTTCTTTGTCCTTATTTTCGCCTTTATTTTCTCTTCTTTTCCTTTTTTCTCCTCTTTATCTTTGTCTTCATATTCGTCTTCTTACTCGTCCTCATCTCTGTCTTCATTTTTCTCTTCTTTTCCTTTCTTTCTCTTCTTTATCTCTGTCTTCATTTTTCTCTTCTTTTCATTTTTTCTCTTCTTTATCTTTGTCTTCATATTCGTCTTCTTACTCGTCCTCATCTCTGTCTTCATTTTTCTCTTCTTTTCCTTTCTTTCCCTTCTTTATCTCTGTCTTCATTTTACTCTTCTTTTCATTTTTTCTCTTCTTTATCTTTGTCTTCATATTCGTCTTCTTACTCGTCCTTATTTCTGTCTTCATTTTTCTCTTCTTTTCATTTTTTCTCTTCTTCATCTTTGTTTTCATATTCGGCTTCTTCTTTGTCCTTATTTTCGCCTTTATTTTCTCTTCTTTTCATTTTTTCTCTTCTTTATCTTTGTCTTCATATTCGTCTTCTTACTCGTCCTTATCTCTGTTTTCATTTTTCTCTTCTTTTCCTTTCTTTCTCTTCTTTATCTCTGTCTTCATTTTTCTCTTCTTTTCATTTTTTCTCTTCTTTATCTTTGTCTTCATATTCGTCTTCTTACTCGTCCTCATCTCTGTCTTCATTTTTCTCTTCTTTTCCTTTCTTTCTCTTCCTTATCTCTGTCTTCATTTTTCTCTTCGTTTCATTTTTTCTCTTCTTTATCTTTGTCTTCATATTCGTCTTCTTACTCGTCCTTATCTCTGTCTTCATTTTTCTCTTCTTTTCCTTTCTTTCTCTTCTTTATCTTTGTCTTCATATTCGTCTTCTTACTCGTCCTTATTTCTGTCTTCATTTTTCTCTTCTTTTCCTTTTCATTTTCTTCTTCATCTTTGTTTTCATATTCGGCTTCTTCTTTGTCCTCATCTCTGTCTTCATTTTTCTCTTCTATTCCTTTTTTTCCCTTCTTTATCTCTGTCTTCATTTTACTCTTCTTTTCATTTTTTCTCTTCTTTATCTTTGTCTTCATATTCGTCTTCTTACTCGTCCTTATTTCTGTCTTCATTTTCTCTTCTTTTCATTTTTTCTCTTCTTTATCTTTGTCTTCATATTCGTCTTCTTACTCGTCCTTATCTCTGTTTTCATTTTCTCTTCTTTTCCTTTCTTTCTCTTCTTCATCTTTGTTTTCATATTCGGCTTCTTCTTTGTCCTTATTTTCGCCTTTATTTTCTCTTCTTTTCATTTTTTCTCTTCTTTATCTTTGTCTTCATATTCGTCTTCTTACTCGTCCTCATCTCTGTCTTCATTTTTCTCTTCTTTTCCTTTCTTTCCCTTCTTTATCTCTGTCTTCATTTTACTCTTCTTTTCATTTTTTCTCTTCTTTATCTTTGTCTTCATATTCGTCTTCTTACTTGTCCTTATTTCTGTCTTCATTTTTCTCTTCTTTTCCTTTTTTCTCTTCTTTATCTTTGTCTTCATATTCGTCTTCTTACTCGTCCTTATCTCTGTTTTCATTTTCTCTTCTTTTCCTTTCTTTCTCTTCTTCATCTTTGTTTTCATATTCGGCTTCTTCTTTGTCCTTATTTTCGCCTTTATTTTCTCTTCTTTTCCTTTTTTCTCCTCTTTATCTTTGTCTTCATATTCGTCTTCTTACTCGTCCTCATCTCTGTCTTCATTTTTCTCTTCTTTTCCTTTCTTTCTCTTCTTTATCTCTGTCTTCATTTTTCTCTTCTTTTCATTTTTTCTCTTCTTTATCTTTGTCTTCATATTCGTCTTCTTACTCGTCCTCATCTCTGTCTTCATTTTTCTCTTCTTTTCCTTTCTTTCCCTTCTTTATCTCTGTCTTCATTTTACTCTTCTTTTCATTTTTTCTCTTCTTTATCTTTGTCTTCATATTCGTCTTCTTACTCGTCCTTATTTCTGTCTTCATTTTTCTCTTCTTTTCATTTTTTCTCTTCTTCATCTTTGTTTTCATATTCGGCTTCTTCTTTGTCCTTATTTTCGCCCTTATTTTCTCTTCTTTTCATTTTTTCTCTTCTTTATCTTTGTCTTCATATTCGTCTTCTTACTCGTCCTTATTTCTGTCTTCATTTTTCTCTTCTTTTCCTTTCTTTTTCTTCTTCATCTTTGTTTTCATATTCGGCTTCTTCTTTGTCCTTATTTTCGTTTTTATTGTTCTCTTCTTTATCTTTGTCTTCATATTCGTCTTCTTACTCGTCTTTTTTTCTGTCTTCATTTTTCTTGAAGAAGTCGTGGAAAAAAAGCGTTCTTCCTCATCCCCTACGTCGTTTTTTAGTAAACAAACATATTGTTCAA
The DNA here is from genome assembly GCF_057945365.1 of Rhopilema esculentum. Classification (NCBI taxonomy): domain Eukaryota; kingdom Metazoa; phylum Cnidaria; class Scyphozoa; order Rhizostomeae; family Rhizostomatidae; genus Rhopilema; species Rhopilema esculentum. The sequence continues at coordinate 8,037,918 of NC_142826.1, read as the reverse complement.
AGGGGGGAAGGGGAATGGCTTAATATGTCCTTGGAAACTGACGTTAGGGTACCAAGACTTTTGGCAAGGATTGTACCTTATATAGTGAAAATGGTCAAGGCACGTTGCATGGGTAAGTTATGAACGAATCAGGCAGGAATTTATCTAATATTTAACTCGTTGGTTTAGGTTAACCATTCAATAATTTTTTCTTTTATAGAGTCTTACTGTTCTCCATTAATTAATTCTCTTCTAAGACATATCAAGTTTTCTATATAAACAAACAATGTTATTTATATTATGATCCAATTTATCATTTTAGTCAACGACAGAAAATTTTGCATCAGAAGACATGGCAAAGGATGTCGAGGTATCTTTGTTAATTATTATAAACTAATTATAATATAACTTTATTATAAACTAATCAAGTTAACGTTAAAGAAGCATGTTAATGTTTTTAGATCATTGGCTTGCAATGGGGGGCAGGAGAGAGGAGCTTTGGATGTTTTTTCAGGATTTGAAAAAAGATTTGTTGAGAAATATTGTTAGTTCGTGATCGTTTAGGGAAGGAACTGATTTATTCATTATTCGACTCTTTAATCGTCAATTTCGTTACATGCTTTTTTCAAATCGCTTATCTGAATGTGAAGAAAGTCAATTAATTGCCGCGGGAAAATTTTGCAAGATGGATGTTGTTTGATAATCTGTCTTGTACGATATTGCTCTATTTTTATTAATGAACCTGCACGTACTTTTAAATATTATCAATATAAAATGAAATATGAAGTATTGATGTTAAAAAAACATTTTTTCAATATAGTGGCACTCTTTGTTGACTCTCAAGCTGAGTGTGCTAACTCTAAATTTATATGTAGAATTGTTTGTAGGTGTATAAAAAGGGCCGTTTTGTCTTTAGCCATCTGCCTTCATGTAACGATGTCTGCTTTTGAAATTGTTAGTTCTATCTTTTACAGAACATGAGCAGTGTCGTACTAATAAATTTCGTTTTGATTGTGCAAGAGTCTCTGTTTTTGTTTTGACTATGCTTTTATCCAAATCAGGACTCCGTTAACCAGGCACCGCAAAGCCATTGGGCTAGCAGGGTCTATAGCCCCCCACCCCCCCCTCACTTTTTTGCAATAATAGGCTAGAAAATGTTTTGCAGATATACTCTAACGTAACTTTGGATAGCTTACTCCTATGCAGTTCTTCTTGACTGGAAACCTTTTATGTTCATTTTCTAGGTGTTTTATCTTGTTTAATGATATGATGTCTTTTCTAACTTTGTTAGCTTGGTGTTTTATTACCCTCCAGCTAATTTTATCTATTTTTATAGTTACTGGTATCTTCTTTGAACCACACTGTTTATAAAAATTCAGTAGAAATAAGCAAGTCTTTTCTAAAAGTGGCTTTTTTCGGCGTTCTAGAGGGCGTGGCCTCAAAAAATTTTCGGGCACACCCATTTCAGCCCCTTCATTTTTCGACTAGTGCGCGGTCCCTGCCGTTAACTGATAATTGTTGCTTGATTAGAGGCATCTTACTAAAGAGAAGGAAAGGAGAAAGAAAGGAGGGTCAAGGTCCAACCTCCTTGTTTATGTCTCACAGTAAAACTGTATAAATAGTTTTTTTAACCCTTTGATTAGCCCCTGGGCATGAAATTATTGAACATTCCTGCAAATTTTGAAAGAAACATTTCTCAATTAGAAGGCAGCACATTTTCACCAAGTAACCGATAACCCCCTGTCTTTTGATATTTTCTTTGTTCATTAGTGTCAATCGATTAAATAGTTTTGAATTATTTTTCATCAGGAATTTTTCAAGACTCACAGCGCGCCAGCGGCGGAAAGAACTATCCAGCAGAGCTTGGAAGCAATCCATCTCAACAAGAACTGGCTAACTCGTGACGAGGACTCTGTCAAAAAATGGTTAGATGAGAATATCTAATTAAAAGCCTAGATCAATAGTCGATGTTGTGATGTCTGTATTAGAAATGAAATGAAATACAAACAGCATTGCATCCAGTTGTCATTTCTCTTAAGTTCTTCTTTTGATGGATTCCCGGAGACATGTATTTGCATTCAGTTTGTTTAGGCAAGTCGAATGAGTCGAATAAAAGCTATTTCATGTTGTTGTTACTTAAATAGCCAGTCCTTGCTGTTCCAGGTGTCAGTCTCGCTAAAATACCACCATTATTAATATGCTTAAACTGAAAGTATTGTTTCACTTTTAAGGCTTAGATGTACATATAAGATTTAAAATGGCAGTTATTTACGAAGGTTGCTTACAATGTCCCAAAAATACGTTTATTCATCTTCCAATGTTTCAACGAAAGCCATCGATGATGTCCAGATGTCACGTGGTATCGATTAAACGTTTTCGGGAAATTCTAGCACATTGGTACCAAACTCAATCACAGACAAGACCAAACTTAAACAAGAACGGCGATGCAAAATAAACATTTTGAAATAACACGGAAAAAGGTGCGCTACACTCTCCCTCGAATGTTACCTTCGACCCGCATTTTTATGTAAATTTCCGCTTATACCCGACGTTTTTACTATGTGAAAAAAAATGGTAAGGGACTCTAGTTGAAGTGCTAAATTCTTTACTATTCACTAAATTTTGTAGATGCAAAGGCTCGAAACATGGGCAAGAGTACAACATGCGCGCTTTAAAACAAGCCATATTCCTTGTGAATTTAATCTTGATTTCCTTAAAATTGCATGCATCTAAATTCCCAAGTGCCAACGACTTCTTTTGTTTAATAAAACCAAACGCATTTGTACAAAAGTTACTTTCCTCTTCGCAATTGCCTTGAGACACTACCTGTTATGCGCGCATCGAAGCTTGACTTCCTTACATTTGGTTGTACATTTTGAATCTACTACAGATCTCACATGCAGACTTGTAGGAAGTTGAAGCGAAATCAAGTGTTGATATTGCCCTGACTTGATATCGTCCTGGTTGTGGAAAAGTGAAAAGGTCCTGTGGCAATATTTCCAATTAAAGAAGAAACAAACGAAATAAGCACGAAGACTCTAAATATTATCAAATGTCAGAATGGAGCGTCAATATCAGGAAAGCATCCGAAGAAGACCATGGCCTAGGCACTTTTCAACAAGGTACACGTTTCGTCGCCTTTCAGCAATCAAACTGATTTGCCGTTTAACTTAATTGATACGAATTTATATTTTGCGAGGCCTAAAAATTTAGAAACGCAGGAAAGATATACGATTAAATCTTGTAAAGTCCTACTCCGGATAACTCTGTCTTTCGCTAAGTTGCACTGGTTTTCAACTCTCGTTGGATTTTCCTACCTCATTGAAGTCAACAGACGTAATCCAGGTAACTCCGATATCCGTTAACTCAGACAATTTCCTTCCTCCTTTTATGGTCTGACTTAATTGAATTCAATTGCATTCGCATTGATCTATTACTTTGTACACAACTTTCTTTTTTCAAAAATCTTATTAACTACCCAGGGGCGTACCTTGACGATTTGGGGGGGGGGTGTAAACGGGTGAATTTACCGACCAACTCTCGCTAGTCGATGTATAACTTATTCTACAGTTATATATTGTGAATTTTAACTGTTTTATTAATATGATCTTGTCACTTACGAGCAAATGAGATCCTTCCACGTGCTATCAAGATACGCATCTACCGACAATCCATAATATTTACCGACCATCCGTAAAATTTACCGACCAACTTTCCAAAAGTAGGGGGTGTAACACCTCTACCCCCAACACCCCTTGGTAGGTACGCCCCTGTAACTACCTGCTGACCGCTGGTGCTTCGAAGATTTTATTCTCGGTTGACTGAGTACAGAAATTCAAGGACTGCGGAGTATATTGCAGATTGAGGGGGCTAAAACGTTTTCAGTGTGCTAAACATGCCAATACCAAGAGAAAGGCGACTTTTTGTGTGGTTTTAAGTACATTTTGGAAATAATTGTGGGGGTGAAAGCCCCACTCAGAACTGCCCCCCAGCTTCCGCGGTCCCTGCAGAAATTCAGAGCATATCCTGGTTTTTTCCTGCCTACAATAAACACTGAGCATCTATTTTTAAGCGAAGAATTTTACTGAAATCATTTGTCGTTGCTGGAGCAAAGTAGCTTTTTGAAGCTTTGTCTCACTATGCGCTTACCTAACAGTCAGCTTAACTCAGTTTCTCAATGTTCAGGGTGTTTCTGCCCTTAAAAACTGTAAACAACAATTGTGATTTCAAGGCTGGCACCATTTGTTCAGCCAGTTTCTTTCCAGTCCACTATATTAACTTACCAGATGATAAAGCGAAGTGCGTTCATTCCTTTCCTCGACGTTTAAAGGCTCTTGCGCAACCGGCATGCTTGGCGGCAGCTGTCTTGAGAAATTGATTATGTTTCGTATTTTTATACAGTGCGATATTAGGCCAGTTTTGAAAATATAGCTGCAAAGCATGCCAGTTGCCAAAGAGCTTTTTATCGCAGATAAATATGGTGAAGTTATTGATATTGAGTTTACGACGATATAAAAGTAAAAACTTTATAAGGCATGCACTCATTTTTTTGATAAAAGAAACTGGCTATAAAAACGAGCACTGGACAGTCAGAAAAAATTGACAAAAAATTAAGTACTCGAAGCAAAAAAATTGAAAAACTATTAAATGGTGATAAAACGCAGAACAACGAAATTTTGTCAAATCCAAGAACATGATTGCCCTGTTGGCCTAGAACTTAAGACACAAGGGATAAAAATATACTTCCCACATCTAAATACAGCATCAGAGGGGAAGCGAATCTCTTGACGTGATAAAAAAGGTCGCAAACATTTCATAACATCATTTACGACATCATAATTAAGGAACTCTTAAGAAACAATGAATATTGAGGTTTCCAGAACATTAAGAAACTGGGGTCCTCAACATCGACCTTTGTTTCGTATAAAAAAATGAGTGCATATGCGAGACAATGAGTGAAGTTGACATGGAACGATATTTTGGGTCAAATCCTTTAAAAATTTATAATTCTATATCTTCATAAGTCACAATCACGAGCATTTGCATCATAAAGTTTTACAAGTTAATTAGAGTGGATGCTTAGGTCCAATTTACCGACCAAGTAGGCGAGTCATCCCTTTTTGCTAACAAGTATGAAAATTCAATATATATATATATATATAGTTGTATCAACATAGTGATATAAATAAGACATGATAACAAATGGTTTTTAAAATGAGTTTATTAACCAAAACGATAAACCTGTTAGCAGCAAATATCAGATCAGGTGTAAAAAGAATTTTTTGAAATAGTTATAAAGTCGGTACCTTTCTAATTTTTGTCAAAATTGGTCAAAAATGCATATTCATTATATCGTTTCCACGCGGGATTCACACTCTGGGTGTTAACTCTTAAGAAGAATGACGAATAAAACCACAATAGTTGCGATGAGTATAAAACGGCCAACAAATAATTACATCTTGATTCTTTAAATCTTTTCTGCTGTATATAGGCGGAAATAAAAACGATATTGGTAAAAACGATATTTTACAAGACGTCCTCGTGGTCCTTCTTCTCGGAAGCGGCAGCAATCAGATGACGAAAAATCTCAGCATTTAAACAATTTGGCATATTTAGGCATACTGTTGTTACATTTGATAAAATCAATTTTGAAAATGGAATATTTTACTCTGAGGCCCCTAGACCTCGAAGCCTTGGGGGTAATTTACACCTCTCCCCTTCCACCACCCCTAGGGGGTCATGGCTGTAGATACTTTCATCTCTGAGTAATAAAGCTTAATCAATTTACAACGTTGTTTTATTTAGTAAAGCTACAATTAGTTACAAAACCTAAAAAAATTGAACAACTAGTTGATTAAGTTTGTATACTTACTATATGCAATCAAATATTGTTTGTTTATCGAGATTGTTTTATTTAATTCCTGTTTCTAAAAAGGTTATGAGCTTTTGATCAGGATTTTCAAGCCTCTTGATTGCAGATAATAGATCTGAACGATTCGCTCCACCTCTATCACGCTTCCATTTGTGTAGAATCTTAACAGCTTGTTCGTAAACGGTATGATAATCCGCTTGAATAACTTGGACCTCGTTTTCACTCAAACCAAGAAGTTTGGCAAGTCTTGTGTGTGCAACACCAATCATTGAAGCAACATCTGATATCTCCAAATCGGTTAGCGGCTCTACGGAAACAAAGGACGAGTACAGGAAAACAATTAGGCACTTTGTGTGGGTCCTTTATCCATGATAAAAGTTTGCAATAAATATTATATGTTTTCAATAAATTAAAATGTGAGAATTAAAATGGCAGATACTGTACCAATCAGAAAATTAAAAAAAGGTGAAAGCAAACTTCCATACGTTGTTCAGCAAATGCTGTTTGCTGTCTCGTTTCTGTGTTATGACAATTTATAATAAACCAGCAGATAGTCAGAGGTTCCTGACAAAATTTCGTAATAAGAGCGAAACAGTAATACTGGACTTTGTCAATTGCTGACTGAAAGTAAAAACTCGTTAAGTAAAAAGCAAAACTTCTGAAGCAAAAAACAAAATCTCTGAAGTAAAATAAAGGTACCTGTCTTTCTTTGTCTAGAGTCTGGAGCATCAGCATCCACCTCTAGCAGATCTAAAATATTTACAAATCAAAACAATATTGTTAGCCTTTGAGTAAATAAAAGAATAATTGGTGATAGAGGAATACAGCAAATGATCTGATGGGAATAAAACTTTTCCCATTCGTTTTTAGGAAGACATACAAAAAGCAATAACTGAAAGAAAGTATGTCCTGGTCTACTAAAAGAAGGTCTGAATTGGAGGTAAGTCTACCGTTTAAAACTACTCCAAATATACTCGTATTGTAATACCATACATTTTATTATACATTTTGATATGCAATTTTTCTGATTTCCGCGCCATCTCGAAATATTGCAAAACAACAGGTGTTTTTGGATATTCATGTTCATGAAGACGGCATGGAATGTTATTTGTAAAACTAAATTTCAACTCACCTAGCGGGGGCTGAATCTGGATCGAATTCACAAATTCGTTACATTTGTGACATGCGATGCTTTCAGGGCAAGGTGCAGTCGTTTTGCGAAAGATGAAAGGTTTTGGTTTACTCTTGCGTACACAACATGGGCAGATACTGTACCAATTGTACAGAACCATGCCATTCCACTCACTAACCAGGGAATAGAGTTTCTGGTGAAAATAGAATAAATTATAAAATGGCATCTTTAAACTCGATGCGACCTACTACGGAAAGGATCATTACCTAATTTTACAATGACCATCTGGGATCTTTGAAGCAGTTTTCCAATAGACATGTCTATGCTATCTCGAACTTCTCTCTTATACTGACTCAAAGTTTTATCAATCCAATCATTTTTTATGGCTGTGTGTCATTGCATGAGTTTTGGGAATTTAGAAATAAGTATACACATGCAAATGCAAGAAATCGAGCGAGGGATCTGCTTTTTAACCCATAATCTAAAATTGAATTAACAGTATATAATCCTTAAGAGTATATCGCTTTTGAGCTAACTCTAGGTTGCTAGACTTACGTAGTTCTGAACTAGTTAAGACAATAAATGTCTTTAATTTTGAACAGTTGTGTGCAAATAGAACACTCGGACACTCCTTAGAGTATAAAAGTCTGATAATGACCAAAAAGGTGAGCAGAAATTCAAAGCCTGGCACGGATCAACCTGAAACGGAAGATGAAGAATGAAGCGCTTGGTTAGTTCATTGTTTTTGACCAATCAGAGATCGAGTTGAGCGGTGAAAGAGAAAGGGCCTCTTTTTGGCAAGATAAGTTAGATCCCATTCTTTCAATTTAGAGCGGCTCTAAAACACTTAAATGGAAAGGACTGAAGACCTTTTCTATTTTCGGCTTAAAGCAGGAATGTGACTGTTCATTTCATCCAGCTCTTCAATTCATCACGCGTAAAATTCATTAATGATTCAAGCCCTTATAATTACTATAGAATATCTCAAGTTAATTTTTTACACTACTAATATATAAAAAGGAAGCTACCTTTGTTATAAATAGCACAAGCTTCCAAACGTCCCTCACATAGCCATGTTTAGACTTGCCATGTAGAGTCACTGAGCTGTTCAATCTCCCGTTATTAATTTGACAACGGAACTTATAGTGTTGATGAATAATCAAAAATCCGCTCTTCCATGGAATGCAAAGACAGGCACAACTCTGAGCGGAGACTAAAAGCCGGTCTGAAACACTTGTAGGTAGCCGCCCAACACCAATGTCGACACGGGTGACAACGTCACTCTAAATAGAAAGGAGAAGAGCATTTCACTTCATTTTTAGTTAACTATACAAAGTAGAAGTACAATATTAGGTACAAAAAACTCTATCTAATCCGAACTCATATCTTCCGATCTTGTCCTAATTCGACCAACTGGTCGGTCCCCTCAGGAGAATAACCTTTCTAGTTTGACCTTTCTTTCAATTTAAAGAAATTAGCTGATTTTATAAGTATTTCTTTTTATTTAATCCTGTTAAATTTAACGTTAATGTAATTGTTGCTCTTATTTTTTAAGTCATTTTCTTTAATAAATTTGTTGAAATTGAAAGATCAAGTTCGCGAAATCTTGGTCTGCCTCGTGTACAAAAATTGTTTTTCTTTATTCAAAGTTAAATTGCAAACTGAGACAAAAAGGATAAATGCTATACATAGCTCATGTAGGAATTTCTGAGGCAGAGACAAGGATTCAGGTCTTGATTTGTTTAAACATTTGTCCTCAAAATAAACTATCATAATAAAAATAACTAATTGTTGGTCCTCGATTTTTGATCATAGCTATTCGAAGAGCAATCAATTTGCTTGATCAAGGAGAACGTGATCGAGCACAACACTCTTAAGTTTGTTTTCAAAGTAAAAGTTAATAAATCTGAAAAGTTCTAATAACTTTGATTTAATTTCATATCAGTACTAGCAAAGTAGATACTATTAAAGTATTGATGTATCTTACATCTTGCTCTGGGTTTCATGTATGCTGCTCATTTTTACTATCAAAGCTAGTAGTTCATACAACATGTAAGAATACTATGATATTTTTCAATGGTTAAAATTAATGTTTTAAATCAGGGGTGGTGCTAAAGGAAAAAGATGTAAGCCCATAACGCTTAATTCTTTAAAGCAAGCGATGAAAAATGTATGCATATGCCAGTAGAAAAGTACGAATAATAATAGCCAAATCCACACAGGTTTTGGGGCATGTTAACTTTCAATAAAATCGACGTAACAAGATTGGCTTTCTTTAAGTGTTTTTACTTGTCTAGAATGTCTAATGTAAAAAGAGAAATGAACTTTGTTTTTGCTAGCCTGCGCGCAGACCCAGTATTCTGAAGAAGAAAGGGTCTGCGCAACAACGACCAAAAGCTTGCTACACACTTTGTAAAATTAATTATGAGAGTTCTTAATTTATGCATAGATTATGTAATCCAACCCAGCCCAAATGTCAAAATCCGTGCGTTTCGCAATTACATAAATGGCGTCGCTGTCATCGATTGTGCCCGGTAATGTGTAAAAAGAATTTAGATTATGAATGGCGACGTTTGCGTTCTGTGTTTTGAGTTTTTGTCGAAACCAACAGATCGAAACTTTATCAACGGAAAGAACCAAGTGTTCAAAGAACTGAATGATCTTCCGTTTGTTGTGAATCGCGCATCTCCTTACATATGCAAGCGCTGTTTGACAGTGGTAAAGAAACGAAGAGGGTTGATAAATAAAGTTAAAGAAATAAACGAAAGCTTAAAAGCATTGTATCACACAAAGTGTAGCGATACTGGTCTTACCGTTAAAACAAAACAAGTACCAGTTCATACATCTGCCAAGAAATTGAAATTCTCCGAGGACGATTTTGTAACCAGGCAAGATGATAAAGAATATTCCCATGCAGAGTATCTTTCACAATGGCCAGATAATCCAGCCCTTCATCAAAGTGAGGTGGAACGTATATTAAGCAGGTATGTGTAATAATACTGCCAGTTTTATTGATTAAACAAGCCAGATGATATGTCCAGTCAGAGGAGTTCTATCAGGCGACTTGCCCATTCTAAAAGGTTAGGCCTTTCAAATGAAAAAATACCTCCTCTCGGGGGCAAAGCATCTTTGTGGTTTAAAACAACAAAACTTTATACTGATTGCACTATTTGTTAAAACTCTTTCCAAAAATCCAATTTCCTGGATTGATCCATGAATCAGAAAGTTGCTTGAAAGCACAAAACAGCATTGCATAAAAGTATTCTTTACTGTCATACATGTTCCTGCTTTTGATTGTTTCTTGGTTTTTCTATTTAGCCCCTCCAACGAAGACAAACAATTGCAATATCAGCAATATGCTACATCAACACCAGCAAAAAAGGTACCTTACTGTAATCAAGAAATCCCATTATCACCAGTCAGCAATGGTAAAAAGGAGAAGAGGATGCCAGTTGAATGTCCAGTGACAGTTTCAATTGAGTGGGCTGCCAGGGTAAAGAAAAAAGTATTGCCTGAAGAGCTCAGTTCCCTTGGAAAAATGCTTTGCCGTGGACGCAAAAAACAAATAGCCAGAGCAGCCTGGCACTGTAATGAGATAAGATCACATCTCTATGTGGAAGTTGCAAAGCAGATCCATAAAGAGTGTGTTGCAATGTGTGTCAGAGGAACAGAGAAGGAGACAAAAAGGAGAAAAGATAGCTGTCTTCGCAAAACTGACAAGGAGAGTATTCTTGATTTCAAATTTGATAATTTGATTGGAGAGTTGAAAGAAAGGGCACCATTACTGCTTTTGGTTCTTAAAACTGCAGCTTTGCGGGTGAATGATGTGGATGAAAAATGGATCCCAGCAGTTTGTATTGCAGCGGCCACTTGCCTTCGCAATAGATCAAGAAATATGATTGCCCTACAACTGATCATTGCTCTTATCAATTGTCATTCAGGATTTATGGTAAATATTATCCATTTATAGAGTATGAATAAATGAAATAATGTATGCATGTATCGATCTCCACATCAATTGCATTAGGTTTGCACAGTCAGGAAAGGTTATGAAAAGGTTCAAAGGGTTTCAAAGCTTTAATTTTTTTTACATGCCACAGTGCACCAGTTCATATAACTGCAAAGTGAACATTTTTGAAATGTCATGTTCATTGAATAAAACCAATAAAACAAAATGTTGTTAGTACTTTTAATTTAAAATTCCAAAGAAGGAATTTTTAGAAGAATATTTTTGAAATAACTTTTTATTATACTTGTTATTAATTATGGCACAAAATTTATTTTTTGCAGGCTAGAATGGCTCGCATGCAGGCTTTGCGTTTAATGCCATCACATACATATTTTTACAAAAAGCTTAATGATTTTGGAAAAGACCATAATCAACATATTCTTGATATGGTAGACAAGGAAGGGAAAAGGAGAACTGCTGTTGCAAAATTAAAGATGCCTGTTGATGATGGAAAAGACATTTCTGCCTTGAAAAATAAACTGAAGGTTAGTAATTTTTAACAAATTGTTGACGGCAAAAAGGAGCATTTACTATCATAGAATAGACCAATAGTTTTATTCAAAATTAATACAATCAAACCTTTTTTCAGTCAAGACTTTGCATCTCACAAGTTGTGAATCTTCAATAAAAAACTGAAATTATTCAGAAGGATTTCTGTTTCATCACTTTCTTTAAAGATTTAGCCTCATTTTTCAGAGTGTCATAATATTCTTTCTCAAGAGAAATATTTAAATTTTTATACAGTTGGTTATTTCTTCTTCCTCTTTTGGAGGGATCTGAGACTCCTGAGCAAGACAAAGGAAGCAAGAACACAGCAACCAGGATGATAAGCTCCTCCAATGGTCCTGGAATTGCTAAAGACACTGCAGAAGCATCAATCTCTTGGGCTGATATTAAAGCATTTGCAAAGTTCCCCCCTGATAAAGGAAGGAAGCTCATTCTTGACAACATTGACATCCATCAAGAAACTCACGATATGACTGAAGAGTATCAGAACCCAGATGCACATTACTGCAGTCTAATTTCTACAGAAAATCGGGTCTCTGGAAATCATCTTGAAAATGATATGCAACTTTGTATACTTGACGAGTTGGAAAATGGAACATTTTGCCCCAACTATTGGGAACACAAAAAGCAGCGACAGAACTATATTCAACTGGTTGCCAGAGCTATTGCTGAAAACGTACCTTGTTTGGAAGGCTTGAAAGATGTTGCTGTGAAACATATTCCGCATCAGTATTCAGAAGAAATGAAGCAGCCAACAGACACTGTGAGTTTAGAATTTCTTTCAAAGGTTAATTTGTTTCTTTCAATATTGTTTAAAAAACCTTGCTATCTATTATAGTACAGTCTAAACACGAGAATTAAAATAAAAAGAATAATTTCTATTATCTTAAGAATGTTTGAGCCAAATAAAAGAAGAATGAATTTGTTCCAAACATGAGTTCTTAGGCAACCATAATCTGTGAAAGACATTTACAGTACAAAATAACAATAACAGCAAGTAAATGCACATAGAACCTTTCTGAAAATGTCCAATTTCATAACAAAAGTTCTCAATGAAAATAGGTATTTAGTTTTTTTGCTTATACAAGGAATTTGCAGGTAGACCAGAGCACATTTTGGGGTAGGGGCTGTAGAAAAATTGCCAAACATTTATGGTTTTCTAACATTATCCTTGATGCTAAAATCTAAGTATATACCAAACTTAAGCAAAAGGTGAGGGGGCTATAGCCTTCTGCAGCCACCCTCTGGTTCTGGTGTGCCATTCATGGATTGACCAATCAACAGTGACATTTATTTCTGACAATAAAAAATCTGATTAAGGTAGATTCTGTAGTTACATTCTATTTTTATTCATGTTTCCCTTTGATATCATGTTTTAAAATTTTTGCCTGAGAGGGAAACTTGGATCCACATTTTTCTTGTAGACTTTTATTGGTATTATCTATGAAAATGAAAATGATGCAAATGGCATGCAGAAGATTTTAAACAGCCTCCAGGAGTATGTTCCAAAATTTGAGGAAAATGGAAAAATCCAACATTCAGAGCAAGGCATTGTAGGAGACCAGTTAACGGTTGAAAGAGGAGTACATGGTCTGTTTGAAGTTTCAAATGGGTTCAATGCCACAGAAAGACATGAAGGAATACACTTTGAAATTGCAGATTTTCATGGTGGCATGAAATTTCTTGAGGTATATTTTAATTTTATATAAAATGTGCTGCATTTTCCTTGCAAAAATTGATACATGGAAAGTAAAAATTAAATTATTTACCAATTTTAATGCTCTGGAGTCTCGAGTAATGTTCAGTCTACAGGTGTACAGGCTTGGTGAACCTTTAGCACCACCAGATTCACCAGGAAATGGTTTTCCAGACTTATTGATGAGAATGATTGAGGCATATGATAAAAGTTGTTAGGGAAATGATGATGTGGCCAAGCATTATGATCAAGATACTTCAGCCAAAAACTATGCATAACAAACAATTTTTCTTATTTCAGCTCATCTTCAGTAACTTCTACCACCCAACTGCCTCTCATGACAAGTGTACACTTTACAGTGACCGTAACCTCATTAATAGAAGAAATGTGCCAAAAGATGTTTCCAAAAATGTGAGTGCCTGCAAGAAATTTTTCATTCTTACACTGGAGGCAAGAGTTGTTGCAGCTGCTATGTCGGAACTTGGAATCATTGATATTGATGAGATCCCAAACCCAGACACACTACCGGAAAATATTAACACGTTTTCCAAGCAACAAAAGGTAGAATGGTTGAATGCATTAGCTACTAAAGTGGTTGATAAATATGTCTTGAATGAAAAAAATGTTCAAGCAGTCCTTGACAAAATGAGCAATGGCAATGTAGAGTCAGAAAGGCAAGTTGGTGATAGGTATTTGTGTAGGTTTCCTACCTGTCAAAAGTCCTTCCGCTTTGATGGGAAAAGGCGCCGTGCCCATGAAATGACACACAGAGGGTTGACATCAATTACTAATAAAACTCCCAGCAGTATAAAAGATGATGTGTTTAATTACCAGTCTTCTTTCATGGAGGTTGGTCTTCTTCTGAAGAATTTTTATGATGCAGTCTCAGAAGGTGATGGTATGAGAGTCATCAGATGCTGGAAATTTATGCTCCCGTATTTGAAAGAAGATGGAGCAGGTAGTAGAAAATATGCTCTTGAGGCATTTTATCTCCTTGCTCAGGTTCACAGCCTTCTCACTCCACAAGCTGCTCATAGATTGATTTGGAATAGGTTTTTCAAGTCTAAACCTGGCTCTGGTGGAAATATTCCTTTAGACTTAGCACTTGAACACTATAATAGACTGATCAAGGTTTTGATAAGAAATCTTGGACCAAATGGGTTGAACAGAAATGCAATTGATAGGTACTGCAAGTCACTCCCATTGAACAAGGAACTATTGGAAAATTTTGACAGCATGTGTAGTGTCACAAGAAGGTCAGGAAAACATTTCAGTCGATCTGCAAATGAAGATCTTCGAAGAATTGTCAATGAGCTTGTTCAAGAGAAGGCATTGCAGTGTTTGGATGGGAGAAGCTATACCCATTTCTATGGAATAAAAGACAGTCTTCTGGCAAACTTTGATGCTACTGCATTCTATAAGTGGATAAAAGACCACAAAAGAAAAATATTGTTTAAAAAGTGTGCACGATAAAATGACCAATTTAGCTGGATCATAGGGCTCCTGCCCTTAATTAAACTTTATCTAGTAGGACTAAAGTACTGTAATACTAATACTTACTGTAATTGGAACTTCCTTTGTTTGTCACAACTCAATCAATTGCATTATGTTTGATCCTACCAATTGTGTTTTTAGGTAACAGTGTTTTAGTTCACTTGGAATTTCCTAAAATTATTTTGCTTCAAGTCAAAGTGATACTTTCACACTGCGTCTAATTGACATGTTATTCTGAGGTTGAGGTTTAATCTCATATAGTTCTATGGTTAGAATTTCTGAATTGTCTTAAACCTTTCTGCAATTTTAGTGTCAGAGTGTTTATCTTCAAATAAAGAATTCAAGAATAACATTAACAATCATAATTTCTAAAATCCTGACAAAAATTATTTCAAAGTGCAAAATCTTTAGGCAGAGTGCAAAATGTTGCAAAAAATTGAAGTAAAAGTAGAAATTGGCTCCTTTTTGGCATTGATAATTGGGATTGAGCTACCATAGTATGAAACCTGGGCCCTGTGTATGATATTCTGTGGTATTAATTTCTATACAGTATCATGTTAACATTTCTGATGTCATAACTACACACAAACATTTTTCAAAAGTTTGCTTTTTCTTCTAAAAACAAGTCAAACAATGTCCAAATGGAAACAAATATATTTTCAAATATCGTGATGGATTCAACTCTCAAATTCATTTTACATGTTTTTATTTTCAAATAATATTTTAACTTGAATATGTAATATTGTAGATGTGGCCTTAAAAGGAACCCGATATAAAATGTTGTCAAAGAACTAGCGGTATAAACTCTTGTACAAATCTTATAAATCATAATCAGTAATTTGAGAAGGTGGTTTGAGTTTGATCAACATTATTTTAAAACAATATTTTGCTTGGTTGCAATATTGTTTTACATTTTCAGGCACTTATTAGATTGCTCTCTATGGCTATTTTAAGGTGCCCTCTAGGCACTCAGACTT
The DNA here is from genome assembly GCF_057945365.1 of Rhopilema esculentum. Taxonomy (NCBI): domain Eukaryota; kingdom Metazoa; phylum Cnidaria; class Scyphozoa; order Rhizostomeae; family Rhizostomatidae; genus Rhopilema; species Rhopilema esculentum. Next base: position 8,022,252 of record NC_142826.1, on the reverse strand, counting down.
CAATAGCATACCAAATTTTCAAATTATGTAGCTAAATTATTGTTTTTGCCAGTTGGGCAACCTGTGATTTCATTGATGATATCACTAACATTTCTTACATCATTTTCTTCACTTTCATTTTTGCTGTCCTCTTTAGTCATTACCGAAATTCCTTCAAACCGAGACTCATCAAACAACTCTGCCCTTGAACTGTCATCCCGTATTTCCTCCCAATCCTCATGTAAAACATCCATGTCTTCAAAATCTTCCTCTGACAGCAACAATGGCCAGTCTTGGTTTCCCATATCGTCAAAAACCTCACTCAATGCTAGATACACATTTTTAACATGCGAATTTCTCCAAAGCTCAATGCTACCAATAACATCTTCTATAGTGAAGAGATGCTCACACTTGCTCATCACTTGGTTTATGTGGTGGTAATCAAATTCATGCAGTATGACAGTTGTTCCAACTGGCAGGAATTCTTTTGTGCTATTTGGCAGCAGAGTGCTTCTGTAGGCCAAAAGTTTCTCATATAGAAGAGATCTTTCAGCTTCAGAGACATGGCGTGTAGGTGGCTGTACAGACATATGATTATCCAAACTAACCTGGAATGGCAAAATTTTTACTTCCGTATGTTGTAAGCAATCACAAATTTTGCTACACAGATCACAACACATGCAACCCTCTGGCTTTTGAACATTGGAAGCTGATGGGAAAAACTTTGCTACCATGTTTCTGCGACAGGTTTTGGTTTCCAAAACCTCTTTTATTTGTGTATCGCAATGAGCAGATAACATTCCATTGAAGAGAATGTAGCAAAAACACTGTAGTCCATCTCTTCCCAATCGGCCTGTTTCCTGGACAAGACTTTCAACTGTATTTGGTGGTCCAAAATGGATACTGCGGTGAACATCTTTGCAGTCAATACCCATCCCAAATGCTATTGTACAAATTAAAACTCTGAGAACACTTTTTTCATGTGTCATCTCCTTCACAACATGATTCTTGACAGAATCTGGACTTCCAGCATGGAACATTTGGACTAAGCATTGATCACTGGTTGCATGTTCTTTTGCATAGATTCTTTTTCCAAGCAAAGCAGTAAACAAGCGGTATAATATGGCACACTGTTTTCTTGTCTGGCAAAATATTATGCACCTATCAGTTTTCTCTCCACTTGTCTTTAGCTCTTCAATCAAAGATCCAAACACAGACTCAAGGGGTGTTTCTTTATTCAGATATCCAAACCAGTAACTGATGTTGCCCCTAACAGGTGGTTTTTCAATGGCATAAGTGTTAAATGCATTCAAATTGAGCATGTCATAGACTGCACTTTTGGTAGATCTTGTTGCTGTGGCAGTAAAAATTGCAAAACGAGTTGAAGAATGCAATAGTGACTTTAGCTCAGCTAGATTTGCATACCATTTTCTAAATGGGGCTGCTTTTTGAGAAGCTGATCTCCCCCTGCAATATAAAGTATATGTATTATGCAAAGTACACCAGTTATAAAACATGTCATTAAAATGCAGTAAACAATACTGTTACGTACATCAACTATTTTTCTGACTGCACAACATTAAATATGATCAACATTTATTTACTCTCAAACAACAGAATAAGTCCAGTAGGTATATTGAAAAGATTTTAATTGGGGACATGCCATGAACATATGATACATGTTGAATGTACCATTTTTTTTATTTAATTGACCCATTTATTTGTTCTTTATACCAAAATCATGGAAATTAACTCCTCCCCTTACATATGTAATGTCGCTGCCGCTCTAAAGGGATACTGTGGGGAAAAAAATGAGTAAGTAAGCATTTGCTTAAAAGTAATAATACAGTCAACTCAGCTTATACTTCTAGTCCCTCTGCTTATATTCTGAAATTTTGTTTCTTACCAATGGACAAGGCAGTGAGCTTCGTCAATCACCACTGCAACACAATCTTCTCGGAATGTTTGTGAGCTTGCCAGGATCCTCCAACGCTTGTTCCCAAGGAATGCTTCGGGCGTTGTATAGATAAGGGAATATACTCCTCCTTCCTCGATGTTTCTCAAAGTTTCTGTATCTTGGCCATCGTATATCGCAGCTGCAGAAATCCCAAATGACTTGTTTATGTGCTGAACCTGATCAATCATAAGCGAAAGCAATGGGGATATAACAAGAACAACACTTGTGCCAACCAACTCTTCATTTAGGACATCAGCTACGACAGGAATGGCTTGATAAATAAGGGACTTTCCATACCCAGTGTGAGCACTAAAGAACAAATCTTTACCGTTAAAAAAATTGCGAAGGGCATCCTCTTGGTCTCTGTAAAAGTGATCAACGTTTAAGAAAGTGCAAGCTGTTGCAATCGCTTCTGAAAACTTCGAATCGTCCAACTTCAATCCACATTTGTTGGCCGCCATGACTGTTGTGTCGGGGAAGAAAACAATTAGCATAAATTAATTACCAATGATTGCATAAATTATTTTCCCTGAAACGCGGAATGGCACGGTAGCAAGCTTTTGGTCGTTGTTGCGCAGACCCTTTCTTCTTCAGAATACTGGGTCTGCGCGCAGGCTATGTTTTTGCTTGCTTAAATTAAATTAGTAGCTGAAAATCATGCCCGAATTTCTGGAAATTTGGTATAACAGACGCTGATGATACCAGATGATGTATTTTGAAAGCTAATCTTCGTTTTTTGTTAGTAGTGCAGAACAGAAATTTTATAGTATATATGTATATCACAAGATATGTTCCGTAAAAAGAGAGTAACATAAATTTAATGTTCACTTTAAAATAAAGAAATGGCGGTTTCACGCTAAAAATTTCCTGGCAAACAGCAACAATTTCCTGAAATGAATTTGTGTTAAAAATTTCCTGGCAGCGCCGCTGCCGGACATTTTCCAGCCCTGCAAGGATTGTTGAAAACTCGTACAAATCAAGCATTTTTTAATTGGAACATTTTGACAGGCAACCAGAGAGTTCGAATTACACAGAGTTGACTGTAAATTGAATAAAATCTCTAATCCTATTTCAAAATTTATCAAAACAGGCAACAGAAAGAGTACCAAATCATTGTTCTAAAGTTTGGCTCCCCTAAATAAAAATACCATGAGATGCACTTTACACAAAAGTTATTTTTTTTATCAACTCAGATCTGTTGATCTACACTCTATACCGAAAATATTTCACAGGTTTATATAAGTACAATCTAGTTTTTGCAGGGTAAACATGACGCAGTAGATCAGCGCAAATGTATTCGATTTTGCCATTGGCATGATAAGTATACTGATTTCAATACAAACGGAGAAAAGATCAAAGTTGGACAACATAACTAGTACAAAAAATATCTAGCAGCAAAAACAAAAGCACAAATTTCCAGAAACAGCGATTTTCAACCTAAAAAATTCCGCAACAAATACGAGACAAACTGAACCCATGGCAGCAAATAACATTGTGAATATTGCCTATCACTCGAAGCCGTAGAAATTAAAATGTATGCAACGGATTTGTACTAAGAAGAGGTAGGTGGCCAAATGGGCTTAGCTGGACTGCATAAAAGGAAGTAAGTTAATCACTATGGGTGTCATTTCTTATGTATGTAGTCAATTTCAAGTAGGGCATCAGTGTGATGACACCGTAAACAAATTCAAAGGCACATGAACTTACATTCTCTTCAATGTCATGCTTCATCCACAAGTCTTTAGCATCTTTTGGTTCCTCTTCAGCGACAAACCAAGGAATAAAATATGTTATATCATCTGAGGAAATACTCTCCTTAAGTTGACAAATAATACCAAAATGTTGAAACACACCAACAACTTTCGATAAAAAGTCACTGTCTTCAACACCTTTTACTTTTGGAAGCCAGATGCATCTAAAAACAGGAAGATATTGAAAATTGGCAAAGAACGAAATATTTACATTTAAATGCACAAAGCGAATTTCTGAAGCCAGGATAAAAGCTAGCAGGCAATATTTCCTTTGGATGTTCTATTAACATAAGTTGACAATAATGCCCTTTTCTTTTTTATCATGCAAACCCCATCTATTATGAGACAAAATTTAGGAACGAAGTCCTTATAAATGATGTTGTGAAGGATTGGATAAATAACAGAGCTCGCTGAATGGTCAAAGCAAGGCTTGAAATGGAAACAAGGACACATATGCGCCAAGGAAACTGTCTATAATTTATTCGCCCGTCGATTTTTGTGCGTATTTAGATGGCCCAAGCGAACCTTGACTGCCAAAGTCTTCCACTCACTAGCATCCGTTATCAGCAGATTCTACCATCCAAACCTGCTGATGGCTTTAGCGTTTTGAGCAATTGAAATTATACCATCTCAATGCAATTTTCAGTGTTATTGATACACAAAACGTTTAATGGTTTCACTTAAGTCTAAAATATACGGCATTCGATTTATTCTTGGTGTATTAATATTCCTTGCAAGTTGAAATTTGTTTTTAATAATAGGCTAAATAGCATACCTCTCACCAACTGTGGCTTACTTAATACTTCTAGTAACTTTTCAAAACAAGCTAGAGAGGGTCAAAAAAATATACATACGCTTTGCTTAATGATATTTTCATCATAATACGCTTTGCTTGGAACTAATGTTAGGAGACTTGCCTATTGCAGTTGAATCCCGTTAGGTCGGACCGTCAAGAGGGATAAGAAAGGGGTCTCACTTAGTGAATGTCTAACTCATCCGGGGTAAGACCTGAATATGTTAGGAAGTTCCAACGGGAAATTAAAATCAGTCCGACCTAGCGTAAGTTATCCGGGGCAATTTAACTGGATTCAATTGAACCTTGAAATCCTTTTAGCGCTCTCTAATAAAGCCCTTATATCGCACGCAGATCATACAGTTGAACTATGGTTCATTTCGTGTGAATCTGTGAAAACAATCTTTGTGACCCCAAAACTGGCACTGTTCGATATGCAAATGACCAAATTGGGGTGTAGTCTTTAAAACTCTAAACTGAAAAGCCAGTAAATCTCTAAACTTCACAAAAAGCCCCCTCCTCTATCAAGCCCCCAATAAGTGAGAGCCTTCATGATAATGCTTTTATGGTATTCGCTAATCAAAATGATGATAGTACATACAAGTTTACTTTGTCTGAAATGCAGTCTTTTACAAAGTTAATATGTGCGAATTCATAGAGGCACCGCTCTGACGTCATGAAGCTTCCAAGTTCCAATGAGTTAGCATAATGCCACCATATGAATGATACAAACATATGACGGAAAATGACAATGACAATGTCAATTCATAATTGAAGGAATTATGACTCGTTCTTACCTCAAAAGAGTTTGTGATAAAAGACCCTTTTCCAAAAACAGCTCCTTGTCCTGTTGGAAGAGATCATTGGAAATACGAACTTCCTTTTGGATTTCGTTATTGTAGTTCAGTGTCGTCGAGTGATCAATTCTGAATAACATTTGAAGCAACTCAACCAACCATTCTGGGTTAAGAAATACCAGATGCTTGGCTAGCCTTACTTTCTGGAAGTAGCAAATTAGACCAATATCATTGAAATAGCTAAGGGCCAAATAAAAGGAACTCTCAGTAAGGTTACATGACTCAGCACAGGTTTCCAACAATGTCTTCACTGGCATAAAATTGGTTGCTCCATGTTTAAGCGATAAAACCTTTTCTTCCAAGGATAGCCAGTTTTCTGGAACATCTTTCGAAACAATTGGACATAGTACCTTGTTTTCTGCAATGCGCTCTATTTCTTTACGCAGAATAGCGACACCATCAAGGTCTTTTTTACAACAAACAGGTACCAATGCCATCTTTTCATCGTCAAAATTTTGAGTTTCGTGGTCCTGTAAGAAAAAGGGAAACATTGCCATATCGATAAAACAGAAAGGGGGTACAGGGGGGATGACTCTTGGCTAAACTTTAGACAGGGGGCCTGCCACGAGCGCATTCAAAGTGGTACCGTTGGCTAGACTAATTTTACGAAAATTGTCCTCTTAGCTAGACCAATCTTTGCAAAAAAGGATACCCTTGGAAAGAGTAATATTGAAATAAAAAGGATAGACTTATGATGAAAGACGATACATTTTGCTAGATTCATTTCAAAGTCATTCGAGTTTGAAGATATCTCTAAATTGTTGGTTGAACTTTGTAAATCTAAAGGTCGATTTATTTCATTCACTAGTTCTTATCAACAAAAATGGGTTGGCATGATGAAATTTAAACTTTTAAAGGCCGATCATTAGGCCCTTGGCTGGATACTGCTAAAAGACTAGAATAGTGCATTTGGCAGACTTGTATGAACTATTAAACTATAAATGTTGATAGTAATTGGACGGTACAACTCAAATTTTTGAAATGAAACTGAATTTTGAATTGCAATTTAGAAATTTTTGATTGGTTAGTTATAAGTAACAAACGAAAAACCATACCTCTAATGTAGAAATGAGAAGCAAGGACAGTTTTGGCCTTGTTCGCTTAAGATGACTGAGCTTTTCCAACTTTTCTTTCCGATTTTCATTAAACCTGATCAACTTCATTTCATTCTCTAACACCTGGATTCTCTCCGTCTCTTCATTCCTAAGCTTTTGCAATAAACTCTCACATCTTGCCATATAGTCAATGCCTTTTCTTTTGCAAATGTCAAGATGTGTCGGAACAATAAGAATTGTAGCTCCTGGCACCTGACTTATTACTAGATTAATCCAGTCACCAACCATTGTATTGTGATTTGATTCATCTTTGTACTCTGACAAATCCACACAGAGAATAAAAAGGACTCCTGTGAAATAATTTTTAGAATGCTGGTTATTAAATAATAATTATAATTAGAAATCAATGTATGGGCAAAGAAGTTGAGCCTAACCTATACAAAACAACAATTTTTGGAGAATAAGCACTGAACATTATTAGAGTGGCAAACTTTAACAAATTAAACTTGAAATGAATGGCTTAATATTTCTGCAATTAAAAAAACACAAGTTTAAACAAAATTGCTTTTGTTTGAAGTTTCCTAGGTCATTCAATGCCTTTCAAAACTTCTTGTTCATCCATCTTTATTGTGACTTGGAAATGTTTTGCTTACCAAAAAGAAGAGGGCCTGGGCCCAGTGGATGACTGTAATGAGGATACTTACCCTGTGCAAAGAAAAACTGGTGTGTCAACAAATACTGCCTTTGCCCTGCACAGTCCACAAGGAGAACTTCTATAGGATCTTCAAGAGGTTTCAGCTTCCAGGTATAATAGTCAAGACCCACAGTACGATCATCAGGCTGAATGTTCCCATCCTGACCATAAACAAGCGCATGAACAAGACTTGTTTTCCCTTGAAACAAAGAGGAAAAATAGTTCATGCTTTGATATTTCTAATTGGTGTTAATTGGCATCCCTATTGACAAAAAGCCAATTTTATATTGGCTGTTAAAAAGAACATTCCTTTAGTGATTAATTACAAATTTATAATCACTAAGCTTTGTTTCTGGAAGTCAAATAGTGAACTATAAGAAATAGAACTAAAGGAATGAGATGTAAAACTTCAATAATTCAATTGGCTGGTGACTTTATCATTTATCTGTCAGATCTATGAATTATACTTGCCAGTGACAGTTTTTCAAATAATTCTATAACATTAAGGTTAAGTTAATATATTGCCTAATAAATTTGACTTAAATTAACAGTGAATGTACAGTGGCTATAATCTGCAGATGGCAGTGGCCACAGTTGTGAGCACTGAAACATGCTGTATCACCATTCTGCAGCTGTATTTGAGGAAATTTATTTGTTTCCCCACCAGGGACCAGATATCATGGGACACCAAAGGCGATCCAACTCTTCAAAGTGGTGCCAAAATCCCACTGAAAACAAATGTGAACAAAAGGGAACAGACATAGCTGTACTCCAAAGAGGCGCATATTTTGATGTCGAGTCGTCTTTTTCTCGTCTCTTTCGTTCCTCCTCCACATTTCTGTGCCACTCCACCTTCTCGGCAACCCTTGGTGCCACAGAATCCACTAACTACTACAGAGAATTTTTGTGTTCATATTTAATTGTTAAATGTGCTTCTAAATTATGCAAACCGTCTTTATGCCACAGTTAAGTCAAATGCCAAATAGATAAACTATTGGCCACACTCATATATACTGATAAAAATAAGCTTATGAATATTTTCTGAAATCAACATTGGACCTAAATTTACATATGTTGTAGATATTTCAGGTGCAGTTTCCAGTCATCTCTAGGAAGTTATACTTTCAAAATTTTTCAAAAGACATAGTGGCGGCTTTCACTAAACACCTTTACAAAATTGACATTAAGGCATAGTGATAAAGGAAATTTTTCAAAAAATTTCCTTGGATCTTTTTCGTTTCTAAATCCATGTTATAAAGGCCATCTAAGAACCTCATATTTGTAAAATATTTCTTGTCCCGGACCATGGTGGCGACTTTAATTAAACCTCTGAACAATCTCAACATCTGGGCGGCATAATGATAAGAAAATTTTAGGATCTTCCTTTCAATCTAAACTGATACTGAAAATATTTTAGATGCAGTTTCCTGCAGTCCCTAATATAACACCATAGAATGGAAAAAGAAATATTTTTTTCTATTCTGTGGTTAAACCTTCAAAAATTTATGATTATGGCCTTCACAAAACCCCAATACAATCTTAACACTGCCCCCCCCCCACTTTCAATCATGTTTTACAACCCTGATAGAGTTGCACAGTAGGCATAAACTCTCTAGCGGATGCCAAATAAGATTGCAGTGTCAATTTTGACCCACCATGCCATAGGTATTTGATTTGATTTTTTCCTGAGCCAACTTTCCCCACAGTGATTGGGGCTCATACTGGTATTTTTTTACTACCCACTAAAGCAAGGGGCAAGTTTTCCATGTAGCAAAAACATATGGAAAATTAAACAAACTATGACCTGCAGAAAAGTAATGTAGCCAGTTGCAGGGCTTATGGTCACAAAAACAGCCTCTTCTTCGTGACCTGCATTTTACATGAAATGCTGACCTGCAGATTATAGCTGCCAGTAAATTTACTGAAATATTGCATCCTGGAATAACTACAACTGGGAAAGCATTCTTTTTTGTCAGGAAGGTCAAGTTTAGAAACAGTGCCTTTCTTAAAAGTGGCTTTGACACTACTATAATATATTTTTGCAAGAGATGAAGAAACTTTTTCCGTAGAATAACATGATTGGGAAACAAAATTAGTGTGGTGAATTGAAGACAGTGGCATTAAAATATTTACTGAAATTTCATGACTGTTAATTTACCTGCAAATGATTCGCCAATTAGAACAGCTTTGAGCCTCCTACATAGCTTTCCTTTGGAATCATGAAGTGCTTCAAAGAAATCTTTAATTGAATTTTTACCATTTGCACAAATTTCAGCTGGAGGATGATGAAGAGGATTCCCTGCTAGTAGCAAGGCATCATCATGTACATCAAGTTTACACAGTTCTTTTGGTAGGGCAGTTATTCTGTTGTCACATAAGTTCAATTTCTTTAGTTGATAAAGTTCACCAATACTTGCAGGTAGAGAAGTGAGTCTGTTTCCCCTGAGTTCCAGATGTGTCATATTGCACATCTTACCAATTTGAAATGGCAAGCTTTTAATTTCATTAAAGGAGAGATACAATTTGTGTAATGACTTCAAATTCAAAATTGATTCTGGAAGCTCTGATAATATATTATTTGACATAACTAATTTCTCTAGATTTTTAAGTTTGTCTATGTCTTCGGGTAAATTTGAAATACAATTGTTTGATAGATCAAGTGTCTCTAGGCACTCTAGGACAAGAACTTCATTTGGAAACTGACTCAACTTGTTAGAACTAAACTCTAGAAACCGTAATATCGGACTGAGCTTGTTGCTCACGCTGGATATCCCACAGTTTTGCAGAATTAGTGTTTGCAACTTTTGTAGAGGTTCAATATTTTCCAATAACCCAGTGGAAACATTATCATCATTGTCAAAGTGTAAGTATTCAAGGTTTTGAAACTTCCCCAAAATTTCAATAAACTGTTCACAATCGTAGGAGATCTTTTCAAAACTCTGAGGAGATCTTCTGTCTTCTAATTCGTCGTCTTCTTCAGCCACTCCATTCGGCCTTATTTTAAGCCGTACCAAAGATGTCTTGTTTTGTAAATGTTTTGTAAGCAAACCAATGTCCTTTATATGGATTTTAATTTCACTGACACTTCCTTTCGCCAAGGTAGCCACATTATAATCCCTGTCAACATCATTTGTTGTGAAATCCAGTTTAACATCTTCATTTGTATTGGTAGGTTCATGTTCGTTAGGTTCCGTTGATCGATGGCCTCTTGTAAAACTTCGTCTGATATGACTGATGGCTCTGCTTGCCAAATTAGAATCCATCTGTCGGATACAGCCTCTGAGATTGCTCTTTTCGAAAGAATATGTCTCAACACCGTACTCCAAGAAAGTAGAAGATTCCTTTGCGAAGCGACTTCACTTGACAAGGAAATGATAGACAATTCGACTTACGGCCTCGTTTTGAAAAAATCTTCAAATTCTTGTGTACAAAATTTTTAACCTCAGATTCAGAACTAGACGATCGGCTAAACATTGTTGCTGGATCCGTTTTAAAACAGATCAACCATTATTTTCTGGAATTTCGACGTGACCTAAAACACCGCAGCAAGCACCGCGACTGTAAATGCTTGGAATTTGCGAATGACGGCTTATTTTTCCAATATTAACATCAATTCATAAATTCAAGTGCAATGTAAGGCCATCCACCAAATTTCATATAGATATTCGAAAGAGAAGTGAACGGAATCAATCCTTGCTTGTACCAAATTTATAAGGGTTCAGTATGGAGCTAGTTCCTTTTTGCCACTATTAAAAATGGCGGAAGTAAACAAATTTGCCTCACAGTGTACCTGTGAGTTAGACATGTAGCGCCTTCGGCGCTTCTATATCATTGATATGAGGGTTCTCTTCCGGAAAAGAGGCAGAAATGGAAAAGAGACTAACTTCAAACCTAATTCGCAGCTTTTTTACATAAAAATAAACTGTTAAACAAAAATTAACAGGCATGCTGGAGCACATTTTGAAGTGAAGGTACTTAGACGAGTTGGCAAACTCTTATCGTAGTTTGGAAGCGGTTTGCGTAGTAGAGCCCTGGCCCTGGAAAATTTTCCCTTTTTTACTACATAGTAACTTAAAAAACACACGAATACAAGTTTGTAAAATACATTCATCATTTGAAAAGTAGCATAGCGGGCACGAGCAGTAACAAAAATATATTCATCGCCATAACGAACACAAGTCATTGATGTACCTTATTAAGGGTTAATAAAATGTCTATTATGCATTTGGAATTCAAAATTAGGTTTTATGGAAGTACAGTGCGTATAAAGTCATTTTCACTGAATTTTCAAAAGTTTCTTCGATTATTTTCGTTTAAGTCAGTAAATCGAGTTGCAACCTACACTAAGTTAAGGTTGTCTAGCCCGAGTTTGTGTATGTTTATACACAGATGTTATTGCAGGGCCGGCGAAAGGTATTTGAAAGTGGAGGGGCCAAGTATCAAAGTCTTGAAAGGGCTTAGGTTAGGCCACCATCACGGTTAGCGGCAAGAAACATTTTAGAATTATTTTAACATAGGGATGGCCAAACCCGTGTCTAAAATGGATTTTGACTAAAGGAAAATCCGAGGCAATATTTCTAAGCATTTTATCATAAGCATGTTCCATTGTCTCGTCTTTTGTTATATTGACTTAGAAAAGGAAAGCTAACGAAACTCTTTTTTAGATTTTAAAAGTACCCAAAATAAGAAGGAGGCGAAAATCAATGAAACAAGGTTTGAAAAACATGGAATATCAACAGAAGAACTGTCAGCTAAAATAGAAGGTTAAGCAATTTGTACACTTGGAATATTGTTTTGTAACATCTGATCTTAAGTATTCTGGAAAATATTAACCTAGATCGAAAACTCTACGCTAGGAAATATAAATATACCCAGTTGTGGATCGAAATAGGCCACCGAATAAATATCAACAAACAAATTTGGATTTTAAAAATTTAGATTGCGCTGGTCAAAAAGAGTTTTAATAAGATATTTTCTTGATGTTACTAGAACAAAACTGCCTATTCTTTTTTCCCATGTCCTTAAAAATTTTCATTTCATCAGTCTCTTTCCCTTCAGCAGTGATTTTTATCTTTTTGTAATGTTTTTGAGAAATTTTTTGGTAACAAATAGTGGTAATAGAAACTTTAACGAAAACGAAACTCCGTCAATTTGTGCTGGCACCAAGTTATTCTTGATAAGGTTTCTTAATCTATTTCCTAAACCAAGCTGTTACTCGCTGTACGTTATTTCTTCGATCTAATTCCCATATTCAATTTTACATGCCTTCTATGGTAAAGAATACTAGACACAGTTACTTGCAAAATGATATACTACATTTTTTCCACTTTTGCATAAAGTTTCCCTTTAGCTCTGCAGAAAAGATAGGAGGCCATGCCCCCCCCTGGCCGCCCGGATTCGCTGGCCATGTATAGCCCTGTATTCAGGGGCGTAACTTGCAGACATCGTAGATTGGTGCCCTGCAGACATCGTAGCAAAGGTTTGTCTATAGGTTACTAGTGAAAGCTTTACCAGTGTAAATTTGTCTTTACCAAGAACAAACTTCTAACAATAAAAACAAACTAACTTTTACGTGAGCGTAAATTAAATGTCAAATTTGATTTTCCTTTGTAATAAAGCTTGTATTTCATGGCATATCAAGTTTAGTGAGGTAGGAGGTTGGGTCCGACGTGAAGAAAATTTGACCTTGTAAAAGGTCTAAAAAGCATCTCCCAGACTAAAATTTAGCAAAATACAATACTGCTAAAAAACTGATTATTGTTTAATGGAAAAATAGGGAGGGGGGATGGTATGCTAAAACTCTAGTGATGGACGTTGTAAACGGAAACAAAGGGTAACCTTTCTTTTCAGATTGCAGATAGTTGTGAATGACAGAGCAAAGTTGTTTTGATTGGAAAAATTTTATTTTCTGAACAGAAATGTGCAGTTTCTTATCTCGAGAATGCTATGTTTACACTTCCAAAATGAAAACATTGCAATCACACAGAAAATGTTTTACTGAAATAATGCAAATAAAAGAAAAATAATAAAAAATATACGTGAATAAGTTAGCAATTAGATCAAACAAAATCGGCATCTTAAACTTTTATTCTCTTTTTATTTCATACACTGTTAAAAAGTTATAAAAAAAATAATAAATTTTTTTTATCTTGACCAAAGTGACTTTAGCCCTCTACTCCCCCATTGGCGCCGTACCTGTCATGAAAATAATTTACAACTTAAATCAATTTGCGTGGACTCAACCTTGCCCTCATAAACTTATGCATCAATCATTGCATCCATTGGCTATGACTTTTGGTAAGGAATGCTTTCGCTTTTTCGGAGCTCTTCCTGACATACCTGTTTCGTTCTCTAAAATGCAATGTCAGGAAGGGAGGTTTATAACAAATATAATATTTCCATTTCAAAATTCGTAAACGGCCCTTTACGAACTTCAGAGGTGGCGTTTCTGCGTGGTAATAAAGCTCTTCTTGGCGCCCTGCGATATCTTCGATTGCCCTGCGAAATCGGCTATTTTTAAGATTAGAGGGGTGTCACACCCCCCCCCCCACTCCCCGGTATTTTCGCCCCTGCCTGTATTGAACCCTTCTTGACCTCATCTTTGAACGAAGCCACGTTTTCATTATTTTTGCTGTGGAAAACGACCTTACCCCAGTGGCACTTGTTGCAGGATTTACACGCATCATAAGCTTGACCACTGCCACTCAGGGGCGTCGTGGCCAATGAATTTTAGAGTGGGCCAGGAAGGAAAATTTTGCGACAAAATTTATTTGTATTATTCAAATAAAAAAGAAGCATTTCATGTAAGTGTAGGGGGGGGGGTCATTTATTAAGACTTTCTAGGTTGTTTCGACTAAAAAAAATTTTTTCGAAAAATTTCAACCTTTTTTGAACTTTTTTGCAGGTCCGGGGTCAAGAAATTTTTCAAAAATGACTAAGTCCTTATCTTCAAAATAAGAGCCTAAAATTCACCGAAACTACCCAAAATGTTGTTCGGAACGTGTATTAAGAGTTTCTTGGTTGTTTCGAGTAAAAAAAATTTTTTGAAAAACTTTAAGTTTTTTGAACATTTTTGCAGGTCCGGGGTCATGAAATTTTTCAAAAATGGCTAAGTCCTTATTTTCAAGATAAGAGCCTAAATTCATTGGACGTATATTTGGATGAAAAAATTATGGAAGAAATGCTTTTGCTGACACCCAGCCTCATCTTAATACAAAGTTATGCCAACTTATCATTTAATGAAAATAAGATCTTTGATGAAGTCATAATGAAAATACTGATGTCGGCAAATCATGCTTAAATATACATCAATCGAAAGCTTGCAACGAGAAGAATCAAATTATGTAAATTGCGTCAAAAAATAACACTCCAGTAAAGAGCTAGCAACGATTCTGTCTGATTTTTTACCCTTAAATGACGTCATCTGTACCGTGACATCTAGGCATTTTCAAAAAAGTCACCTGGCAGATTATGAAAGCCTGGACTCCCTACTACAAGAGTCCGTTGAGAAAGTAAACATTAGCTTGAATGTCAGATTGTCAGGCTATATGTCCTGTCTACATGGCTTCTGTTTGTATTTACTCACTAAAATTTTTGTTTTGCAAAGGCTTACTTTTATCTTGACGGATTTCACAAATTGTTGCAAACTGCAAACCTTTTTCGCATTTTGCGATTCATTCATGGAATATTAATTTTATTGTGTTTTTGTAGGAACAACAAAGTAGAAAGTAAAACATATGGTCCTTTAAGTATACACCCAAAACTCGAGTTCTTTATCAGGAACATTTATAAAGTTTAGATAACTTCACTGAAGCTTTTCTTTTCAACGCTTGGGGCTTGTTCAAATGGACCGAGCTTGTCCGGTTAGGCATTCTGCGCTCCTCTTTTCCAAGCTTAAAATTCTGTAACTTTGATACGCATTTTTCTTTACAACTTCTGAAACCGTGAACGTTTTATGGCAGAAACCGTGAAAATATTAATCGCTACTTTTCTCTCATTCTTCTCCTCGCTCAGTTTGCGCCCCAGGGGAGTCACTCAAACTTTTTATATCTTGTTCTTGAACACATAAGCGACCGTTGTCCGTTGGGTATGAGAATTCAGTCCATTTCCTAAAGTAATTAGTTTAAACACATCTGTTCCTTTATTCTGTCTCTTTTTTGATATTGTTATGTTTTAGTTCAACCCATAAGTCTAAAAAAGGCGCATGGTTAAATCAGGTACCCAAAAGTATCAGATCACAAGGAATGTTCTTACCTATAATTATCAGATGGACCCCATGTATTTAAAAAGGTTCAAGTGACCCCCCTTGGGTCTGTGCGCAGGCTAGTTAGTAAAGCCTAGCCTACTCCAAAATGATGTGGAGGGAGTATGAAACTTGAGTTTTGGGGTATTGTTATAATCTGTAGAGAGAAGAAGAACGAACCATAACAAATTACTGCAATAAGTGCACTACAAGCAAAATATGCACTCCAGATTTTGCAGACAGATGATGCTTATCAAAGCACTAATCAGAATCAAAGAAAAAATCTGTACTATGATACCAAAATTATTAAACAATTAGCTGATCATCACTCTTACATAAAATAGTAAATTATATGTTTCTTGTCCTTTGTTGTATTCAGTAGCATAAAGAAAAAATATATCACACTGAAACTTGGAAGTGGAATGTTAACCCTAAAACAACCTTTTTTAATAGCAACTTATCCAGTTTTAAAAATTCCAGATGTTGAAGTTCCATTTAAATTGTTTGTATGGATGCCAAATCAACCAACATAAAACTTGGAAAAGTCTATCTAATTAGTATCTTAGACCTTTGTCTACAGTGGTTGGAATTTTGAGGTCTATAGCCTTTCTTCAACAACAAATTTTCAATTGCAATCACGCTTGAATGTTTTTCAGGAAGAACCACACAAGCAGCTTCAAAATAAACACTCAAATGGATCATTTGTAAATCAAAAATGTTTACAAAATCACTGAGAGCAAATAAAATTAATTACCATAAAATTACTTTATTACAAAATGTCTTATAGTTCACAAATTAGAGAATTGATAATATTTAATTTGCCACAGAAAGTTTGATCAGCTCACTGTTAAGAGGGCTTGAGAATTAACTGTTCAGAATGACTCTGCCATCAAGAATTGCATGAAAGTGAGGTTCCTGTGTTGGAGAAAAAAGAAAAATTGTACTAAACAATTGGAAATCATGTCACGAACCAGTGGTGATTTCTAGGGCGGAGTCAGCTCTTCCAAACAATTCTACATTTATTCTAGACATTCTAGATGAAAGATCTAAATATGCAGAGGTGGATGCAGAAGCATAAGTCAGATTTTTACAACAACAAAATAAAATGGAAACTATCAAAATTTTTAATCAATAGTTTCTTTGGCGAATTCTTTAGCATTGTCCGTCCTAGATCTGCATCTTTGATACCAACAACATGCAGAAGACAGGGCATATCTTTTGCTGACTATCTTTCGGTCTCTGCACAGAATAGTCGAGTAGCAATTCTAGGCATTAATCTGGTCCGTATTTTCTGAATCTAGAAACTTGTTTATCCCTTGAGAGCCAATCACCGTTTGTTTGACCTATGCAAACGTCTTGTAAGCCAATCACAGTTTACTTCACTTATGCAATCTTTGGCGTGAGCATAGGTGAGATTTGATTTATCCAATCAGTAGCTGAGCTTGCCTCTGCAGCGGTACAGCCAACCAATAGGAACCCGAGTTGACCTAGACCATTGTTTACAGTGGACCTATGCAATTGTTTGTTGCAACCAATTGAATAGAAATGGACAATCAGCTAAGTCAGTATATATTACAGGGACCGTTCTGTAGTGCTGTTGCATGACCACTGTGTTCAGAATGTGGGGGACCCTGGCTCTAATCCTACAGGGGTCAGGCAACTCAAAAGCCTTTTCCTTTGAATTGCAGGTAAATTTAGTTTTTTCTTTGTGAGTCGTTTCCTTAGAATTCCTTTTGGAACCCCCTATTCAATATCAGTGATACTAATTTAATTCAGAAAAAGTTGGGCGTTTCCAACACAAAAGGGCGTGGTTTCTCTTTCTGACAACCTTTGCATAGGTCAGAATTTGCCAAGATCTCAGAAGTATAAATGGATCTCAACCAAATTTATGGAATGGAAAAGAATCAGTTTCCATGTAGCTTTTGAGTCACAGATCAGCATTGACACCCTAGTGAAAGATAAGAGTTGTCAACAGGACCGTCGAGAGGGGGGGGGTAACCAGGGTAGTTACCAGGGGGCCCGGGGCCTTGAGGGGCCCGTATAAAATAAGGTATGTATTTTTGGCTATGAGTTTTCAATTAGCAGCATTGGCAGGGCAGGCCCATGACCCGATTTATATTCGAAATTTAATCTTTCGACACGGAATCAACAAGCTGGTCTATGATGAGGGCCTTTTCTTGTTACGGTTTATAATTAAAACATTGACGATACGATCATAATATACTTCTCCGGAAGCCGAAAAATTCGATTGCACTTACATATATCTACTTTTATGTCAAATGTTTTAGTTATTCCTTCTGTGGACATCCTATAAACGTAAACCTAAATCTTCCATTCACGGCGTACACCAGAGAAAAAGCACATGCAAAGAACCAAGACAAATCCAAACGCTATAAAAGACTTTATCAAAATCACTAAGCGGGATCACGATCCAACCAACCCCTGCGATGTCATCTTACAGGCACAAGTCTGGTGCTCAAAAAAGGCAGGAAAAAAGATGCGAGAAAAAGAAGCAAAGAAAGCCTCTCGCACATTGTTTGAGGTAGGTGCTTACAAAAGAGACAAGGAAGGCGATTCAACTTTAAATAAACCTGTTGAAAGCTCTGTTCAAAGCACTGCTGAAGAAGAAGAAGACACAAACGGCTTGGCTGCTTCGGTAGACCATGACACCACAGAAAGTAGAGAAAGAACTACTGATTCATCATTAATCAAGATACTGTTCATAGTGGATCATCTAGTTTTGATGTCGGCACATTGTCCGAATTTCCAACGATAAAGGAGTTAGAAAAGGTTGTTAGAACTGGTCATTTGCCTCATCCTCCAGAGTTTCCCAAAGATTGCGATGGCCACAAATTTCCAACAATGGTCCTTAATGTGAAGCAGCAAAATGGGGAGGTAGTAAGACGAAGCTGGCTTGTTTTTAGTCCTAAAAAGGCTGCACTCTACTGTTTGCCATGCAGGCTGTTTGGGCACACTATTAATAATGGTTCAAAATCAAAATTGGCTTCTCCTGATGGTTGGGGAGCGAACGACGGCTGGAAAAGATTGTGGGAAAAGATTAAGGATTTCGTCATGAGGAAAGCAAGAAAAGCAGTTTTTTAAACACTAAATTAACTCTGCATTTTTAAACTGATTTGTTTTATATAGTCACTAATTACATGTTCTGTTAAAGACCTTAAAATAAGAATTCAAGTGTTTCAGGGGCGTTGATCTCAAAGTTCATGCCTTTTACAGTCCATCTAACTGCATTGCTAAGGGCGTAACCCAAAAAAGGTTTTTGCAGCCTTCGACTGTGGGGCCCCACGACAGTCCCAGCCCTGGAGCCCGGCTAGTCTCTCGACGGCCCTGGTTGTCAAGAAAAGTTATCTAGAGCTCCTATTTACAGGACTCTCACAAATGGAAATAGAAATGTTCCATTCTGTTTGTTTTATCATGTATTTTTTTCTAGTTTTGTTATGATGATACCCTGTAAGTTTTAACGGTTATTGAATGGTTGCAGTTTGTATGGATGGCCTAATGGCTGTCTTTACAGTTGGGTTTGCTTAAGCACAAGAAACCACAATCTCTCTTGTGCAACTGCACCTGGAACACAATTTGTTGATTTCTTTGTAAATCAGTGTAAGAATTTTCAAAACAAATTCTTACTATTTGCTTCTGAAAAAATAATGATTGTTGGTTGTGTTACTTCTCTGTAATTTATTAATAATCCCAGTCAAGGATATGAATTTCCATTTCTTTCTAGTATTCCAGATTTTGTGCTTAGGAAGCTAAAAAACTGGCAAAAGAATATATCATACTACATTCAACAACATTACCAATTGATGAAAATATAAAAGGATACACAAAAACATACCATTAAAGCCTACAATAACCCCTGCTTATTGCATATTTCTGATATCCTGAAACTGCCAGAGTTACAGCATAAATACCAGCAGCTATGAAACAGTTCCTAAAAGAATAAAATTAAAAATTAGAGCTGAATTAATCTGGCAAAGCAGGCAATGTAAATAATGATTAAAAACGACTGAAAGGTAGCAAATATGAAAAACTGGAAAAGGATGATACTTGATAATAAATAGAAAATGTGGTTCAGACAATCAATTTCTTTTATGATAATTTTGAAAAAATGAAAAATATTTTTGATGATTGCAAGAATATATAGCTAAACTTTTCATGATTTGCAAAACAATACATATTCATTATCAATCAAAGATAATAATATATTCAAATGTATACAAATTTATAACTACGTTGCAGTCCCATGATAATCTTTCTCTCCTTTAACAATTGGGACATCTTCAACCAATGCCACTGATTCTACTTTATAAAAGATTCCTAGAAGAACCTAGAAAGCAATTTGGATACATGATAAAAATTAGTGTCATAGTGTCAGCTAACTGAAAAATTTTAAACAGATAAGAAAATTTATTGTTTAAAAAAAGTGTGATAAATGTTTGTGAATAATTCTACAGTATGATGGTAAAATAGCTGTTATGTCTACAGTAGGACTGCCTAATTTTCTAGCTTTTCTTTTCGAATATTTTCAAATTTTTTCTGAATATAATTATATCAATTGTGAAAAAGGACATAATATTTATGTGGCCACAAAATAACCTTAAATTTCTAGAAATGGAAAGTGTAATTACGAAATTGGTTAAACAGGAGTCCAGGCACTTCATAAAAATCTTGTTTTTATTGAACTATTTTTTCCAAGAAATGAATGTTACGACTGATCTTTTATTATAAGCAAAGAAAACAGAAGTATACTTCATACTTTTGTTAAGTTTGTTTAATTCCAATCTTTACATGTAATTCATTTCTTAATTAGACCCGTAGATCTCAAGGCCTAGATCTAATTTGCCCCTCTGCCTGCCCCTCTCAGCAGCCCTGATTATAAACCACATTTCCCAAAAATATTGTTCATGGGTGACTATCTGGTAAAAGCTCATTGATCCCCCTGTCTTTCTTGACAAAGAACTTTTTCTGAATTCAAACTTAACTGAATCTTTCTTAATATTTACTGTTGTTTGCTTTTAGCTTGATCCACTAATTAGAACTCCCCATTAATTTTTGAGAGGCAATTTGAATACCTAAATATTTGTATTGTATGACTCTAGCATATTCAGTCTAATACTCATAAAAATATTGATTATATCAAAATTTATTTGCTTTCACAAGAACTAACAAATTCAAAGTTCTAATTAAATCAGTTTATGCAAACAGTAAACAAAAGTGAACAAATATCTTCTGTACTTTAATGATTGGTAGATTACATTTCCCTTAGCAGTATTAGCATAAAAGGATTTGAATAGATGATAAAATATCAAATGGAAAACGACTTTTAAATTTCACGTTTAGTATGGCTTCCAGTCTTATGTCTTTATCAAACAAAGGCTTTCAAAAAAGAATCAAGAAACACTAGAATACGGTGTGTTGTAATGTGGAAGACGAAGAAGGTCTGGCCTTAGGCCATGTTATTTACTTATCATATACAATTATGTGACTTTTTAAGGTGTTGTTGTTTTGTTTAAATTTAAACATCATACCAGCATTATGATTCCCCAAATGCTTATAACAAAGCAGCAGTTTGCTAACTTCGGTCCACAGATTCTAGGCATTCCCATTTGAATAGTAGACACTGTTGGGTTAATTTGGCTGTCTAACAATCTTTCGTAAGACATAACAATCATTCACAGTTTCTTCTTCATTCCCCGGTAGAGGTCATAGGGTCATGCGCAGGCTATTTGCGCATCTTAATGGAGGAAACTGCTGACCACATGTTGACAAGAGAAAGCCACAGACCAGAACAGGAAGTAATCTCTCAAAGCTTGGAAAGACAAAGGTAATACTACCATTATTGATTTCTTATAAAAGGTGAACGATACACAAACTCAACCTCAAACTGGAAAAATGTTCTGGAAAAATTACCATAAGTGCGAGTTATCTAGTCATGTACCACTCCCCTGTGTGGATTTCATGGCCCTTCTTGCTTATATTTCTCTGAAACAAGGACCGAGATACTGGGGGTCGGGGGTCGGGGACCGGGGGACCTTGGCCCCCCAACAAACTTAAGTTCCATAAGTAAAATACTTTTATTTTGTAAAATATGGCTGTTGTTACACTGATTTATCAGGGCTGCCCCCCCTAAATAAAAAGTTGTATCTCAGTCTTTGCTTTGAAACAGTGCTGGTGCCTCTCCAATTATTCTATCCTTCATGATGTATTCTACTTCAACCCTTCATAAGTTGAGTGAAGGTCTGCGAAGTATCATATGGCAATTAGTGAGTTAGAGACATAAATTGAAGGTGTCTGGCACTTCACACTTGACAAGTATCACCAATTTGGTTTGTACAGATTAAACTCAAGCTGAAACTCAAAAATTGTTTATCAGAAAACAGGATATTGCTTTTGCTTACACCAATCCTGTTTCAGTCACACCCAGAGGTGTCATGGGTCTAGTTTTTAAGTTGGAGAATGGAATCAGGAATGAGGTGTGTCTACACATACATGGCTAATTCAGGTTTTAGAAAGGGTGGTATTGATTTGAATGAAGTAGGTCTGCCATAATATCTAATCAGAAAACCTGGCCCTGTTATACCCTGAGTCATGCTGTGGGTGTCTCTTGTGGGCTCAGTGAAAGTTCCTAATAATGTCTATGACTGACAGGATTTGAACTAGCAAAGATCTTCAGTCAAAGGTACAAAAACGTATTATATGTCATAGGGTGATAATGTTTCCAATAGTATTCACAGCCTATGATTCTGTTCCGTTTAAATTCATTGGACAAACCCAGAGCTTCTACCATTTTTATCTGAGAGTTCATTTCACAACAGTATTAGTGGTATTTATCAGGAGGGTTCAAGACATGCCTCCCTAGAGCTTCAAGACTTTCCTAATGATCCTGGCTGTGTTCAACAACACAGGGGTCTGTGAAATCTTTGTACGGATTTGGCTTTGGTCTAGTCTTTCTTCCAGTGATTTTGGCACTGTGCCCAAAGCCCCAATTACTGTCAGAATGACAGGTACTTTCTTATTCTTTAGTACTTGTATTTACCTTGCTAAATCCTGATGTTTCTCTCTTTTTCTCTTGTCTTTCATTTCAACCCTGTGATCTGCAGGTACTGCAAAATCCACAATCTATCATGTCTTGTAGTATGCATAATTCACAGTGGATTTCAGTTCATACCCAGTCTAAGCCAGATTTCACCGCACACCAGATAAAGATTCTGACCTAAAAGCAAGCTTTCAACTACCCCTAATTTGACACTAAGAGCATGTATCAAAGATCAACAATTTTTTTAAATAGCGTTTTTCTATGCTTTACAATATAGTATATAAGTAAAACTATCAGGGAAGAATCTTTGCATGTTTTATATAATGTCGGCTAAATGTATTGTTTTGAATATTTACAGATGTAATGAAATATGGCTGCAAAAGAGGAAAAGTCTGTTCCTGAAAAAAGTGATAGCAAGTCATTGCAGTCAACAGATTCTTTTGAGGATTTAACAAACTTTGTTGACAACAAGTAAGTGATTTAAAGCATTAAGTATATAGATTATTAAGCCACAATTTTTTTTTAAATCGATAAAGACACCAATCACTAGACTTTGGGGTGGGGCAAAATATAAAATAAAGGCAGTCCGATTTCTAAAGTCAGAAGACACCTTTTTACCAATAAAGAGCCCCAATTATACCAATAGGGGATGC
The DNA here is from genome assembly GCF_057945365.1 of Rhopilema esculentum. NCBI lineage: Eukaryota > Metazoa > Cnidaria > Scyphozoa > Rhizostomeae > Rhizostomatidae > Rhopilema > Rhopilema esculentum. The sequence continues at coordinate 7,999,217 of NC_142826.1, read as the reverse complement.
TCATGACAAAATTATTGGTTACAAGGAGGCAGTTTCACAGTGGTGGCGCCAGTGAAGTAATGCTCTCAAAATAACAAGGATGGCCCTTGCACAAATTGTTGTAAAAAACAATAGCAAAAGTAGAAATTTGTCAATTTAGGCATCAACAAGGGGGGGCTCAGGATCAGGATGTGTCTTATTCTACAGCAGTTGCCTGTTATGCTATTGTAATGACAGAGTATTGCATGACCAAGATTTTTTCAAAAAGGGTGATTTCTATTCAAGGGTAGCAATTTCCTTTAAAACCTTTTAATTTTTCTAACTATGTTCCCATGAAGAAATATAAGATTTTAAAAGAAATGACAATACTTTAAAAATATATGAAGGTTTAAAGCAAAAATTTGTTAAGAAAATCAAGGTCGGACAAAAGTTATAGTACTCTTATAAAAAATGAGTGTTTTGTTTTAATAATTCTTTCTTATCTAATCCACAAATGAAAAGGATAAAATGTAAGCTTTATCCACAAATGAAAAGGATAAAATGTAAGTATGAAAAGTTGATTGATATGTTCGTTCAGGAAGACATATTTCAAAAATTGTAACACAAAATGTGCTCGTGATCAGAATGTTTCATTGGCAATAATTCTGTCTCTAATCGAAAAGAGAATATTGTCTCTAATCCCTAAACAACATATTTCATTATCAATTAAATATGCTGGGTTACATTTTCCTGAAATGGTTGATTAACTGATCCAAATCAAGTATCTCTGCTCGTTTTGCATGAATTACAAGCAGGGCCACGGATAGGTTTCAAAGGCCCTGAGGCAAAACTGGAAGATAAGGCCCTGAAGCAAAACTGGAAGATGAGGAATATTTTCCCCCTTTAGACCACGCCCTTTAGATTAGCTTGAAATACATTGCAGAATATTTTTTGCACTCATTTTCTTGTTATCATCTAAAATGTGTTACGTGTGCCTTAAAATGTTTTAAGCACAACTTAAGAACAATTTTTAGCACAACTTCATTGCAGGGAATTGGTGGTGTTTGCCAGGAAATTTTTAGCGTAAAATCGCAATTGCTTGGTTTTATTATGAACATTAAATTAATGTTACTCTCCTTCTACGGAATGCTGTTTTCTTGTGATACACATACATACTATATAATTTCTGCTCTGCACTACAAGCAAAAAACGAAGTCTAGCTTTCAAAATACAATCATCTGGTATTATCAGCGTCTGTTATACCAAATTTCCAGCAATTCGGGCATAATTTTCAGCTACTGATTTAATCCAAGCAAACTAAAACAAAGTTCATTCCTCTTAGTATTAGCCATTCTAGATAAGTAAAAACAATTAAAGACAGCAAATCTTGTTACGTCAATTGTGAACATGCCCCAATGTGAACATGCGAACACACTGGATGGTGAACATGCCCCAAAAACTGTGTGGATGTGTCCATTATTATTCATTCGCATAAGTTTTTCATCACTAGCTTAAATAGAACGTAAGCGTTTTGGGTTTACATCTTTGCCTCCAGCACCACCCCTAATTTAAAACATTAATTTCAACTATTGAAAAATAAAATAGTATCTTTACTTGTTGTATGAACTACTAGTTTTGATGATAAAATTGAGCAACAAACATGAAACTCAGGGCAGGGGGTAGGATACATCAATACTTATAAGGTATCTAGTTTGCTAGTACTGATATAAAATTAAATCAAGGCTATTATAGATTTTAAGATCTACTAACTTTAACCTTGAAAACAAACTATGAGTATTGTGGTCGATTACGTTCTCCTTGTTCATCTCATAAAGTATAAGCAAGGTGATTGCTGTTCGAAAAATCAAGGACCAACAATTAGTTCTTTTTTGATGTGACAATTTATTTTTAGGACAAATGTTTAAACAAATAAAGCAACTTAAATATCACTTTCAGTGGCTGGAAACTTTGTCGAAGTTCCGAAGGAAATCTTCAATTTTTTATTATGCTCCCAGGAAGAAAAATCCTATTTCAATCCCTGGAATCCTTTTTTCTTTTACGTATCTATCTATGGTGGGAAGTAGGGCAAGGGCCCAGAGTGGCACTTTACAGGAGATAGGTGCCACTCAACTGGTTTGGGGATGGAAATGTGCTACCGGATTTACAGTTTTCAAGGTTCGGTTTTATGACATAAAAAAGAATTGTCCTGCTTTTCGATCATAAGAATATTTTGTTACTAGCAGTTTCATTTCCACTTATAAAGTTTAATTTTGATCCATTAAGTATAAGGTTCTGGTTCTTGATGAGAAAACTCCCGTGTAAGGCAACATTAAAAAAACTCGCGTAGTGTTGGTGTATACTGGTTTTGATTTTTAAATGGAGAGTAGCTTTTTTCAGCTCACAAAGTAAGTTACCCCGTAGTTAAAACAAGATAATTAAAAAGGAAGCTGCCCTGTTTAAAACGAAGAATCTTCGACAACAGACAGACATCTCAGTGTTATTATTCTCACAAATTTTATAGACCAATGTGGTTCTTGAAAATGAATTAGACGTTTTTTAGGAAAGGAGTCTGAAGGTCTGAAAGTTTATTTGGGGGTCAACAGGTGGTTAACAGATGTTGATCTAGTACGTTGCACTGCAGCGAAAAATTTTGAAATGATCTCAATCATCAATTGTCTTTTTTTAATTCTCAGAGTAAATGTTGATGAAGCTGATGAGAAAATCGAATTATCAATTGTCAATGAAAAATCGAAACTGCTTGATGAAGTATCGCAAGAGACGAATACAGGAAATGACAATGAGCTGCAGGTGCAACAAAATCAACGCCAGCCTCGGGAAGGGTCTGGGACTAGGACAATGAGGGGAACTGGAACTGACCCTCAGGTTGCCTTTTTTTGTCAAAATAAATTTAATTTATGCTTGCTTGCGCAGCTGCTAGGTGTCTAGGGCAATGGCGTTTGGAGGGTTTCAGTGGAAAACTCCATAGCTTGTATAAATGGTAATTGGTTGCTTGCGGAGCTTTTATACAACTTAGCCTTCAAGATCCTGATGATACGTGAATACTATAAGACATCTAAATTCTATAGGAAATCAGAACAGAGCGATCAACAGTATTTATCCTCTCGATTAGACAGTTATAGACCAGGCGTATTATACAACAAGGGTAACATCTCTCCGAACTCTTTGCCACCGTGATATTTAGCTACCCTTACCCTCTGGTAACGAGAAAAGTTTTGGTAAACGGCGAATATCTGCTGCGTTTATCAAATATGGGCATTTTCCCAAGCCAGAGGTTACGGCCAATTTTGAAAATGCGTGAAACACGTGCACTGCAGCCTTCACTGTATCTACCCTTATTTTACTTCGAAATAACATGATTCTATTTATAGTTAAGAAGTATTCTAATGCAATCTGACAGCAGATTATGTAAAATTTTAAATTGACACTAAAAAAACGGGGGTCAAATCTTTAGTCAGCGCCTATTCAGTAGAATTTTCTTTGTCACTCATTTTAGGGTAGCCTATCCATAACTTGGCTCCATCCTTAGTTGCCTGATGATCGCATCAAGCGTGAAATTTTGAGTAGATATTTTGAACAATCCTATTCCATACAGCAAATAGTGTGTATAGCTCTCCAAATACGGCATCGAGCTCTTAATGACAGCCGGTAAACATTAGTTTTAATGCCTCTATCCTTATATGGCTATTCATTAAAACAAAACTTAGTCGTCATACTGTGAACTTCTATTCATGATTAGTTGTTATGATTAGTATTTTAACTGCTTCTTTACAGGAAGGGCCTAGAACGTTGACGTTTTTCTACAAAGAGTGTTGTCGTCTGAAAAGAAGGAATGAAAACGAGTGAGTTATTCTTCCATGCCTTCTTTTCAATTCTTTTCAATTACGTCAACATTATCTTTATTACTTTGTAATTTTCAGTTATTTTAATTCTGTTAGTATTTTTTTGAAATCTGCTTTTGTTGCTCATTTTGTGATTCACTGTCAAGCTGCATGTGTTAAGAAGAAAGACAAAAGTCGCTCCTGCTAATTTCTATAGTTATAGCAGTGAATATATCATTTTGTTCCTCTACTGTTAGTTCACACGATGCATAAACTTTTTGCTATTCTTCATTTTTCCTTCATCTATTTTGTAATTATTTTATCTTGGTTTTTGCTACATCCAGGTGTCAGTGCGGAAGACCCATTGCAAGCCATCCAGATGATGTGGCGAATGGAGTTGGGGACATTTCGGTAGATGGAGAGTGGACTTCTCAAAACGATACAAAAAAGGTTCCTTCAACTGAAAAAAGAGTATTTTTTCCGCTAAATGAAGTTACTGGAAGCCAGGCCAAAAGTGCTCGGGTGAGATTCTATCAAAAACCTTAAAAAATGTTAGATAAATTATGAAATTCAGCATAACGACAAATCAAATAAATATTACATAAAAAAAGTCCGATTTCTATATAACTGAATTCAGCTATTAAACTCTAGATGTTACCAATGGCAATGCTGTCTTTAAAGATGGGGGTCTTTCTTTTTCAAAATTTTGCCATCACAGATACTGCTGCGTCTCTTTCCCCTCACACTAATAGCACGTCATTTGTCCGAAGATGTGCAACTCCAGATTGAATAGAGGCTCTTGACAGAACACTTGACTGTACGTTCTTAATCACAGGCGTTGACCCCTTCGTATGCCTTTTCTTTCGTATGCTGCACCTTGTATGCCATTTCGCTCGTGAAAACCATGGAAGGAATTTCTTGACTCCTTTGCATTTGCCCCTTCCAAAGAGAATTTAATGATAAAGTTAACTTGCAATATAGCTGCCTTACTGCTTTTCTTTATTTTGTACTTATGAATTAAGTGCTAATCATCTATTTTCTATTCTATCATTTTGTTATTTTTTCAGATATGTACTTGTTATTTAGCTCGCATTTCCTATGGTTTATGAAGAGGGTGTAATTATTGAAAAAGAGATTGCATCAGTACTTTATCAATACTAACATATGATGTGAATTCTGTTCTTTAAGGTGTTTTTATTTGACATTCCATGCACTTATAAATATGTTTTTCAGTACATTCGTATTAGTGATGACACAGATATCACAGACGCTTGTTGGTATCATAATTATGGTATGTGGGAGGAAGACAGGCACCCTGAAATCTCTATATCATTTATTGGTGGCTGCCTTAAAGATTCCATCAGCGAAGAGCTTGACAATACACTCAGAGTTGGAATTACAAATGTACGTCTGCAATTAATTCTAAGCTGTTCGTTCTAAGCAATTTGTTCCAGCCGTTACCCATGTCCTCAAAAATGCATAATATCATCTACGTTCGACCGTTGTCATCACGAATATGGGTTTAATGCCTCGCTCTTCTAATGAAAGTTTCTCACCAGTACATGTAACGCAAAAAGATTTGATTCTACTATACATTCTAGCGTTTATTAGAGGAAATGCAGGGTCGTTTAGCAGACATTGTTATTTGGTAAGCTGTTCTACAGTGAGAGTTAATGCTAGCATCTGTTAGAACGTATTGTAGAATGAAAATTAACTGTATATGATGGTCTGTGTTGAATTGTTACGATGATAGGACATGCTGTGAAAAATTAAATCCTCTTCTTTAGGTATTTTTATCAAGCTAAAAAGTCCTTGCTTCATGCATATACGATGCGGAGCAATTCTAACATAACAATTAGGCTAGGGCGCGATTATCCCTCCAGCCTGAGAGACATTATTTTCTCTAGGGAACAAATTGCTTGAATCCCTCACTGCGGAAGATTTAACAAGATCATTAGCCCGTTGTCTGTTTTAGTTTAATATTTTGCCGGAAGTAGTTTTGATTTTTCGCCGCTTTTTTAGGTTTTGGATGTTTTGAATTGCATATTAATCACTAGAGGTTCTCATGTTGAACTTCCCAAATTGATTGGATCAATTTTTAATGAAAAATCCAAAAGATGGAACCAATGCAGTACCAGCAGCTGCATCGGTGTTATACCTTGGGAATGCGTTAAAGGAAATGAGTCTCTAGACCTTGAAGAGGTATGTTTAATTGAAGCGAATATCAGTTTTGTTAACTTTCATTTATGTCTGTGGTGTGATTTGCAAACTGCAACCTGTATTTGTATATTACAACAACATCGTCTCTCTGTCCACTCTACTGTCCATACTGTATTTATTCAAAATTGGGTTCCCATAAATTAAATCTATTGTCAGGGTACTGGGGTGAAAGACAAGCAATGAGTGGACGATACTTTGAGCCTTTCCTGGCAGCATCGGAGACTTGTTTCAAAGCCCACTGTCATTTCAACTATGTATAAATATTTGTTATTGGTTGTAAGAAGCAGGTGAGGGCGACTAAGGACAGAATTACGTAGCTACCACATAAAACATTGTCGCCTCAGTTCACTGCTGATAGCTGACATAGGCAAATATCAGTAGAACATCAAGCCCCGTGCGAACTAAAATAATAATAATAATAATAATAGTAATAATAATGATAATAATATTAATGATAATAATAATAATAATAATAATAATAATGATAATAACAATGATGGTAATAATAATAGTAATATGTCCTTGGTATGACGTAAAACTGCATCCGTTTGTGGAGTTTCGACGTGGGAGAATGAGCTTACCCTTTGCCGCAACTACCTCCAGGTCACCCTTGAGCAAGGTATACTAACTGTTAGCTCTCCCCGAGACCAAGAAGTACCGGGTTGGCGTCTGGCGGGGGCTAGTCTGTCTCATGGGTAGGGGTACTCTTAAGCCTTGGCCGGCAACCCCCCTAGTGATGGTGTCACAAAAAACACCACCACTTTCCATTAACAAGTGGAGTTTAACCATCAAACAGATTACGAGGTAAACGCGAGTGGAACCTCGGGTGAAGCTGTCGCGTCCGGCAGGTGTGCTGTGTCAGAGCAAGCAGCACCTGGTCGTCACCCAACGATTAGTCAAAGAAGGACTTGCGGTAAGCGTAGATGGAGTAAGGAGGACTACTCAGTTTTGATGGAGTGCTACTTGAGAGCCAAGAGTGAAGGAGGTCGAGGTGTTGATGGGAGAATGCCAATACACTAGGAAAACAAGGGTTTGTTTGAGTTGACAGAAAATAAGTTAATGAACCAGGCTCGCATGATTCAAAGAAGAGGTTGGCTAACACCAATTGAAATAAAGGAGATACAAGGAAAGATTGACATGGAGGGTAACGTAGTCAATCAAAGATTAAGCGAAGGCATTTAAAGGGGTGAAGAGGTAATTGAAGACAATATTGAAAGAACTGAATTTGAGATCGCGGTGCAAAACATGAATGATAGGAGCAATCAAAATGAGATCGATGATATTACACACGCTATCGAAACACGAACCATTGATACCGTCTTAGAGGAAGAACAGCAAAGTATTCTGTTGCAGTTAAAAGAAATCCTAAATGATTCTGAGTGCTTAAAACCATTGAACTTGAGACATAAAAGCAATGGAAAAATTTTAGCTGAAACCAGTAGTATGAAAAAATGGAAAACGAACTTGATAGCCAGCAATAAATTACTGGGAAGTGTAGCTGTACAGAGAGGTTTCTTCCAGGGTGACACTTTCTCTCCCTTGCTTTTTGTTATAGCACTAATACCAATATCATTGGCACTTAAAAAGATCAACATGGGCTACAAACTAGGAAAGAATGCGCCTTCCCTTAATCATCTGTTCTTTATGGATGACCTAAAGGTATATGGAAAGTTTGAAAAAGAGATTGATTTACTTGTTCGAACAGTTAAGGCATTTTGCAAAGATATTGGAATTGAATTTCGGTGTATCAAAATATGTAACTATAGTTATGAAGAGGGGAAAGAGAGTTCATTGTGATGGAATAGCTTTATCGGAAGAAGAATGCATTTTGGAAGCTGATAAAAATGGTTACAAATACTTAGGTATATCAGAAGTTGATAATATCATGCACAAGGAAATGAAGGAAAAGGTGAAAACAACATATTTGAAACGGATAAAACTTGTATTGAAGACCAAGCTCAACTCTAGAAACCTAATTAATGCGATCAACACATTGGCAGTTGCTGTGGTACGCTAAAGTGCTGGAGTAGTGAATTGGACGAAAAACGGAATAGACATGTAGGACAGAAAAACGAGAAAAACCTTTACCATGCATGGAGCGCTTCACCCTAAAGCAAATGTCATTCGATTGTACATGGAAAGAAATGTTGGAGGAAGTGGACTTATCAGCATTTCTGACTGTGTGAATGGAAGAGATAAGATCAGTAGAACATTACATTGCAAAAAGTGAAGAAGAGCTTCTCAAGCATGCTGCAGTTGAAATGGGACTAACTGGGTAATAGGGTTACCCGTGAGAGAAAGAAAACACTTGAAGCAATGCAGTTACATGGGCAGTTTCATAGGGGTACGAAAGATGTTAAGAATGGTGAATCATCATTTGTGTGGCTCCGAAGTGGATATTTAAAAAGAGAGACAGAGAATTTGTTGGTAGCTGCACAAGACCAGGCGCTGAATGCTAATGCGGTAATGAAAGACATTTATCATACAACAGCAACAAATAAAGAGCGAGTGGAAATGTTGATCACATTGTTGCAGGTTGTAAAATGTTGGCGCAAAAAGAGATGACGATAAAGTCTGTCTCAATTTGCACTATGTAGAAAGTGTGGATATAACACTTCCAGACGAGTGGTACAATCATATACCTGAGATATTATTCAATAAAGTTGGCAAGCCAAAGATTTTATGGAACTTTGATATCCAGACGGACAGGATAATTGAGCAGCGCAGACCAGATATAATTCTACATGACGTTGAAAGCGGAGAATGTCTTATAATAGATGCTGCCATACCTGCAGATAAGAACATCGCAGATAAAGATATTGAAAAAATAACGAAATACGTCGAACTAAAAGTAGAAATATCAAGAATAATAATGATAATAATTCTTTCATTCAAAGTTGGCATTTACATAGTTATTAGCTCACTAAGTCCTACTATTTACAAGTTAATGGTGCTATAACAACAATTTAAAAGCCTAAGTATACAACATTATTATATGTTAGTAATAAAAATGATATAAATTAGTATAGAGTTAAGAAAGTTTTTTTGCAGCGAATCCCACTTGTTGAATGACTATTTTGAGAACCTACAGTCGCGATTTCGGAATATCAAATTGTTTTTATTCTCCTTTTAAAGGCTATCAATGTCCCAACATTTATCAGGTCTTTTGGAAATGAGTTACATGCATTCTTACCCATATACCAAGCAGTGTCCTTTCCATATATGAAAGATTTTACTTTGGTAATTTAAAGGTATTAATTCATTGACCTGAATGTTTGCTGGTGCGAGTATTCCAAAAAACTTTTTCATAAAAACAGGACTTGGATTGTTTTTTGTTGAATTCAAAATTCATTGTTTTTCAATTCAACTCAACGGAGAGATAGTAAAAAGGAAACCGAAGACCCGAGTTGAAAACAGTTGTGTCTGCACGCAGGCTAATTTTGGCCTGAGTTGGTTACTCGTCCAGCCTTCTTTGTAAATCCCATTTGGCAATGATGATTGTAAACATATTGTGAAGTATTACAATTTTTTATATGCTGGAAGCATTATGAACTTGATTGAAACTAACTGAAAAGGTGGAGATATGTCTCTATTGAGAGGGACATTAAGTATGCAGCATATGGGCTAATGTTTTTCAGAGGTGATGGGTATGCTTCTCCGAGAGCTGACTTTACCGATTCCGACATCTAAGCTTGTTATGGTTTGTTAAGTATTGGTTTGTTATGCAAATGCATTCAATTTTGAGACATGGTTCACCTTGTAGATCTTAAACATATCATTTTATGTTTTTTCTCACTGTCTCAGAATATATCGCAAAATTTCAAGCTATTTTTCAAATAAGCCATTTTTCAAAAAACCTTTTTTAGGAATCTATCAACAAGATTGTTCCGTGTGGCTGACAGAAAATCAATGTTTAGCCATTTTCTAATGGACACTTTTTTTTAAAGGGAGAAGAAAATGCACACTACAATCCAGAGATTCAAGGAGAGAGCAGTCGCTTTCCTCTTGATCCCAATCATAGTGATTTTTTTCTTATTGACGATGGTTCATTGAAGCCCTTAGGGATTGAAGTCGCATTTTTCTCACATCTATCACATGGTTTTTGCAAAGGTTAGCTTCCATTTACCGTAATTGATCTCTTTTTACTACAATCTTGAGCATTGGCTATTGATTTGATTGTTCTCTTTGAATACTGTAAAAATTCTGTAGTTTTTAATGAATTGTTTGTTGATGTTAAGGCTGGTTTTCATATAACGTATTTCGACGCAATTTCATCGCAATTCAGGTTCCACGATTTTATATGAAACGTTATATGAAAACCGAAAAGCGTATTTCATCCTAATTCATCGTAATTCAACGTATTTTGTCGGGAGAAACAAAATTGTTTGATTTCTTCCGATGAATTACGTTCAATTACGTTGAATTACGTTCTATTAGGATTATTTACGATAGATGGTTTTCATAAAATTTGGTCGGTTTTCACATAACGGAAAAAATCCTAATTGATCGTAGACTCTGAGTTGCGATGAAATACGTCGAAATACGTTATATGAAAACAAGCCTTTAAGCAGAATAGGATACTGCCTTCGTAAACAATAACCCCTCTTAATTTTAGCTTTAATTTTATCTTTGAATTAGTTTTAAAGGAGAGGTAGCTATTGAAAGGAGACTCCCCCTCTATAGAAAAAGGATGTTATTCAAAGGAGTTACAGTAACGGCAAACATTGTTTCTTACGTCGTAAATGCCCCTCGTATGAATGCTCTCTCGAATGTGCACGACTAGCAGTCCAGGACAGAAAAATAAAGGAGTCAAATTTCCTGTAAAACTTTAGCAAAATTTCCTGCGAATTTTTAGCAAATATGCCACTGCAAGTAAAACTTTGAGTTGCTTAGTTTGTTAAAACAGTTGCCCTAAATTTTAACTGTCATACTACCAAAGAATTAATTATTAGTCAATCCCCAATTTTTGTTCGAAGCTACAATTGGTCAAATCAACGAGTTATTGTTTTGCCTCACATCAAAAACATGATCTCATTTCGTTTACACTGCATTTCTTTTTCAAGGAAAGAGTTAGTCTGAAATCTCTAAGAACTTAGATTCAATTTCGCATCATTGCCAGAAAACTAGACATAATTTGTTCTATCGATGTGTCCTAGATTTGTGCAGACTATTATTTTTATGTTCACTGTTTATTTCAAAGACAGACAAAGATATTCTCCTAAGTTGCTGATGAAAATTTTCTAAAAGTACCAATAGAAAGATATGAATGGAAATTTATGCATCCACATAGGTTTTCGGGGCATTTAACTTTATTTGATAAAAACGAGGTAACAAGATTGGCTGTCTATGAGGGGTTTCACTGACTGTTTAAAAGAGGTCGTTTCAGCTTGTGTGAATAAATTTGATTGGTTGACGATCGTGCTTTGCAAGGAATGCCGGGAATATTTTGGTAATAGACCAACAGAAAATGAAGTGCTGAGAATACTGAATGATTTTATTCAGTCTTTATTTTTGTTTTAAGCTTACCTTTGATCTTTGTTACTGAACAAAAATTTCATATCACAAGGAAAAAGTGTTCCGTGGAAAGAGAGTAACATAAATTCAATATGAATATTAATATATAACAATGGAGATAACGAGCCCTGGCTAGCACCCTAGGTGCTCTGTGTAGAAAGCACGAAAGCGTTCTTGTCAGCACCAGTCTGTTACAATGCAAAATGATACTCACGCTGTTTATCATTTTTAGATTTCATCACAAGTATCTGCATTCTTATTGGAGGAGGCCGAACAAGTCTTAAGATGATGCATTCAGTGCTTTTTCCAGCAACTATTTCAATCCACCCTGTTCCTGTAATAATAATGAAAGGCAGTGGTAGACTTGCTGACCTTCTCTCTGAGCTGCTCCATTGTTGGGAAGAAATGTAAGTTTGGCGGCTATCGTTCATAATCGTTTCATTTAGCATTTATCGCAAGGTGTTTTACATCTTTCATAACGTACTTCGTAGGGATGTATAGGTTCTTTTGCAGACTTTGATAAGGCATCCAGCAATGCTTTTGTCAGTTCAAATTTCATTTTTTAGCCCATCTATTCCCAGAGAATATGGTTTATTTATTTTGTCTGGGTATTGGGTATTGGCAATTTCAAACTATTTCAAAGGGAATTAGTCATTTCATTGGGCATTCAAAAGGGGTAACCTTTGGGTATATTTTGAAGTAGTCGTACCGCCGCATTACTTTGGCCCTTTTCTCATAAATTGCTAATGAATGATTTTTTATCTAATCGTTTGCTAGGAGCACTGTGTCTGAAAAAGAGGAAAAGATAAAGACACTTTTGCAAAGTTTTGGAATATGCAACACTGCCCTTGAAGAATACGTGAAATTGGTTTTTGATTGTGTCAATGATAGAAGAGATTTTGTAAGTTGTCATTATATTCTCTTATATCAATTCGCTTCAATTTTATTCAGATCTTAGGAAGCGCAGCTTGATACTAAACCAAACAGCCAGCACGGCGATTATGTCCGAAACGATTACGTGATTACGGCGATTATGTCTTTCTGATTATGCCGTCCTGATTTCGTCGTACTAATTTTGTCGAATTTGGATTAAAGCTGGTTACAATGATTTATGTCGAAATAAAAGATGTCTCTTTTTTGCCGTGCTGGCTATTCTCTTCAAAATAATGTTGAGCATGTTATATCATCAATCATATTATGACAATATTACGATAAATTCTGTAAGGACTTTATAGTAACCAAAATTATTTTTAAGGGTTAGGCTCTATTTCCATTCCTTTTCTCTCTTTTCTATCTTTTCTCCAGTTTCTCCCTTTTCTCCCTTTTTCTCCCTTTTTCTCCCTTTTTCTCCCCTTTTCTCCCTTTTCTCCCTTTTCTCCCTTTTCTCCCTTTTTCTCCCTTTTCTTTCCTTTTTCTTCCTTTTTCTCTCCTTTCCTCCCTTTTCCTCCCTTTTCCTCTCTTTCCTACCCGTTTTGAACCGGTTTTCTTACTACCATATTTCAACAAAAGTCTACCCGTTTCCACATCACAAAAACAAAGTAAAAGCGATGACCTACTCTTCAGAGACTCCCTGTATGTCCATTGCCAACAATGCATGCCATTTGCCATCCCTTTGTTTTTGCCGACTGCTATAAGAATGTTAAAACTAAGGTTTTTGTTAAAAGCTTTTCGAATACGAAGTTGGTAAAGAAAGTGAAGATCTGAAAGCAAAGATAATCGAAGCAGCTTTGAAATGTAAGTTTTTAATATTACTGCTCTAGTTTGGCAAGCATTGTCTACTGCTATCAGCTCTTGATTACTGAATATTTATTATGTAGCTTTATTTTTTGGTCTTATTATGATTTCTTTTATTCTTTTATATTTAATTAAGGCATTCATTTAGCAAGTTGCAAGTTTAGTTTTAGTTTTGTAGATTTCAATGTAGATTTCGAGTTAGGGTTGTTAATGGTCAATGGTAAATCATTCTAGAGTTTTGTCCCTATAGAATGGATTTCAAACCAAATCGAAGCCTGTTTTTCATCTAAATGGGTAAGTCCGCGGAAAGGAATCATCAGTATACCTTGAAAGAGGGAAAAGGACTTAGCGATTGCGTTGGTAACTTGGGCAAGTAGTTAAATCATGGGGTTCTCAGCATTTGAGCTTAAGTATTGTGGCGTTCCAACTATTTTTAAGAACGGTTGAAGTTTTAGCACCCATCTTTCGAAAATATAACTTTTTGCCTATACCTGTACTCGATTTATTTTATCATATCTCGTTTGTTACGTGCATTCACATTACAGGACAGTGTATTTTCACATCAACACATAAATTTTTTATCTTTCAATCCTACAGGTGTCGAGATGTTGCAGTTCAATGAGGAAAAAAAGAAAACACAGACGAAAATAAGACTTGCAATGGAATCAAGTAACTCTGCTCTTGTAAGAGATCTTGTAAGAAACACGAATCAACAACAGGCAAGTAATCTACCAAAACCTTGAAGCTTTTATCGCTAGGCATGTGTAAAGACATGTCTTGCACTACGAATCGAAATTAGCCCATTCATTTTGCTCAGATCATTTGCCTTCGCGCTGCCGCCCCCCTCCCCCCAAAAAATCGTCCTTCTTTCGAAAAATCTTGATTGATAAACATAGGAATAATGCTTGTTATCGGGTACTATATTTCTAAATGATACAGTATATGCCACTTCTGTGATATGTGCTTTTTAGACCCAGGGCGCTTCAAAGAGGAATGCGGCTTTTGCGCTGGGGGAACGATTCAATGTGTCATTATTCTAGAGGTGGAGTCATTTATTCAATGTATGAAAGAAGGGCTGAATCAATTTCACAGTAATGAGAATGCCCGTCAAGAAAACGAAAATAAAATCTTAATTTCGAATTGTCTTTGGAACATTTACTAGTCCAGACGCGCAATTTCTCATTGTTCATTTCATTCCATTGGCCTATTATAGCTTTTCACAGCCTCGGCCATAATTTTTAAGGCTTACGGATTTAGCAATTTTTTGGATATTGGTCATTCGTAAGGCAATATCGTTTCTGAGTGTTAACATAATAAAAATCTATTTTTAGAATCATTGAATGGGGATAATATTGTTTGAAAGAGAAGCATGAAAAGCCCTAAATATGCAATATCATTCAACTTGTTGCAAATTGGCTGAGATATGGCCATATTAGCACAGGCTGTTTTCGTTTCAAAGAGCTGTAATTTGGTCTTGGCTGTAAAATTTATGAACCAGGCCAACAGTAATCCATTCCAAAATTCATTTGTTTCACTTGCGATATCTTTGTCAAATTTCAACAGATTGAGTTTATTTTCCACTAAAGAGGAATTTCATGATGTTCTTCCAAGTTATGTCGTCAAAATTCACGAAAATTTTAAAAACTGATTACTTGTTACGTCAACTCTATCACCTCAGAAGCAAGATGATGCTGACCGAATAAAGCAGAGCCACTTGGGAGTCCCTTCCTTCCTACTGCCTTTTTTCAATCGGTATTTGGGTTTGAGACTTCTCATTTTTTTGTAAACCTCTCAACAGGAGTCAGGATTTTGGTATTGATAGGTTTTAATAGAAGCAAGCCACCTCTGCCTTTTAGTAACATTCTGTTGTTTGGCCAAACATTTTTTTACGAAATTCTTTTTTATATGTATAGCTTGACTACTTACTGTTAAAATTTTTTGTGGAACAAAAGATGAAAGGATTGAGAGATCTCATTGAGAAGTACGAAGTTAACTTGCAAGGATTTGCAGAACATTGGCTGCATCTCTTGTACCAAATTGACGATAGTCGAGATGCGGTAAGTTAAATCACATCGCATGGTGAATTTATGTGAAGAACAATGTTTTAGTTGTCTCCATTATGATGTAGCCGATCAAAACTTGGTGCACGTTCGTGTCATATATAAACGTATTAATATTGGTAAGCTTGTAAAATATCATTTCAAAACTTGATGCACGTTCGTGTCAGATATGAACGTATTAATATTGGTAAGCTTGTAAAATATAATTTCAAAACTAGATACACGTTCGTGTCAGATATGAACGTATTAATATTGGTAAGCTTGTAAAATATCATTTCAAAACTTGATGCACGTTCGTGTCAGATATAAACGTATTAATATTGGTAAGCTTGTAAAATATCATTTCAAAACTTGATGCACGTTCGTGTCAGATATGAACGTATTAATATTGGTAAGCTTGTAAAATATAATTTCAAAACTAGATACACGTTCGTGTCAGATATAAACGTATTAATATTGGTAAGCTTGTAAGATATCATTTCAAAACTTGATGCACGTTCGTATCAGATATAAACGTATTAATATTGGTAAGCTTGTAAAATATCATTTCAAAACTTGGTGCACGTTCGTGTCAGATATGAACGTATTAATATTGGTAAGCTTGTAAAATATAATTTCAAAACTTGATACACGTTCGTATCAGATATAAACGTATTAATATTGGTAAGCTTGTAAAATATCATTTCAAACTTGATGCACGTTCGTGTCAGATATAAACGTATTAATATTGGTAAGCTTGTAAAATATCATTTCAAAACTTGATACACGTTCGTGTCAGATATAAACGTATTAATATTGGTAAGCTTGTAAAATATCATTTCAAAACTTGTACACGTTTGTGTCAGATATGAACGTATTAATATTGGTAAGCTTGTAAAATATCATTTCAAACTTGATGCACGTTCGTGTCAGATATAAACGTATTAATATTGGTAAGCTTGTAAAATATCATTTCAAAACTTGGTGCACGTTCGTGTCAGATATGAACGTATTAATATTGGTAAGCTTGTAAAATATAATTTCAAAACTTGATACACGTTCGTATCAGATATAAACGTATTAATATTGGTAAGCTTGTAAAATATCATTTCAAACTTGATGCACGTTCGTGTCAGATATAAACGTATTAATATTGGTAAGCTTGTAAAATATCATTTCAAAACTTGGTGCACGTTCGTGTCAGATATGAACGTATTAATATTGGTAAGCTTGTAAAATATAATTTCAAAACTTGATACACGTTCGTATCAGATATAAACGTATTAATATTGGTAAGCTTGTAAAATATCATTTCAAAACTTGATACACGTTCGTGTCAGATATAAACGTATTAATATTGGTAAGCTTGTAAAATATCATTTCAAAACTTGATACACGTTCGTGTCAGATATAAACGTATTAATATTGGTAAGCTTGTAAAATATCATTTCAAAACTTGATGCACGTTCGTGTCAGATATAAACGTATTAATATTGGTAAGCTTGTAAAATATCATTTCAAAACTTGGTGCACGTTCGTGTCAGATATGAACGTATTAATATTAATAAGCTTGTAAAATATAATTTCAAAACTTGATACACGTTAGTGTCAGATATAAACGTATTAATATTGGTAAGCTTGTAACATATCATTTCAAAACTTGTACACGTTCGTGTCAGATATGAACGTATTAATATTGGTAAGCTTGTAAAATATCATTTCAAAATTTGATACACGTTCGTATCAGATATAAACGTATTAATATTGGTAAGCTTGTAAAATATCATTTCAAAACTTGTACACGTTCCTGTCAGATATATACGTATTAATATTGGTAAGCTTGTAAAATATCATTTCAAAACTTGATGCACGTTCGTATCAGATATAAACGTATTAATATTGGTAAGCTTGTAAAATATCATTTCAAACTTGATGCACGTTCGTGTCAGATATAAACGTATTAATATTGGTAAGCTTGTAAAATATCATTTCAAAACTTGATGCACGTTCGTGTCGGATATAAACGTATTAATATTGGTAAGCTTGTAAAATATCATTTCAAAACTTGTACACGTTCCTGTCAGATATATACGTATTAATATTGGTAAGCTTGTAAAATATCATTTCAAAACTTGATGCACGTTCGTATCAGATATAAACGTATTAATATTGGTAAGCTTGTAAAATATCATTTCAAACTTGATGCACGTTCGTGTCAGATATAAACGTATTAATATTGGTAAGCTTGTAAAATATCATTTCAAAACTTGATACACGTTCGTGTCAGATATAAACGTATTAATATTGGTAAGCTTGTAAGATATCATTTCAAAACTTGATACACGTTCGTATCAGATATAAACGTATTAATATTGGTAAGCTTGTAAATATCATTTCAAAACTTGATGCACATTCGTATCAGATATAAACGTATGAATATTGGTAAGCTTGTAAAATAACATTTCAAAACTTGATGCAAGTTCATGTCAGATATAAACGTATTAATATTGGTAAGCTTGTAAAATATCATTTCAAAACTTGATGCACGTTCATGTCAGATATAAACGTATTAATATTGGTAAGCTTGTAAAATATCATTTCAAAACTTGATACACGTTCGTGTCAGATATAAACGTATTAATATTGGTAAGCTTGTAAAATATAATTTCAAAACTTGATACACGTTCGTGTCAGATATAAACGTATTAATATTGGTAAGCTTGTAAAATATCATTTCAAAACTTGGTGCACGTTCGTGTCAGATATAAACGTATTAATATTGGTAAGCTTGTAAAATATCATTTCAAAACTAGATACACGTTAGTGTCAGATATGAACGTATTAATATTAATAAGCTTGTAAAATATAATTTCAAAACTTGATACACGTTAGTGTCAGATATAAACGTATTAATATTGGTAAGCTTGTAACATATCATTTCAAAACTTGTACACGTTCGTGTCAGATATGAACGTATTAATATTGGTAAGCTTGTAAAATATCATTTCAAAATTTGATACACGTTCGTATCAGATATAAACGTATTAATATTGGTAAGCTTGTAAGATATCATTTCAAAACTTGATACACGTTCGTATCAGATATAAACGTATTAATATTGGTAAGCTTGTAAATATCATTTCAAAACTTGATGCACATTCGTATCAGATATAAACGTATGAATATTGGTAAGCTTGTAAAATAACATTTCAAAACTTGATGCAAGTTCATGTCAGATATAAACGTATTAATATTGGTAAGCTTGTAAAATATCATTTCAAAACTTGATGCACGTTCATGTCAGATATAAATGTATTAATATTGGTAAGCTTGTAAAATATCATTTCAAAACTTGATGCACGTTCGTTTAAGATAAAAATATGTTAATATTGGTAAGCTTGTAAAATATCATTTCAAAACTTGGTGCACGTTCGTGTTAGATATAAACGTATTAAAATTGGTAAGCTTGTAAAATATCATTTCAAAACTTGAAGCACGTTCGTTTAAGATAAAAATATGTTAATATTGGTTAGCCTGTGAAATATCATTCTGCCTTTTATCAAAATTTTCGTTATTTTTCGTCTTCTGCAACAGATTAGGAATTCTCATCGTCTTTTCTGGCAGTTTTCTCACAACTTTTTGCCGAAGAATAAACATTTAATACATCATGGGCATCGGGCGGTTTTATTTCTTCCCAAAGGCAAAAGCTAACTTCATCAAACGTCTTAAAAAAGGGGCTAGATTGAGAGAAATGCTTATTCAAGTAACCAAATCTACCTAAAGTTTCTAGTTTTTCTTACCTTTGATGTAATGTTTAAGTCTAAAAAAATTTCAGGAACCAAATCAGCATTTATAAACTATGCATTTGCTTAAACTACAGCTGTGCTTAAATGAGACGAGAAGCCTATCTTTCATAAAGTAATTTTTGTTTTATATTTTTTAAATTTAAATGATCTAAATTTCTGAATTGATCTTTTTTAGGGAAACAGAATTTTTAAGTTCTTCAAAAAAACAAAACCAGTTTCTGTAAGTAATATGGCTTTCAATCTTTTATTCTTCAAAATCATCTCTCGACACTGCTCATTGCTGTCGTTTTCTTTTGCAAGAATCCTAAAATTACCTTCTCGTATTTAAATAATATTTATTATTTTCATGTATATCTGCTAGTTAATACTTAGCTTGATAACAGATTGGTCTGGCTTTACAATGGAGTTGCTGGTTGTGAATTTCCACTTTCTTCAAGTAATCCTTTACAGTAGGAATCGATAGGGCATTAGAAATTGGTACATTATCCTAGATCTACTAAACGAGGATGCATTTATTGATCATTTTGAATTTAAGACTGTTAGCTTTTGATTTTCAGTCGACTTTTTAAATATGCAAAAATGTTTCATCGTCCATCTTGGATGGAACCTAACATAGCTTTATTTTCTACGAACTTCACATAACATCAACCTTTTTCTAATTTAAATTACAAATCGATTCAAAGAGCTTTTCTCAGTAAATTTTTCAATACTACTTTATAGTTTGATTGTGCAACAAATTCTCAATCTTCATCACAGGAAAATCAACAGCATCCGTTTGATATTGACGATGCCTTAAAATTTCTATGTCATAACGAGACAGCAGATGGTATTCATGAACTTTTAGGAGATAGAATCGAATACCACAAGCAGGTTAGTGTGTCAAATACAACTGCACCGATTTTCAAAACTGGTCCATCTCATAATCAGACAAACTATCTACCCATCTCGGTTGTTTCTTGTCTGTTTGAAAATTTATTTTCGACCAGATTTTTTTATTTCTTCACAACAACGAACTTCTTTACTTGAGACAGCTAGGCTTTGGATTATTGCACCTAGTTTTAACTTGCTTACCAAAGTTCAAGGATCACTTGTATTAAAACACGGATAAAGACAATTTTACGTCAGTAACCTCGAAATCATGAAAATTTTCAAGAAGCTTTACTATTGTTGAATTTAAAGATAAGGAACTGCATTGGTAATAACCCTAAAATACGCTACATTTGGCGTTCCAAAAGGTTCAAGCTTAGGGCTTACACATATCAATAAACTATTCTGAGATGAACATGTATGCGAATCCCCCCCCCCCCCCCAATATTTCCTACCAGTTAGTCCCAGACTACACTATATTTTCGAAAGTTAGGTCCTTTCTAAGGCGTCATTTCATGAATTATTCATGTGAGCTTCTTCGAAGGGGACTTTTGGCCGGCATATAGCGGGGAAATTTTTGCACGACCAAAGAATGATAAGTTGTGGACGATAAAAGCATGGTCATATGGGTTAGTGTGTAAAATATCATTCTCCTCTTCATTGAAATGTTCTTTGGTGGATCCTCCTTTGTAGCAATTTATTTGTTTTCGCTGCCTGAACTGGAACTTATATCCCGTGTTATTATTATAGAAGTTAGATGGTACCTCCGGTAAATGAGGCAATAAAGATGTTCAATAACCCTGATTCCACTAACGCGTTTTTGAAAGGGTGGACGACAGTCTGCAATCATCTACGCTCTGTGTCCGATTCAATTAAATAAGTTGCTCGCGATGCTTACGACTCTAAGCAGTCGCTAGGGCCTACGGGCTAGTTGAGCTAAGTTAAACTTCTTGATCGCTGCGACCGTCGCAATTCAATGGAAAAACTTCCTCAAGATGCTCTGACATGACTACCCTATCCCTTGAATGCAAACACATATCGCAGTTGATCGGCAGTTACCACTTTTCGGTTTTGCAAAAGATCGGTGCATGTGGCATTGATCGGTGAATGACTATAAGCTTTGTCCAAACAGTCCGCTTTTGGGACCTGGAAAGGAATATTTTCTAACTGTCGCCGATTTATAGGAACATAAAGCTGAAGATGGGGTCCAGGAAGTTGCGATTTTATGGAAACTAGGCTTTTTCCGGGTAGAAATGTCTTTTTAAGGATGAGTTATTGATTTTTTATCTGAGCAAACATATGGTGTGTCATCCTACGTGTGACAAGGGTTATTTATGATGCCGTTTGGGGTGGGAAAATTGAATTGTTTAAACTCTTCCGGCATTGCCGCAGTCGATCGAAGCCAGCTGCAGACAATCGTTTAAGATAGTAAAAATGTTTGAGGTCGGAGGGAAGGCACAGTACTGTCGCAAACGTGCTTACATTCTTATTATTTGGAAAGGGATGTTACAGTTAGGAGGCTTCTTTGTGAGATTCTATCAGAACCTAGCTCTTTCAATGCCAATTATCGATGTTTTGAAATAACTGATATTGTTTTGAAATGATAAAACTGTGAAATTATTTTTTACAGGCTGTCAATGCAGTACAGTCACTGCTGATTAATCGTACTCTCAGACTTCATCTTGATACAGTTAAACTACTATGGTTTTGCGACAAATACCATCCATTGTCAAATGCACTTCTTGTGCATGCGGTTCTCTCTGGCATTTCCAATACTATCAAAAAGACAGAAGTATTCCGATATGTTCCCAACAAGCTGAAAGACACTATTGAGTATGTAATTCTATATTTTCGATTCCTGTTTTGTGCAATATGCGTTTTAATTCTTTGATGAGATACCTCTGCCTCAATTGCGAAAGGACCTTTCCAGATATATGTCAACTATTTTTGTTTTCTGCACTCGCGATAGAGTTCATTATCAGATCAATCTTAGGTACCCTTAACTAGGGAAAATCCGGCGAGGATAATGAAAATGAATATATTCGCTGTTTTGTCCCTCCCTTTTGTCGCTTCTTTGCTCTACCTTTTCGTTTACTACAGTTCTAAACGCTTGGTTAATGCAAGAATTCACAATTTTACTCCAATATCCATTCACATTCTGGTTGTTTATGCTGCTCATAAAACCACGTATACCATTACTCAATATAGTTAAATTTTACTTGCCAATATTTTTGAGACGAATAATCAGCAAATTGCACCTATATAAGGTCGTTTAACAGCCCCTGTTAACGGCGGTTGTAAGAAATCTTTGGCCTAAATTAGCATTTGAAGCACACATTTCATACAAACATATATACACATATACGTACTTCCAGTGGAGCTCTACGGCCAGGACTGCATACAATACTGTTTGGGTTTCATCAATTGGACAACGGAGCTACTGCAGAAAATAAAAACATTTCAAAATCATTTTCATTTTTGAGAAATTTTCATTTTCATTGAAACTAAAAACTGCAATTAGAAATCTCACTATTACAGGTTATTTGTAATTGGCTAGCCTGGACTTATAAATGTAATAAATAACAAGCATAATTTACATATAGGTGCGTATGTAGTTAAAAGTAGAGTTGTCAATATTAGTCCATGTTTTGTTCCTACAGCAAAAGATGTAATAGGTGGTAAGAACGAATATTGTAAAAAGCTTAGAATGAGATATCGTTGGTGTTGATCATCGATGGAAAGAGTGACATATTTAAAGGAATGAGCGACATGAGTCACTGAAGATGCCAAGAGATCTAATGGAGAGATTCACAGATATGACAGATTTGAACCTTTGTCTTAGATCTGAGACTAGAGGAGCATATTTCAAATTTTTATTTTCTGCATTGCAGTTAAGGTTGGTTTCAAGTCCTATGGATTAATTCCAAACATACAAAATATTTTTTTGCTTTGTCTGGAAAAGTAGATCTGGACGCAGGTTGTCTTTAATGATTTCATAATTTATATTCTAGCACTTTAAATCCTCTGTAAACATTTGGTTAGGTTACCCATGCATTTTTGTAGGTTCTTCAACAAGCAAATGATAGATTTGCTGGAAATTTATTACAAAACAGACCGAGAAATGACCGAAGAAGTATTGACGACAAGATTGCCGCTTTGGAAGAATCAGACGTTCGCGGAAGTAGTAGGAAACCTTGAACTGAAAGATATCATCGAACGACCGGCTTGTGAGCTGGCTCTTATGAAATCCTGGAGTGGGGAGGTCCCTTCTTAAATTTTTGAGATTTTTAAATGTTTATTGCATGAGAGAAATTGCATGTACTGTTAATTTTCTTTTAAGCCCCCCTCTCAACTAAGCCCCCTCTCTGAACGCCAAAATAAGTAAACTTGACAAAAAACGGAAATTTTCATTTCATTCATTTGTCATTCAATGCTTCTCATCTAATCAAAATTCAAAGAATGTTTCTTCCAGTCTCGAAGACAAAGATTTAATGTGCATTAAGCACGGGCCATGTGAGAGCCTTTTACCAAAATTACAGGTCGCTGGTACTCAGAGGGATGAAGTCGACCTTTTCGAATGCTCGATTTCAGAAGGCGACATGGCCCATAAAGATATTTTAGAATTAATGATTGACGACGATGACGATGTCAACATTATTGTTGTAAAAGGCGGATTTAATGTTTTTAATTCCGTAAATAACAAAAAATTAGCCTACCTCTGAAAATGGTCTTTCATAACAAAATATTTATTTAGCCCCCTCTCTCAATCTAGCCACTCTCTCATTTAAGCCCCCTTCAAAGTGCTGAGAAACAATAAGGCCCCCCGGTGGGCTTAAAAGGGAATTTGCCGTATGAATAAATTATTTTGAATTATTGTAATTTCATGAAAAAATGAGATCCATTTCAATTTATCTTAAAAGTTATTGTTATTGCTAAGGTCAACCATCGCTTCTTCATTCCATCTAGTACCCCTTCAAAAAAGTTGGTGCCCTTTGAATCTGTGTATGAAATGGTTTTTGCAACGATTTTGAATTTACCCAGTGTTAATCCGTTTCCCTTATTCCTTAGGACAATCGTCATAAGGAGAAGCTCAAAAGGTTGAAAGAGAGGGCCGATCAATCTTGCTGTTGCTCCAAATCTCTTTACTGGCTTTGGTATTACATGAATTACAAAATGGGAGTGCCAAATGTCAAGTTTTGGCTACATGTCGTGAGTTTATTATTGTAACTTTATCATCTTATCCATGCGGATCGAATTCAAGTGTGAGAGTATAAAGACATTTCTTGCTCAGCTCAGATGTAGCTACCACCTGATGGTATGAGCATGGAAACCCTACCCTTGGCACCAGAGTCTCCATTATCTAGTCTCGTTAGTTAAAAACGAGTCACAAAAAATTGTTTTAACAAGGCGCAGCTGTCTACAATACTTTATCCATGGATTCACGAGGCTCTGGTACCCAGGGTAGAGAAATTCTCGCTTTGTATTCACTGTGGTCACTGCCGTGTATTCACAAACGTTATTAGTAGCAAATTATCAAAGGGTCCCGAAGTAGTAAATGGGGAAATTGGGTTGCCTATTTCAGCACTTGGAATTGGGATTTAGATAACTGCGAGTGGGAAATCGCTCATGGACTGGGATGATCATTGAATCGAGTGCTTGAACTTTTGAGATCACACTCTGAAGGAGGTTGAAGCAATGCCTACTTGGAACTGGATTTTGCCGAAAATGGTTTGGAGCTTCGATCAATTTCCCTTTCCAGGACCTTATCAAGCTGTCTTTTTTAGCTGTCAACATGGCGTTGCTAACATGCAATTTCTGAATGAACACCCTTTGCCCACTTACCCCTTGCTAAATCTCTATGATTTTTTGTACATGTTTTTGACAGATCGTGTATGTTCTGCATCTGCTGGCATTTTCCTTCTTCGTTTTATCTTGGGAAACCAAGGCTCACGAGGTGATTAAATGGGTGGTTTTGGTTTTTGTGTTTGGCTTGACACTAGACGAGATTAGGCAGGTAAGTTTTGAAGCTTTGCACAGAATAGAGGGGTTGGTTGCTGCAGTATAGTTTCCCCCATTGCAATGTGATGCTTAAACCGCTCAGACTTTATGATAATAATGATAATGATAATAAAACCATATATATACATACAGGTAAACTTGTTCAACAAAGTAGTTTGCTGCTACCAACCAAGGACCTGTTAACCTAGTGTTCCAAAAACATTTTACAATAATAATTTTATATCTTCTCCTGACTTCAATTGCAGAATGACCCGGCTCCTTATATCTAGTTTTGAGAAAATTAAAGCAATGATTTTGAGCTGTTACAACTACTTTTTTCATAGACAGATGTTAAGACTTATGTAAAGCTTTCTGAGCCCATGTGGTGCGTTCATGAGAATATGAGCCCATGTGGTGCGTTCATGAAAATTAATATTACCCAAATGGTGTCGAGGCTAACCCATTTATTCGTTAGATCTGTGTTTAACATATATAAATATTACTACATTTATCTATATTTGTATACTATGCTAGGTTTATGCTAGGTTTTTTACATTTAAAAAGATTTTTCCCGGCACGATGAGGCAGCTGAATTTATTAAAATATTTTCAATTTATTTTGCTTTAGATTGTATCTGTCCAAAAGGGATGCCTGAACAATTTGGCACAATGGAAGTCAAGTGTTTGGAATATTCTAGATATCATCAGCTTCATACTGTACTACTTAGGCTTTGGCTTGGATTACTACGATCCATTCATCTCCAAGGCAGTGTTTTCATTCTACCTCTTGCTCTCTTGGATAAAAATTGCACAATTTTTAAGAAAGTCGGAGGATATTGGTCCTTATCTGGTGATGATTATCGAAATGGTAAGTCAATACAGGGGCCTCTTAGTGAAGAACAGGCTGTTATTCGAAGTTATCTTTCTGCAGCCTCAGTTGAGTGCTACGAAATATCTATAAAAGTGTCTTAACTCTATAAATTGCTATTATGCAGTCTCACAATATCCATGAAGTATACGCCCTGAATTCCCAATGTCTTCCCGTCAAGCAATCAAGCCTCACAGAAAATGGTTTTATGTTCAGTTCAGTTCAGTTCAATTTAGTTTTCAAAATTCAGCTACATACAAAAATCATTTAAACTAACAAAATTTACAAATATTTCAATGCGACAAAATTATAATAAGATTACATAAATCAGCAGAAATTTTTATCGAGAAAAATTTTGTTAAAGAAGGAGAAGCTTCTCTAGAGCAGCTAATCAAAGAGAGAGCATCCCCTTTGTCAAATACCCATTCAATTAGAAGTACATATTTCGAGATTGATTGATTCAAGAAAGCTAAAACATCTAGACTTTATTATTAGTGGAGAAGTTCTAGACGAGGTTTTAAAAGACTTTTTTTTTTTTTTTTTCTTTATTTAAAGTTGGTACATATTCTAGCTTTGCATACTCAAGCTAATTAAAAACATCTTATTTAAATTACCAACACTAAGTATAAGTAAATCAAATATAACCAATGTTATATATGTATTCGTTGCAAAGTTTGCAAGTAATGAGATTTGTAAATTTTGAACATGAAAATTTGTAAATTGTAAATTGAACAATTCTGAGATTTTTTTCTTGAATATTGGTAAAGTAGGGGAGTACTTTATTTCGTTTGGAACTGAGTTCCATATCTGGCTACATCTGTATGATACGGTATTAAATCCATATATTTTGTAATGTGGCTCCGCTGTTATGAATGGGAGTTTCTTAAGTAATTGGGCATTCATTTATGGACAGTATTTCATCCATAAAAGGCGGATTCAAACCGTTAAATGTTTTATAAATTCCTATCTCAAGATATTGTAAATGCAAATGGAAGGACGCAGAATTTGCGTTGCTTCGCATCAAATTTATCGTTTAAACTGGTACTCATCTTGGTTGAGGACGTTGCTAGTTGAGGACGACGTACACAAATTAGCGGTATGACTCAGTTAATTTGTGTACTGCGCTGATCATCGGCATCCAAAATATTTTGATGAGCTTTTGCATTCTTATGTGTAAAGAGCACCGGATTTAGTAATTTAACGATCTATTCAAAACTATGTGTGGTTATACACTGAAAATTGAGAGATAGAGAACAGTGTTTACCTATATTTGCCGAGTGCCGCTTCAATGGCGTCGTCTGGGAAGGAATCAAGTTCTAGATATAGGTTTAATCTCAAATCTTGGAATGATGTGTGTCTCAAGTACCATAAAGTCGCTGGCGACTTCTGGCGATGATCTGAACAAACAATCTTCATTTCCGATTGCTTTTTCATTGACATTCATTGAAAATTGAGAGATAGAGAACAGTGTTTACCTATATTTGCCGAGTGCCGCTTCAATGGCGTCGTCTGGGAAGGAATCAAGTTCTAGATATAGGTTTAATCCCAAATCTTAGAATGATGTGTGTCTCAAGTACCATTATGTCGCTGGCGACTTCTGGCGATGGTCTGAACAAACAATCTTCATTTTTTCCGATTGCATTTTCATTGACTTGATGCAAGGACAACCCAGCTAGCTCTTTTAACATATCCAGGCATCTTGCTATTTGTGTCTTTCGTCTTCTTGCTCCCTCTACCAACGCTAACACAATATCTTTTTCCATCACGCTAGCTTTTATTGTATGGCCAAGGAAGGTCAGCGTTTTACAATCATGCCTTCTAATGAATTTTCTGGCTTTCTTTCATCTAAAAAGACTGACTTGTCCTTCTTGCTGTCCATTTTATTCTCAATATCCTACGTCAACATGGCTCAAACGCATCGATTTTCCTTCGTTCACTTTTCCTGACTGTCCAGCTCTCATAACGTTACTTCATTATCGGGAAAACTAATGCCTTCACTAAGCGTACTTTTGTATGCTTTGATATCTCACCGTGTTTCATGATTTTCAAGATTGATTTTTTGGTTGCTAATGAAAATTGATGTTATCTTTCAGCTGCTACGGATGAAGTCATTCCTGATTGTCGTCACCATTTCGGTTATTTCTTATGGTGTTTTGCTGACAGCAATGCTTTTCCCCGCGTCAACCTTGTCTTGGACAACAGTCTTCACCATTTTCTTCCGACCATACCTTTTGCTATTTGCTGACGCTGGACTCGAAACTTATGAATGTATGTCTCACCTTTTACTTGTTGAATAATAAAACCTTTTCTTGCTGGCCAATGCATATTTTGCTTAGTTTTCAGATCCCATATGATATATTAATTCTTCAACTTTTTGCAATTTGTATTCATATGATATTCAGCTATATTTTTGTCAATTAGATTTTAGTTTGGCGTCCTGCAGCTGTATTGTACTTCTAGAAAGGTTGAAATACCTAGAAGTTGGGGATACAGCCGTCTTATAACGGACACTGCTCGGATCAGTGTAATTTTCCGTTGTATAGAGGTGTACATTGTATAGGGGTGTCCGTTGTATAGAGGTGTACGCTGTATAGGGGTGTCCGTTCTATAGAGGTGTACGTTATATAGGGGTGTCCGTTGTATAGGGGTGTCCGTTGTATAGAGGTGTCCGTTGTATAGAGGTGTCCGTTGTATAGAGGTGTCCGTTGTATAGAGGTGTACGTTGAATAGGGGTGTACGTTGTATAGGGGTGTCCGTTGTATAGAGGTGTACGTTGTATAGGGGTGTCCGTTGTATAGAGCTTCATTAATGGCGTTATGATCATTTGGGATGAAACTGAACTGTGTGTTTTTAGAGAGGTGTCTGTATAATCTGTACAGCCATCAATTTTAAGTGACCAAAAGACAGCAAAAGCTTTCAGTCTCATGCCTTTTAATGTATGAAACAAGTAGAAACTAATTGCTAAAAAATTTTAATTCATTACTAAAGAATTACCTTACTATGCGTTTTGGTTCTAGAGTTTCTGCTCATCGGCGCGTTTGTTTTTGTAGTGAACAACAGTACAACTGTATTTGGGACACCAAAAGTGAATTCAGGATACGAAATTGCTGTTGTGATTGGAATGGCTATTTTTCTTTTGTTTGCAAATACACTCCTTATCAATATTTTGATTGCCGACTTCAGGTATTTTCATTTTCTATTTAAATTTCTTACAACCAAGAATCATGAATTGCGCTTCCTGAGATGAAGAAAAAAATGAAACAAACTTTTTCTACAAAATACCTTTTTGCTGTCTTGACTTGTGTCATCTTTTGCTTTTGATTTTTGCTGAACCACAGTATTCTTATAGATTTGTGATTCTGGGCCTAAGATTGTTAAAAAGAAAGTTGAAATCTTTGCTGCTTTCTTTCTTTATCACGAAAACATTGTAAGAAACGAAGCATATTAGCCAAAAACAAAGTTAATAGTTCTCCTCGAACTTTTTGTGTGAGAGAAACGCTTTTCTTGTTTCCTCAAACAATTCATACACCGCATTTCTAGGCATATAAGTCATCCCGGCGTGTAAGTCGACCCTTGATTTTTGGCTAAAAATACATAACTTTTAGCAATACCAGATATATAAGTCGACCCAAAAAACTAACACTCATTCACTTTGAACGTTCAATATTTCATTAAGGGAATAAATAATATTTTATTGAGTTTTGATTGATGAAATTAACGACATTCCCGTAAGAAAGAACTTCAATTCTAAAGCTGCAGTCTCTTATCAAAGGTTTTTTAAACGAAAATCATTTTGTTCAAGCGGAGATCTTTTTTCTGCATAAATTTCCGGTAAACTACACTATGAACACAAAGGAAGTTTTCTCTAATCATATCACCAGAGTATCAGTCGATTTTTCAGGTGTATTTTACAGACCAAGAAACTCGACGTATGTGCCAAGGAATATGTTAGATATAAAGTAGAAAAGTCGTTAAAATTTGTAATATTTATTCTATTCAAAGCTCCCATAGAATCCCAAAGAATTAGGTAAGAAGGAACGACGGAGATCGAAAAAGAACTGTCCAAAAAACAACAAGTTAAGTTTTAAAGGTGTTTTCACATAGCCTCTGCTTTCGCAAATTGTTTTTTATAGAAAAACTTTGTACATCAATTGTTGGTTATTTTCTCTGCAGCAATATTTACGACAAAACCCAAAAATGCTCCAATCAAATCTGCCAATATGAGAAGTTTGTTCTTTTGAAAGAGTTTATCAAGAAGCCAATCCTACCAGCGCCTTTATCGATTTTTGAAAACTGTTGGATTCTGCTGAAGTATATGTGCAACCGAGGAGAGGATTGGAAAGGTATGATTCAATATGCTTTGTTTGCATGCAGAAGAATTTTGAAGTGTCGGTTAAGATTGGAAGCTTAATTGCCAAACTGACCAATCAGTGAGCGTGATTCCATTATGCCCATTAACGCGCTCGTTGATGAGCTCGTTGATGAGAAACGAAAGTATGGAATATGTGTAATATTGAGATTTTAGTGCAAAGGACATTCAAAATTTGTTTGCTGATTTTGCTGTGTTTTAAAAATGTTATTTGCCTTGCGGAATTATAGGTAAAGTTTTCATCATATTAGCGGAATTATGGGTCAAAATTTTGAAGAAAAATAGCACGTCCCCGTCAAAAGCTAGGCTTAGTTACCCTGCCCCCCCCCCCTCCAAGGCTTGTGTGACTCTTAAGATAGATATGTTGATAAGACATATTCCTTACGTGAGCAGAAAAATGGAGGTTGCTGCATGCGACCAAATACACAAATTAAGATTATCTTGATGAAAATTTGTTGTATCTAAGTTGTCAACCTGAAGCTTCAATTTATTATCTGATCTAAAATCAAGTTCTTCAGGTGATAGATGCCAT